>NC_045454.1:28387230-28616322 GCF_002776525.5 Piliocolobus tephrosceles | reverse complement strand
CGCTGGTTCTTTTGTGCCCACTCTGGTGGTCTTAGAAAAACAAATCAATATACACCACGGAATACTATGCAGCCATAAAAAAGGATGAGTTCGTGTCCTTTGTAGGGACATGCATGCAGCTCGATACCATCATTCTCAACAAACTATCGCAAGAACAGAAAACCAAACATGGCATGTTCTCACTCATAGGTGGGAACTAACAATGTGATCACTTGGACACAGGAAGGCTAACATCACTCACTGGGGCCTACTGTGGGGAGGGGGGAGGGGGGACGGGTAGCATTAGGAGATATACCTAATGTAAATGACGCGTTAATGGGTGCAGCACACCAACATGGCACATGCATATATATGTAACAAACCTTCATGTTGTGCATATGTACCCTAGAACTAAAAGTATAATTAAAAAAAAAAAAAAGAAGAAGAAATGAACAAACAAATGAAAGAAAGCACAGAGAGTGGAGGCCCCTTTGGGAGATTGCCACAGCCCCTCAGGGGAGCCCACTGCAGGCGGGAAAACCCCTTTGGGAGACTGCCACAGCCCCTCAGGGGAGCCCACTGCAGGTGGGGAAAGGCTACTCAACACTTTATGTGATCCTGTCTGGCACTAGAATTAGTGAATAAAATTCAGTTCAATTCAGAAAACCTTTACTGAGGCTTATTGGAGGGGGGATGGTTCAAACTTGTGCAAGCTGTTATCAATCCAAGATCTTCTCCTCTACGTAGGAACTGGAGCTTTGTAAGGTCCCTGCATAGTAAGGAGACCAAGTCACAGAGAAGATTCTATTTTGGCTCTCTCCCTCCCCTTGACTACTCTTTCTCTGATTCTTTTACAGCAGTTTCTCAGCCTTGGCAGGATTGAGGCTTGGGGCCAGATAATTCTTTGTGGTAGGGTCTGTCTGCACTGTACCTTGTAGGATGGTCACCAGCATCCCTGGTCTCCACTCACTAAATGGCAATAGCACTCCCATCTCCAGTGGTGACAACCAAAGATGTCTCCAACTATTGCCAAATATCCCCTGGGGCAAAACTCTTGAGAACCTCTGCATTACAGACTTTTCATCTCCTGACTTCTAAACATCAGAATGAACAAGACTCATGTAGATGGGTTTTAAAACCATGAAATTGGATGAGATTCACCAGGCAGTGAGCGCAGAGAAAGAAGAGTGTGAGGACTGGTGACTCCTGTATACACATCTCCATCCTGGGCATCTTCCCTTGTCACAACCAAACTGAGGCCCACTTGCCTGGTGTGGTGCCCACAGCAAGGTTTCTGCAGTGATAGAAAAAAAGGTGTTTACTTGCAGGGTGCCAGGTGAAGAGTACCAGGCAGTTATTGCTCAAATCCTGGCCTCCCTGATGGCCTGCAGGCGAGGGTTTTTAAAGGCAGGGTAAGTTTCAGGAAAGAAGCTACAGGCAAAATCATAAATCAAATATACCATGGAGGTTTTACATTGGTTTAAGCTTAAAAAGGTAAGGTACCTTGAAGTAGGGGGCTTATAGGTTGTAGGTAGAGTCAAAGATTTTCTGATTTTGTAATTGGCTAAGGAAGAGAAGCTTTGTTTACAAAGTTTGGGTTACTAGAAACAAGTTAACTAGCTAAGAGTGATTTTCTTTAAGCCCCCCAGGAAGAAGCAAAGCAGCGAAGCTTAGTTCTCACTTCCCCCTTGTCTGCATCTGGACTTGTTGGGGGGGGGTCGGCACCTCTGAAGGACAACTCAGGGATACAGGTAAAGGAAAGGCCTTCAGTTTCTATAGTGAAACCAAACATCTCTGAAGCTTTAACTTCCTGGGCCACTGTTTTAGGCTATGATAACCTTTTATTTTAACAAGTTGCTTATTTACTCCTGGGGCTAGCTAGGTGCCTGAAATTTCTCTTGAAATAAGTCAGGATTTTCCTTTATTTCCATGCTTAGGGTCTGTAGACCCCTAAAAGAAGGGGTCCCTGCTTCATCTCACCCGTTGAACTCCAAGATCATATATCCGACACCCAAGCTGGCATCCCCACTTGATTTGCATCTCAAACTCAGCGCTCCCACTGCTGAGCTCCTAATCCTACTCTGCTCTTCCTGCTCTCTCTCTCTCTCTCGGTCTCAGTCAACAGCAACTCTGTCCCCAACTGCACAGGCCAAGAGCCCTGTGGTCACACTTGACTCCTCTTTCTTCTCTCAACACAACTATCCCATCACCAACTAACCCATGGGCTCTGGCTGCAAAACTTCATTTACTCCCCCTAGAGTTGCCATCCTGGGTCAGGCCCAGTGATGGCTCATCAATGTCATTTCACGGCCACCTAACAGGTTCCCAGCCTTTGAAGTGGCTGGGTCTTCAGGCAGCAGCTGCAATGGAACTCCTGAAATGCAGAGGAAACCATGCTATTCTCTGCTGTCAACCCTCTATCAGCTTCCCTTCACACCTACAAGGACGTGCACACTCCTGGCCGAGGCCAGGAGGCCCTGTGTGATCTGCATCCTGCCTGCTGCCTGACACACTGGCCCTATGCTCTCCTGCTTTGCTCCTCAGTGTCCAGTACCTGCTGCTCCCCCTGCGAGGCTCCACCCTTCCAATGATAGCTGGGTGCTTGCTCTCTTCCTTCCAGTGTCTGCTCAAATGGCAGCTCATCAGGAAGGCCTTCCCTGGCCACCTTACGTAAAAAGCAACTTGCTGGGCTCCCTCACACCCAGCTGACTTAACTGGCCTAACTGTTCACCATCGGACTGTCCTGAACTCACTGATGTATGTGTGATGCCTCTTGCAATAGGATGTGAGCTCCATGAGGGCAGGGACTCTGTTGTGTTCACTGCTGTATCTCTAGCACTTGGAAAACAGTACGCACTCGGTCAGGATTTGTTGATGAGAAGGTCTTTTGCTTTACATACCTAGATGGAACACAACCTTCACAAGGCACTGGTCAACACCATTACAATGCCTCCAGCCTGTCTCATCAGAGACTTACCCACAGTTATGCTATCCTCTCCAATACCATATGAATTCTGTCTCTACCTGTCCACACAAGAGTCAGTGCCAGGAGGGGCTTCTGGGGAATATTTTCTGGAATCTGATCTGTTTTTCTGATATTCTTGATTTATAATACTGTCAATTAATTCTGGATATTCCAATTATTCCAGATTTTCCAGTACTCACCATAACTTACACCCAACAATACATTGAAGATTCCAAATTTCCCCATTTTATATGCCATATAGGGGATATGGGGTTGTTTCAGGCATAGTCATAAATAACTATCAATAAGGAAATGCAAGATGAGCAGAACAAGTGTTTTTAAACTGTTGTTAGGCTTCATGGTCAGGCAGGACTAGGCGGTGTTGCATGCAACTAACAAACATCCCTTAGCATGGGGGTGCTTTGGTTTCCTATACTCATGTCCAAAACCCACCCACATGTTGACTTCACTGCTGGAATCTGTAAAAGGTTGGTTGGTATCTCTGTAAGATACTGATGGCCAGGTGGCCAGCACAGGTGGGATGGCCCTAACCTGCCCACCTTTGTGGCCATAGTTGCTTATCATGGTATCAAGTTCCAATGGACAGATTTAACCCATAAAGGTTGACCAATGGCAAGCAGGTCATGAGGTGCAAAATACGTTAAATACACGTCTTTCCAGTGCTTTGGGGCTTTAAGCAGATGGTTAATTCAACAGAATATCAGTCAGCAGAAAATCAGTCCTTTCTTTCAGGGAGAGTCACAAAAGGACACTGTACTGGATGACCAGGAAGGCCCATGAGAGAAACTATGGCCAAAGCCTGCCAGGTCTTCATAGAATTTGGAAATAAATTTTAAAAAGGAATAGCACATGAGTTAAAGTCATCTCCTCAGGGACTGGTCTATAATGACCCTGATGATGGTTGGTTTCTTTAGAGTTCACCTTTCAATAAACCTTTCCCCTACCACTATCACCATCACCACCAGTAAAAGGGGTTCACCTGTACATCCCCAACTTGCAATCCACAGAACGCACCTGCCACCCCTTAACAGTGAAGCCTCTTCACCTTACTTGAAGAATGACTCTCTCTTTGTAGAACCTGCTATTAACCTCTCACATAAGGAACCCACAGACTGTTCAAAACAGGGGTTGGAAAACTACAGCCCATTCACCAAACCCAAGGCTCTGCCTGTTTCCATGCATAAGTTCTACTGGATCACAGCCACACCCATTCCTCCACCCACTGCCCATGGCTACTTCCTGCTAGGACAGCAAAGACATGGGGCCCACACCATCTAAGACACTTACTACCTGATCCTTCATGAAAAAAATGTACCAATCCTTGTCTTAGAGCAGGCAGTCAAATCAACAGACACAAGAATGCCATTGTAAAAACACAAGGCCATGCAGGATTGCTGTCCTGTCATCCACTTCCACAGTTAGCACACAGAGGAGAGCAAGCAAAGGAGTTTTGCCCATCAGCATCGTGGCAGATGCTGTGTGCCCCACAGCGTCCCCTGACTCCCACCTCTAGAATTGAAAGTTGCTTTCTGCAAATACCCTAGACTCTGCTTGAAATTTTTTTCCGGCCAAACAAGGCAAGCTGAAAGTTGCCCCACAAGGCTGATCTTAATCATAGACAGATGGGTAGTTGGTGAATAAATACCTTAGCTCTTTCACTCTTCAGTTGGGCTAACAGAGGTACCTCCAAAAAATTCCTTTTTTGTTTAAACTAATTCAAACTGGGTTTGTAGCCATTGTAATTTAAGAGTCCCAACTAATCTCAGTGAGCTTTTCCACAGCATCTTCTCCAGGAATTGATCTGGGGACCAAGGCACCCAACACAGAGTCACTGGGCACCCAGGGCTCTGCTGGGACAGAAATCCCAGGTAGGCCCCTTGAGCACCATGACAGTCAACACGCCTTGGCTCAAGACAGCAACGTTGGCCTCCCTACTTCCACCATTCAACCAGAGACTCACACTTGACGGCAAGTCTCCATGGTTTCTGGGGCTATGATGAGAAATGACTTCCGTCCTCCAGGGGCCTGCATGACCTGCTTCTGACTCTCTCCATGCTTGAGGCTGCCTCAGCCTCTCCACTCATAACTCTGTAGCCACACTGCCTTTCTTCCATTTCTTTCACCAGGCCAGGCCTTTGCTTTCCTGGGGCACTTTGCAGTTGTTCTTCCTTCTGCCTGGAACATTGTCTCTAAGATTTTTAAATGACTGGCTCATTATGGTCATTCAGTACTCAGCAAAAATGTCACTTCCTCAGAAAGGTCTTCCTTGACTACCCTGTCTAAAGTGGGGCTGTCACTCCTGCCCCCACACTCTAACACATCACCCTGTTTTACCTTCCACTTAGCACTTGCTACTGTGTGCTTGTATTATCGGCCTCTCTCTAACACAGTTCATGCTCCTGAAGAGCAGGCACTTCTCTCTCATTTACTACTGTTACCCCCAGCACCAACAGGGCACCTTATAGGTGCTATACCAATGTGTGTTGGGTAGATGAATGAGTAAATGAGTGGATAGAAGGAAAGAGGGAGGAACTAAGGGAGGGAGGGAGGGAGGGAGAGAGGAAGGGAGAATAGAAATAAGATTGATTCCTCTCCAGAACTGCCCAAAAGTTGCAGCTTGGGGCTAGGTCGGTCACCACTTGAGCCAGATGTTTTCCCATAAAATAAGTATCAATGAGAAATGTATTAAACTGCAAAACTAAACTACAATAGCTAAAAGATATGAGATTTTCTTTTTTTTTCTTTTTGAGACAGAGTTTTGCTCTTTTTGCCCAGGCTGGAGTGCAATGGTGTGATCTCAGCTCACTGCAACCTCTGCTTCCCAGATTCAAGCAATGCTCCTGCCTCAGTCTCCCGACTAGCTGGGATTACAGCTGCCCGCCACCACATCCGGCTAATTTTGTATTTTTAGTAGAGATGGGTTTCACCATGTTGGACAGGCCAGTCTCGAACTCCTGACCTCAGATGATCCGCCCACCTCAGCCTCCCAAAGTGCTGGGATTACAGGCTTGGGTCACCGTGCCCGGCCTATTTTTCTTAATAATAATAATTCTCATGTTAGGCAGTTGCTAGCACCAGTTTAGCTGTTTAATGGTGTCATCAGAGACCCAAGCTCCTTTCCACTTCACTGTCTTTAGTGTGGTGGCTCTCCCATATGCGTCTTGCCTCATGGTCACAGGATGGCTGCTGCAGCTCAAACATCACATTCACACTCAAGCAGAAAGAAAAGGAAGAGGTGACGACAGCCTTACCTATCTAATTCCTTTCAGGAAAGCAAAAGCTTTTGCTGAAACCTTCCACCAACCACATTATATCACATTAGAACCAGATCCTATGACACAGCTGCAAGAAATTCTGGGAAAGTGACTATATATCCCTTTCAGCCCCTATAGCAGAGAAGCACGTGAGAGACGGGGGGTTGGAAACAGGTGTACTGTTGAACCAAATTCTAGTTGGTCACTGAGCATATCCCCAGCAGCCATGACAAGTGAAAGAGGCAGGACAGGAAGCATCCAGTACTGACCGAGGAGTGTTAGCAAGGCCACCAGAGAGAAATGTTTCTCTCACTGATTCCAGCCACATCGACAACTTGCAATGCAGTGAGTGTGCTCAATACAATGACTTGGGAAAACACAGCCCAGGAGTACTGAAGCCAAGTTATTCTTATTTCAACAATTGCTGGGCTTCACAATTAAATTAAATGAGATGAAATAATAATGGTGGGAAAATGTGTCAGTTTATTTTTTTTTAGAAAAGCTAAATAACTCACTACATTTAGTTATGAAGTTGTTACAAGCTGTTAATTATTTTCAGATTAGGTAAAAGAATCAAACCTGGGAGATGCGTCTGGTGTGTTAACACATATTATTTACCCTGCGGTGACATTTTAATAGCAGGGAAAACACAGGCGGTCTCCCGGCCCTGCACACATTTTGCCACAAGCCGCTGTGAGCGCATAAATCTTAGCTCTGTCAACAGTAATGAGGCCCAGAGAGTACGCACCTGCTGGGGCCCTGAAACTTTTTCTGAGGAAAATCTACATAATTAAGGAATTGTGAGCACTCACCTCTGATTTATTATTAAAACAACACACCTGGGGCCACATTTGCTCCCTGACTCATCGGTGCTAAACAGACAAGTGATTAAATATCAGCCTCACAGGGAGTCCCCCACACTCTCCCCGCAAACTTTCCACATCCCGCCCCTCTTCTCAGAGAAGGAAAAGAAGGCGCGGAGCAGCGCGGCAGTGAGGGTGGGAAGTGCGTGCTGGGAGGCCTCCGCTGGCCCAGCTCTCAGAAGAGTTAACAGCACTGACTCAGATGGGCCACACCTGGATTCAGAGTCCATCTCTACCATCGAATTCCTGTGTGCTCTTCTACTTCTGAACCTGTTTCTTCACTGGTAAAACAGGGTGGATAATGGCTCCTGCTTTATAAGGTTGCAGTAAAGATTAGATACAGCCCTGGGTGAAGTTTCCAGCAAATAGTCATTGCTCCTGGTCATGGGACGGCTGCCAAACAGCTAACATATCCACATGCAAGGAAGGAAAGGTGAGAAGTGGGTGACACTAGCCATATCTGTGCTATTAAATCTCCCCAACCCCTTGCCAATAGCAGTAGGAACTGCAATGAGCTTTTCTGTGCTCCCTGAGGCCTAGGCAGTTTCTTTGCCATGGTTTCTTCTATATCCTCTACCTATGAAGATTCCGTTCCTAAACCCACTTTCTTCTGCAGGAAGCCATCCCTGACCAAATGAGAGCTCGGTACCATGTCAACTTCAGTGAGGGCTACCACAGTGCATCTTCAAATCACCATCTCTGTGGACACAGAGTGGGAGGAGACGGCAAGCACCCACCAGTGGGAGCTTTCCCCAGTACTTTGTTATGATGCCTGACACCATGAAAAGACACCAGAGCGCCAGTGTGAAAGCAAGCCCATGCACCAGGTGGAGAAGGTCACCATGGACTGCTCTATCGCCATAGCCTGCTCCCCACAAAGGAAGGAGGGCGCCCCACCCTGCCCGACACTGGAGCCAGGCTGCTCCTCACAGTGTGCGGCTGGCAAGTGGGAGCTGGGGAGACTGGTAATGCATCAGAAAGACTCTAGACGAGGGCACTGCTTCTGACAGAAATGGCTCCCAGGATGCTCTAGATGAGGGCACTGCTTCTGGCGGGAATGGCTCCCTGGATGTTCACCTGGGTAAGGGTTCACAAAGGCTTCTTCATCTCTACCTGGGGCTCAGGGTTGGTGTGAGACAGAGAAAAACGCATGAGGCCCGACCCTCAGGTTATCGCTCCGTGGCAGCTGCGTGGCTCATCTGACACTGGGTAGCCCAGGTGGTGAGCCCTCTCTGAGCTGGCAGGACATAAAGGTGGCCCTTCGAAGGCTGGGAAGTGAAGCAGGGCTGCTAGGGACAAAAGGGACTGGAAGGACAGTGAGATTCCAAAAGGTAGGGGGAGGGCTAGGGAACGGAGGTAAACATGGGCAGGCTGGGTCCCTAACACTGTATTTCCTCAACTCTAAGACATCAATTTGGGGATGAGCTTTTGAAACTCATGCAAACCCTCCCTTAAATGACACAAGGGTAAAGTGCATCCTAATTCCAGAATCTCCTGATGTGGGGGTGGACTCGAGAGCGGCCACACCTGCATCAGGCACTTCTTGCCTTCATCTCTGGTGCATGTGTGCCCTCATCTCACCTTCACAACCAGCCTATGAGGGACAGCATTGCCAGTTCTATTTTACATAAGGAAGCTGGAAATTGGGGCCTGGTGATTCGGTCAAGGCCTTCTGTAGCCCTCACTGGCTGGAGTTCCTGCAAAGGTCATGGGAGGCAGGGGCTGTGGATGGGGCAGGTCCAGTTGGGGGAAGAAGAAAGGGAGTTGCCCAGGCCCTGGCCCCCATCATCACCCACCTGTCTCATCCTTCTCCACTCAGCAATCAGGGCAACCTGCCTTCCCTTTGCACTTGGAGTGAAATCCAAGCATCTTGCACAACTGACAAGTTCTTATCCCACGCAGCCTGGGTCACTCCTCCCCACATCCTTTCTCTCTCTTGAAAAGAAAGGAACCAGCCTCTAGTCACTCAGCCCATGGCCTGCTGACCTTCCAATTACAGTAACAGTAGTCTCCTCTATTTCCTTCTTAGCTCTCTGAAATTGCCTGTTTCATTTCTGTTTGCTTGTTGGCTCCCTCTGGCCACATACACACAGGAATGAGAGCCCCACCACAGCAGGGACTTTCGTCTTTTTCTCACTGTTGCACACCTTGAGTTCTCTGAATGCATAAACCCACCCCACCCCCAGGGGGTAGCATGCCTTAACTTTGAACAAGTCACCCAAACCAGGGGGCCCAGTGGGACCTAAGAAAGAAGAAAACACAGAGCTGAGCAGTGTCCCAGAGGCTCATCCTAGCCTGTGCAGATGACCCATCTCTAAGCCCTTCTTTCCTGAGAATGAGACACTTCCTAAGTGCTCCTTCCCGCCCTCTGCTCTGCAACTTCAGACCCGGTTCTTCTCTGTCTTGTCCTGTTAGGAGTGGAGCTCAGGTGCCTCTCCATGTCCCTGTTTGTCTTCACATACCAGAGGCAGCCTCTTCATCGGGGCTGGCATCCCAAGGCTACTCAGCATTCCTGAGTGATAGGAACTACTAGGAAAGTATTTCCACAACCTTCTTTCAGTGGAAAGCCATTGGAAGCTTGTGACCCTTTCAGGACATCAGCTAACATGTGCTTAAAGAGGCCTGACCTGGCTCACCTTGGGGTTTATGAGAGAAGATGTAGTCCTGCCTTTGGAGAACTCGGTCTCCTTAGAAAACCAAGACTGGTGCTTGTACAGCTACTAAAGATCCATTCAGAATTATGTCGCCTTTAAGGCTAAATTGTGAAATAAAAACAGCAGGTGCCTGAAGAGTTCACAAGCCACGGCGGGCTGGAATTGCCCAGGAAGGGTTTCTTGGAGGAGGTGGGAGAGCACGCAGCCTAGCCCTCAGACTTACAGGGATTAATTCTCTGGGAGAGGAAGGTGCTTCTGAGACCTTAATTGAAGTTTTGCTGATGGTGAGGTTTTTCCAACGCACCCATGGGTTTTTATTGTTGTTGTTTTATTTTCTAATATATTTTACAACTTCTATATATGTCGAAGTCAGAGATGAAAACTGACATTTCCTAATTAATGCCACTAAAACGTCATTCTGACAGTTCCACCAGGCATCTACAGTTTCAGGCCCCTCCCAGCTTTGGGGAGCTGGGAGAAAGGGGCAGGAGCTTAGCCCACTCCCATGCCTTAACTGGCCCCAAGGATGGGTGGGGTTTGCAAACCACAATCAGAAGTGGAGAGAGAGGAGTGCTTCCCAGGAGAAAGAACTCAATGGGTAAGGAATGTTCCACAGATGGAAATGCATAAGGAATTCACAGGAGTCTTACTGAACATGCATGGAAGCAGCAATTCCTATCCACCGAGAGCCCCGTTGCAGGTGCTGGGGGAGGAGCCCCCACTGCTGCAGCTGTGTCACAGCACAGCGTTTCTCTCTAATTCCTCTGCATATGCAGAGGCTCCGCCCTAAGATTACTACTCACTGTGATTACAGACAAAAACTCCAATGTGCATTTGACACTTGAAACCCTTTATTTCATCAGATCTTCAAAACAGCCCCAGAAGGAGCAGAATCTATAAGCTGAAGAGACTGAGGCTAGAGAAACTGAGTGGTTTGCCCTGGGTCACACAGCCAGTAAAAGCTCTCGACTCCGCCTGGCATTCTTATCTTCCAGTCCCCTCACTACGCTCCCCTGCAGAGGCCTCATCCCGCTACTCTACCTGCGGTCCTCACGAGTGTACACACTGAATCCAAGTATCAGACTGAGGAAACGATCTTTTTGATGCAGTGTTTCCCCCATTACAAAGTGATATTGCCTTGTCTTTTCATATTCCATTTTCCCTCAAAGCTGTACCATTAAGTAATATATTCTGACTTATCCAGTAAAGTGTTTAACCTTTTTTAATGTTTTATTCTTAAAGCTTTAGTTACCCCAGAAGATCCTGACTGCTACATTAACAATGTCATTGATATTCTTTTAACAGGCCCTCTGCAACATAAAATGCAGCATGGGAAAGATGGGCCCCAACGACCTGTTAATCAATGAGCTAGTCTTGCATCCACTTGCTGCACATTGCAGGCAAATGGGTGGTGAGAAGATCGACTCTCAGGTTCTGGTGGGCGCTGTGACATCCAAGCCCAGACAGCTAGGCTGCCCGAGTGTGGAGCAAATGCCCCCTTTGGAGGCAGCTGGTGGAAGAGGATAACATTTTTCTCCAGGCTGCTCCCTCCAACCCCCTACAACCAACCTAGTTTTCACAAAGCCAAACTGAACTTCAAGGCCAGACATGCATTACCACTGGAAGCTTTCAGCAGAGGTGAGATATAAAGTCCAAATACTTTTTTTTTTCCCCCTGAGATAGGGTCTCACTTGTCACCCAGGCTGCACTGCAGTGGCACAATCACAGCCCTCTGAGGTGCAAGTGATCCTCCCACCTCAGCCTCCTGAGCAGCTGGAGCTATAGGTGTGCACCACCATGCCTGGCTTTTTTATTTTTTGTAGAGACAGGGTTTCACCATGTTGCCCAGACCAGTCTCGAACTCCTGGCTCAAGTGATCCTCCTGATATAGCCTCCCAAAGTGCTGGGACTACAGACATGAGCCACCACACTCAATCAACTCTAAAATCTTTAGCAAGGCATGCAGGCCCTCCTGTCCTGCCCTCCGCTCCACCTGGCAACCTCATCTTTCTTCACTTGCCCCTCTCTGAAATCTATGCTGCAGCCACACCCACCTACCAGGATTAGGGTAAGGCAAGGGAAGTACTCATCTCAGGGGCAAAATTAAAAGGGGCAACAAAAAACTCAGTGATCAAGACAAATGTTATTGTAATGCAATATTTTTTTAAAAATCAAAATCAATGCAAAAGATCCATGGTTAACAAGGTATCAGAAGTTAAAATAAAGACATGATCTGCCCTGCACTCGCATGTTCCACTTCACCTGCCAGTCGAATCCTGGCCCCACCTACTCCTTCTAGTTTTCCAAACTGTGCTCTATCTCACCTCCTGGGCCATCTTCCCTACCTAGAAGACTCCCCTGTAAATCATCCTTCGGGCATGAGCTGTGATGTCACCTTTTTCAGGCAAGTCTTCCTTGACATTCACAATAACTACCCACACACACACATGCACACACCCGGGACTCAAGCCCCTACTCTGTGCTCCAGTAACACCCTCCTAGTATTCACCACATGCTATCACAATTGCCTGGCTGTCTCCCTGACCCATCTGTAAGTTCCATGAAAGTGGAGGTTGAACCTCTACTGTTGCTGTCACCACTGTTTCCAGAGCTGGTGGCAATGGTTGGGACTATGGCTGCAGTGACAGCTCCTGTGAAGGCTGCCTGCACCAAGTCAGGCTGGGCCCCCATGGAGACAGGTCCCTGGGAAGTCCTGATGGGCTGGGAACCTCAGGCAGGCTGTTGGCTCCCCCACCTGAAACTGCATCTGCAGATGCTGTGAGATTAGGGTTGATGGACCCGAAACACTGAAGGACAAACTGAGAGACATCCAGGAAACACAGAAGTTTGGGTCCCAATGTGAGAGAGTAGTCCAAATGACCAGGTGCCATTTTCAGGGACAGGTTAAGGACAGCTGTTTTTTTTTTCATTAAGCTTTCCCTGGGTGGTCCGTGCCCATCCATTTACTCTTGCTGGGATATTTTCTGTCTCGCAGCAGTAGTGGTGAGGCAGTCATGACAAGGAGCCTGGGTGTGTAGCTCCTGACAGAGCCAGATGCAGGTAGAACGGCAGGCCTTGTGCATTCCCCACTTCCCCAGCTCACCTCCCTCCCACTCCTCAGGTTTGGGTGATTACAGCCAAGGATGACAGCTCTTGAAATGGACAGGGGCTAGGGCAAAAGTGCCAAGACTTTAATAAGATAAGGTGGGAAGTCAGAGGGAGAATGGGGCTGATAAGCCTGGGCCATCTCTACCACACAGCACCACCCCTTCTCCTAAATCACCTGCCTCTAGTCCATTACTTCTCCTACTACCCCCCCTTGCTAAATTTACCCGAAGAGACATGAGCTAGGGCTTGGGCTTTAGCTCAATATATACTCCATGGTATTCACTTAGCAGCCAAAGTAGCCGATTACCCCAGGGAAATATGAACTCTGAAGGAAGGATAACGAGACACTGAAGGATGTTCCTCCATAAAAGAAAGAGTATGACACCCAACAACCTGCACTCCACTGACAAAGCCTCTCTCCTCAACCCATCTCCAGCCAGGCTCCTCTGAGCCCTCTTCTCGTCCAGGCCTCAACCAAACATTCACAGGGCTTCTTTTTTCTTGTTTTGAGATGGAGTCTTGCTCTGTCTCCCAGGCTGGAGTGCAATGGCACGATCTTGGCTCACTGCAACCTCCATCTCCCGAGTTCAAGCGATTCTCCTGCCTTAGTCTCCCCAGTAGCTGGGATTACAGGCACCCACCAACATGCCCGGCTAATTTTTGTATTTTTATTAGAGATGGGGTTTTGCCATGTTGGCCAGGCTGGTCTCGAACTCCTGACCTCAGGTGATCCTCCAGCCTTGGTCTCCCAAAGTGCTGGGATTACAAGTGTGAGCCACTGCACCCGACCCATTCACAGAGTTTCTAACAGCTCAAGGCCATATCCCTAGGATGACCCTGGGCTCACTTAAAGTGCCTGCCTGAGAAAACTCTAGGCTGCCAAAAACATTTACTGTTTTTTTCCAGCCAACACCTGAAGACAGTATAGAGCCTCTGTCTCTCACTCTCTTAAGGAGGACAGGATCCTACCTCAGTAACTGCCAGCCTTAGCCACAGCTGACCTACTAGCATTTACACGAAGTTTGCATTTTTCACTTCCCTAACTCTGCTAAGCTTCTGCTTTCCTGTCCCTACTCCCTCTCTCTCTTAAAACACCTGTTCCCCTCTGCACAAATCAAAGAATAGTTCAGTTCTTGTGGAACTCTTTTCCCTACTGCAATAGTTACTGCTGATTAAAATCTGGCCTCACCACTTTAATCAGTGTCCTGCTTTGTTTATCTTTGACATTCAGAATAAAAATTTATGACAAGCATAATAAATAAACACAAAAATATATGAAAGGCTACTGACTAAGCCATTATAAACAAGATCTAATTAGAAATTTGGAGAATGGAAATGAGAATGATGGAAATATAGAGCTCAATAAACGGGCTGATGGTAGAGTGGAGGGGCAGTGAGTCAGAAGGTCGTATGTTTCTTCAAAATAAGACCCATTGATTAGCAGTATCTGCATCCCCTGGGAACTCGCCCCAGACCGCCTGTGTCAGAATGTGCCTTTAGCACTACTCCTGAGTGAAGTGTATGCATGGTAAGTCTGAGAAGAGGTAATGTGCTTCTTAGCCTTTACTGCACACTGGAGGAATCTGGGAGCTTTAAAAAGTACTTACGCTTGGGTCCTCACTGTCAGAGAGCTTCCAAGTAAGTAGCTTGGGGTATGAAATTGCAAATGTTCTGCTGGTCATTTTAATTTGCAGCCAAGTTTGAGAACCACTGACTTAGACTCTTAGAAAAGGGATAGGGACGAAAAATGTAAAAACTGCAAGATGTAGAGCACAGAATTAGAAGAATCATTATACATAGCACAGAAGTCCTACCTGGAGAGACAAAAGAAAAAGGAGAAGAGGGAATACTTTCTAAAAAAAAAAAAAATGACTTAAAATTTCCAAGAATAAAGAAAATGTTCAAGACCCTATGACGATATATCGAAAGAACTCATAGAGTGCCGAAAAGGAAAGAATTTTAAACATTCACATAGAAAAATATAGGCCGAATGTGGTGGCTCACATTTGTAATCCCAGCACTCTGGGAGCCTGAGGTGGGAGGATTGCTTGAAGCCAAGAGTTTAAGAAATATTACATTGATATTTGGGAATATTAAGGACAAAGAGAAACCTTTAAAACTTCAGAGTGAAGAGGTAGATACCCAAACAGGAACAAGAACTAGATGACAGATGTCTCAACAGTCGCACCCCAATGTCATTTTGGTCTTTTCATATATTTAAAGTAGTGAAGAGAAAAAAAAATTAACTCAGCATTTTTTATCTAGTTAAACTATCATTTAAAAATGAGGGTGGAATATCCACAGTGGTACAAGGCCTCAGAGGGTTTGCCATAAAAGACCACCTCTGAACCACCTGTGTCAGTCCAGGTCCATGGGTGAAACAGAGCTGGAAGCTCAAGTGCTGCAGTGGGAAAATGGAGGAGAAAGATCAGGCAGGGGCGGCAGGGGAGCAGCTCAGACTGTTCCTTCGGCCCAGGCTCCAAAATGGCTCAGCACAGTGCTGTAGCTGATGCTGGCTTTATTTAAATATGTGAGATTTTGTTCATTATGGATTTTGCATTAATTTTGATTTTTCAATATTACTTGTCTTTAATTGCTCAGTTTTTTGACACCCCCTTAAATTTTGCTCCTGAGGCAAATGCCCCACCCACCTGACCCTCTAGGCCTCTAAGGATAGGGATATTTGCAAAAACCATCTCAGTTCATCAATGCTCCAATCCAGGCAACATCCAGGTTCATGGTTCTCTGGTTGTGAAAATTAAAAACCGGGCCACCACCCACTTCTCGGCCCTATCCCCAGCCAGCCAGCAGAGCACTGCAGAATGTGGGCTTGCATAGTGAACACTCTGAAGATTGAAATTCAGCCTGAGAACTTTGTGGCTGGAGATGGCTCCTGCTGCGAGAAGGGAATATGACAGATGGCATAAGATATTACAGTAATTTTACTGACAAAGCACTAAGCATATCACAGAAGTTCAAAATCAATTCATCTGCTTCCAACCAGAAGCGCGTCTAACAGGCAGTGAAGCATCATCTTGATAATGTAGTTGTTCCAAAAGAAGAATGAATTAACCAGCCTACCCTAAATGTGTCTGTATGACATGCTTTTTTGTTTCCGTTACCCTGATAAGGACTTAAAATTCTATTTGTATGGAAATAAACTAAGCTTCCAAAGTTATCTTCCTGTTCCGGGGAGTAATCTCAGGAGGTTTGCTGCAGAACTTTCCTCTGACTAAATGGGATCTTAGGCTCCGAGCCTGCAAGGTTTCAGCTTTTGTTGTTAAATGCTAAAGCAAACCCTAATTCCAACCACTACAACTTTGCTTCTTTAAGGGCCGTATCCATTAAGGTTGTTTGATTACAAACAAAGAAAACTGGCTCTGAGCAACCTGCTATCCTTTCAACAAGTTCTTTTTCTACTTAACATTAACTAAAGAATCAGCTGAGCAGGTTAAAATTAGAATGGGAACCATGCAGTGCATTGGGTGGCAGAAAATAGCGGACAACTCTGTCAGAGTTTATTCATTCCAACAACAGAACCCTTGCATCCATTCTTTTCTGCATTCTCTACAATTTTTTCAGTATTTTTTTTAGCATGATGTTTTACAATCTAGCATTCTCCCCTCAAGACTGAAAGTCCCAAGAAAATGAGTCCAACTGTCCATGTTTGAGTCATATGCCCACGCTAGGTTGACAGTCTCACCAAGATGTTCCTCAGTGAGTGAGGAAGTTTGGCTAAAGAAACATGGCAGTGCTGTTCCAAGGAAAGAAAGAGTTGGGTGCTGGGTGGACAAGGACCACAGAGAAACTGAGAAGAAAGGTCATTTCTCCCACTGTCCCATCTCCAAAGAAGAGGAGGAAGTAAAAACTGAAAAATAATAAACTGATTGGCGCCACTGGTCAGGCCTGTAGGTTAAAGATTAACCCCTACCCTAACCACTTGTGTTATCTATAGATCACAGACGATGGTATGAAGAAATACTTGCCTTGCTCACCACCCCCACCTAGTCAAGTACCCCATGCTTGCTCGATCTATCATGACCCTTTCACGTGGACCCCTTAGAGTTATAAGCCCTTAAAAAGGCCAGGAACTCTTTCTTAAGGGAGCTCAGTTCTTGAGACACAAGTCTGCCAACACCCCCAGCCAAATAAAGTCTCTTCCTTCTTTAATCCAGTGTCTGAGGGGTTTTGTCTGCAGCTTGTCCCACTACATTTCTTGGTTCCCTGATCAGAAAGCAAGGTGATTAAGAGACTGTCATGGCAGCCCCTTAGGCAGCTTAGGCCTGCCCTGTGGAGCATCCCTGTGGGGGACTCTGGCCAGCTTTAGCAACATGAATCCTGAGAGCACTCCTGGGTAGGCATTTGCCCCGGTGGAATGCCTCGTCAGAGCAGTGCACAGGAGGCCCCCACAGAGGATCAACGCAGCGCTGAACACCGGGAAGGAACTGGTGCAAGCAGTCCGGACATCTGGAATATGGTCGTACCAGTCCTGGGAACTTACCCACTCTATTTGAGTGGAAGCGTGGCCTGATCACCCACAGTGTGCCCTTATCGGCACTTTGGTCTCAGTTTTGATTTTGTTTTGGCTTGGCTTGTTTGAAAAAAAGGAAAGTGAAAGTGAGTGAATGCTTGTGTTTGAAATGGGCACCAGATGGACAGCAGTTGCGTCCAAAGTGAGTGTTGAGCCCCAAGCTGCAGTTCCGTAGGATACCTCATACAGCTAAGTGGCAGTTCATACTGGCGCCTGGTACCAGCCTTCCTAAGCTAAGAGGATCTGAGATTCCCGCAAGGGAAGTGGCCAGTGTTGGGCAAGGCGAGTGAATGACCCCTTTACCCTTTCCCTTCTTGTGGCATGAGCGTTGTTTTTGTCTGGGGAGTGAGGGTGGGGGGCGGCAGCAGAGATGGATGAGATGCAAAGTAAGCCCACTCCATTAGCAACTATGTTAAAGAATTTCGGGCCGGGCGTGGTGGCTCAAACCTATAATCCCAGCACTTTGGGAGGCCGAGACGGGCGGATTACGAGGTCAGGAGATCGAGACCATCCTGGCTAACATGGTGAAACCCCGTCTCTACTAAAAAATACAAAAAACTAGCCGGGCGAGGTGGCAGGCACCTGTAGTCCCAGTTAATGTAGTCCCAGCTACTCGGGAGGCTGAGGCGGGAGAATGGCGTAAACCCGGGAGGCGGAGCTTGCAGTGAGCTGAGATCCGGCCACTGCACTCCAGCCTCGGCGACAGAGTGAGACTCCGTCTCAAAAAAAAAAAAAAAAAAAAGAATTTTGAAAAAGGTTTTAATGGAGATTATGGGGTTACTATGACCCCAGGAAAACTTAGGACCTTGTGTGAGATAGACTGGCCAGCATTAGAAGTGGGTTGGCCATCAGAAGGAAGCCTAGACAGGTCCCTTGTTTCAAAGGTATGGCACAAGGTAACTGGTAAGCCAGGACACCCAGACCAGTTTCCATACATAGACACTTGGTTACAGCTGGTTGTAGACCCCCCCCTCTTAACCCAGTGGTTAAGAGGACAGGCAGCAGCATTACTAGTGGCAAAGGGACAGACAGCCAAGGAAGAATTCTGCTCCACCCACCAAGGGAAGTCAGCTCCCAAGTCCTACCTGACCCAACATCAGAGGATTCATGGTAAGAAATGGTGCCAGTGGCCCCCCTCTTTCACCAAGAAGGAAGCCCTCCCACTCCTGAGCCCACTGTGCCCGAACTTCCACAAGGCCTATGGACCCCTAGGCCACCCAGAGTAGAAAAGAAAGGACATGAGACCTCAGGAGAAACCCTCCCTTGGCAGCCCGTTTGAGGCCTAGAACTGGGATACAAATGCCCCTGAGAGAGCAACGGTATACTGGGGTAGAGGAAGACGGGCATATGGTGGAAAGGCATGCTTTGTGTACCAACCCTTCACCTCTGCCAATCTCCTCAATTGGAAAAACAATACCCCATCCTACACCAAAAAGCATCAAGCAATAATTTATTTGCTCCAAAGTATTATCCAGACCCACAAACTACTTGGGCTGATTGCCACCAGTTGCTCATGTACCTCTTTAACACAGATGAAAGGAGAAGGGTGCTCCAAGCAGCAACTAAGTGGCTAGAGGAACACGTTTCGGCTAATTACCAAAATCCCCAAGAGTATGTGAGGATCCAATTACCAGAAACAGACCCCCAGTAGGACTCAAATGAAAGACAAGGTATGCAAAGGATAAACTGGTACAGGGAAGCCCTTCTGGAAGGGTTAAAAAAAAGGGGGGGCTCAGAAGGCCACAAATGTTAAAAAAAAGTCTCTGAGGTCATTCAAGGAAAAGATGAGAGTCCTGCACAATTTTAGGAGAGACTATGTGAGGCCTATTGTATGTGTACTCCCTTTGATCCTGACAGCCCTGCAAATCGGCGCATAATTAGCATGGCTTTAGTTAGTCAAAGTGCAGAAGACATTAGAAGAAAACTACAAAAACAGGCTGGGTTTGCAGGCATGAATACTTCACAGTTATTGGAGATAGCTAACCAGGTGTTTGTGAATAGAGATGCGGTAAGCTGCAGAAAAAACCTCAGAGAGAGCGAACGCAAAGCCTGGCGAAACACCGACCTGCTAGCCGCAGCTATTAGAGGGGTCCCCCCAAAGGGGTGAGAGAAGCGGGGCCCCGGGAAAAATACGCAGTCTGGCCGTCCACGTTTGCAGCGTAATCAGTGTGCTTACTATAAGGAAACAGGACACTGGAAGGACAAGTGCCCCCAGTTGAAAGGGAAACAAGTTGGCTCTGAGCAGGAGGCCTCAGACAAGGATGAAGGGGCCTTGTTCAATCTGGTAGAAGGGTTACTGGACTGAGGGGGACTGGGCTCATGTGCCCCCAAAGAGCCCATGGTCAGGATGACAGCTGGGGGCAAGGACATTGAGTGTGTTGATACTAGTGCTGAACATTCAGTAGTAAACACTCGGGGCACCTCCTTATCCAAAAAGACTATTGATATAATTGGAGCCACAGGGGTTTCGACAAAGCAAGCTTTCTGTTTGTCCAGACTTGCACTGTGGTGGCGCATAAGGTAATTCACCAGTTCCTGTACACGCCTGACTGCCCCTTGCTTTTACTGGGAAGGGACCTACTTAGCAAGCTGAGAACCACTATCTCTTTTACAAAGCACAACTCTTTACAGCTAAAGTTACCTGGAATGGGAGTCATCATGGCCCTTACGGTTCCTTGGGAGGAGGAATGGAGACTCTTCTTAACTGAGCCAGGACAAGAGATAGGACCAGCTATGGCTAAGTGGTGGCCAAGGGTGTGGGCGGAAGACAACCCTCCAGGGTTGGCAATCAACCAGGCCCCCTTACTCATAGAAGTAAGTCTGGGGCCCAGCCGGTCAGGCAAAAGCAGTACCAGGTCCCCACAGAAGCCCTTAAGGGCATCCAGGTCTATCTCAAGCACCTGAGGGCCTTTGGAATTATAGTCCCTTGTCAGTCTCCATGGAACACTCCCCTCCTACCTATTCCCAAGTCGGGGACCAAGGATTATGGGCCAGTACAGGATTTGCACGTGGTCAACCAAGCTACAGTGACTTTGCATCCAACAGTACCTAACCCGTACACATTGTTGGGGTTGCTGCCAGCTGAGGACAGTTGGTTCACCTGCTTGGACTTAAGAGACACATTCTCTAGCATCAGACTAGCCTCTGAAAGCCAAAAACTGTTTGCCTTTCAGTGGGAGGATCCGGGGTCAGGTGTCACCACTCAGTACACTTGGACCCAGCTCCCCCAAGGGTTCAAGAACTCCCCCACCATCTTTGGGGAGGCACTGGCTCAAGACCTCCAGAAGTTTCCTGCCAGAAACCTAGGCAGTCGTGTGCGCCAAGGGAACGGATACCCTGCTTCGGCACCTGGAGGACCGTGGGTATAAGGTGTCCAAGAAGAAAGCTCAGACCTGCAGACAGCAGGTACGTTACCTGGGATTTACTATCCAACAGGGAGAGCACAGCCTGGGATGAGAAAGAAAGCAAGTCATCTGCAACCGGCCAGAGCCTAAGACCAGAAGGCAGGTGAGAGAATTCTTAGGAGGTGTAGGGTTCTGCAGGTTGTGGATCCCAAACTTTGTAGTATTGGCTAAGCCCCTGTACAGAGTCACAAAGTGGGGAGATAAGGAACCTTTCAAATGGGGCTCCCAACAGCAACGAGCTTTTCATGAGTTAAAAGAGAAACTCATGTCGGCCCCAGCCCTGGGGCTACCTGACCTAACAAAAACTTTCACACTGTATGTGTCAGAAAGAGAAAAAATGGCAGTTGTAGTTTTAACCCAGATGGTGGGGCCCTGGCCAAGACCGGTAGCCTACCTCTCCCAACAACTAGATGGAGTTTCTAAGGGTTGGCCCCCATGCTTAAGAGCCTTGGCAGCAACTGCCCTGCTAGCACAAGAGGCAGATAAGCTAACTCTTGGGCAAAACCTAAACACGAAGGCCCCCCCATGCTGTGGTAACACTAATGAACACCAAAGACATTATTGGCTAACAAATGCTAGACCAGCTAGGTACCAAAGCTTGCTCTGTGAGAATCCCTGCATAACCACTGAAGTTTGCAATACCCTGAACCCCACCACCTTGCTCCCAGTATCAGAGAGGCCAGTTGAACATAACTGTGTAGTGGTGTTGGACTCAGTTTATCCTAGCAGGCCCGACTTCCGAGACCATCCTTGGACATCAGTAGACTGGGAGTTGTACATGGACGGGAGCAACTTCGTCAACCCACAGGGAGAGAGGTGTGCGGGATATGCAGTGGTAACCCTGGATGCTGTCATTGAAGCCAAATTGTTGCCCCAGGGCACTTCAGCCCAGAAGGTCAAGCTCATTGCTTTAATTTGGGCCTTAGAGCTAAGTGAAGGTAAGACTGTATGTTTACACTGACTCTCAGTATGCCTTTTTAACTCTCCAAGTGCATGGGGCATCATACAAGGAAAAAGGTCTGTTGAACTCTGGGGGAAAAGACATAAAATATTAGCAAGGGATCCTGCAATTATTAGAGGCAGTTTGGAAGCCCCAAAAGGTGGCAGTCATGCGCTGCAGAGGACACCGGCGAGCTTCCACCTCGATTGCCTTGGGGAACTCATGAGCTGACTCAAGGGCTCAAAAGGCAGCATCCACCCCCCTCCAGGGCATCGGTCACAGCCCCACTGCTCCCTCAGGTGACCTTGTACCTACTTATTCTAAAGAAGAGAAGGACGTTCTCTAGGCAGAGGGAGGGCAGGTGATAGAAGAGGGATGGATCTGGTTATCAGACAGAAGAATAGCTGTGCCACAACTGCTAGGAGCCACAGTCGTACTGGCTGTGCATGAGACCACTCACCTAGGCCAAGAGTCACTTGAAAAGTTGTTAGGCTGGTACTTCTATATCTCGCATCTGTTGGCCCTTGCCAAAACAGTGGTGCAGCAGTGTGTCACCTGCCGGCAGTATAATAAGCAAGGTCCAACTGTCCCATCCAGCATACAAGCTTATGGAGCAGCTGCCTTTGAAGATCTCCAAGTAGACTTCACCGAGATACCCAAATGTGGAGGTAACAAGTATTTGCTAGTTCTAGTGTGTACATACTGTGGGTGGGTGGAGGCCTATCCAACACAGACCAAGAAGGCTTGTGAAGTAACCTGTGTGCTTCTCCGAGATCTCATCCCTAGGTTTGGACTGCCCTTACAAAACGGCTCAGACAACCGGCTGGCATTTGTGGCTGACTTGGTATAGAAGACAGCAAAGGTACTGGGATCACATGGAAACTACATACCACCTACCGACCACAAAGTTCCAGAACGGTGGAGCAGATCAATCGGACTATCAAAAATAGTTTAGGGAAAGTGTGTCAAGAAACAGGATTAAAGTGGGTACAAGCTCTCCCTATGGCATTAAGATTAGATGTACCCCTTCTAAAAGAACAAGATATTCCCCTTATGAAATATTATATCATAGGCCCCCTCCCATACTACAGGGACTCCCAGGCACTCCTCGAGGACTAGGTGAAATTGAGTTACAGAGACAGCTACAGGTTTTAGGGAAAATTACACACAATTACGGCCTGGGTAAATGAGAGGTGCCCCATCAGCTTATTCTCCCCAGTTCACCCTTTCTCTCCTGGTGATTGGGTGTGGATCAAGGATTGGAACGTAGCCCCCTTGCAGCCATGGTGGAAAGGACCCCAGACCTTCATCTTGACCACTCCCACAGCCATAAAGGTAGAGGGAATCCCAGCCTGGGTCCACCACAGCCGTGTAAAACCTGCAGCATGTGAGACCTGGGAAGTGAGACCAAGCCTGGACAACTCCTGCAAAGTCACACCCGGAAGCTGACTGGTCCACGCATGGCCGAAGCATAAGGAAACTTATCATGGGACTCATTATCCTTAAATTTTGAACTTGTACAGTAAGGACTTCAACTGACCTTCCTCAGATTGAGGACTGTTCCCAGTGTATACATTAAGTCACTGAGGTAGGACAAAAGGTTGCTGCAGTCCTATTATTTTATAGTTATTATGAGTGTACCGGGATTCTAGAAGGAATTTGTTTGTATAATGCTACTCTACACAAGGTATGTAGCCCAGGAAGTGACCAGCCTAATGTATGCTATAACCCATCTGAGCCTCCAATGACTACCATTTTTGAAGTAAGATTGAGGACTGGCAGCTGGGGAAAAGCTGACATGAAAAAATAACTGGAACAGAAGAGAAAGGAGTCCCCAAACAAATTATCTTAAAATTTGATGCCTGTGCAGCAATCAACAGTGACCTGTATGGAAACAGGATAAGATGTGGCTCTCTAGATTGGGAAAGGGGCTATATAAGTAGAAAATAAGTTTGTCACGAATTAGGATTGTATAGTGATGAATGTAGTTACTGGTCCTGTGTCATTTAGGCCATCTGGAAAAAAAGATGAGAAGGACCCTGTCCGCCTTCAAAAAGGAAACAGTAACTCTTCCTGCACTAGTGGTCACTGCAACCCATTAGAACTACTAATTACCAATCCCCTTGATCCCCGTTGGAAAACAGAAGAGTATGTAACTCTAGGAATTGATGGAACTGGACTGGATCTCCGAGTAAATATTTTCATCCAAGGGGAGGTCCACAGGTGTTCTCCCGAACCAGTGTTTCAGACCTTTAAGATGAACTGAATCTGCCAACACCAGAGCTTCCATGGAAAAAAAAAAAAAAAAAAAAAAAAAAAAAGACAACTTGTTTATCCAGTTATCAGGAAATGTAGTTCATTCCCTCAATGTTACTTCCTGTTATGTATGTGGGGGAACCACTATGGGAGACCAGTGGTCTTAGGAAGCCCGAGAATTGGTGCCTACTGATCCAGTTCCTGACATAATTCCAGTCCAGAAGGCCCAAACTAGCAACTTCTGGGTCCTGAAAAGCTCGATTATTGGATAATACTGCATAGCTAGAGAAGGAAAAGACTTCACCATCCTTGTAGGAAGGCTCAATTGTCAAGGACAGAAGCTGTATAACAGCACAACAGGGACAGTCACCTGGTGAGGTCTAAACCATACTGAAAAGAATCCCTTCAGTAAATTTCCTACATTATAGACTGCTTAGGCCCATTCAGAATCTCATCAAGACCGGACGGCTTCCTCTGGACTATACTGGGTATGTAGGCACAGAGCCTACACTCACTTACCCGATCAGTGGGTAAGTAGTTGTGTCATTGGCACCATTAAGCCATCCTTTTTCCTACTGCCCGTAAAAACAGGTAAGCTCCTAGATTTCCCTGTCTATGCCTCCTGAGAAAAGAGGAGCATATCTATAGGAAACTGGAAAGATGATGACTGGCCCCCCAAAAGGATCATACAGTACTATAGGCCTGCCATACGAGCACAAGACGGCTTGTGGGGATACTGAACCCCCATCTACATCTACATGCTCAACCAGATCATACGGTTACAGGCCGTCTTAGAAATAATCGCTAATGAAACTGGCAGAGCTTTGACTCTTTTAGCCCAGCAGGAAACCCAAATGAGAAATGCCATCTATCAGAATAGATTGACCTTAGACAATTTTCTGGCCGATGAAGGAGGAGTCTGTGGAAAATTCAAATTCATCAATTGCTGTCTGCAAATAGATGATCAAGGACAAGTAGTTGAAAACATAGTTAGAGACATGACAAAGCTAGCACATGTGCCCATGCAGGTTTGGCATAGGTTTGATCCTGGATCCTTGTTTGGAAAATGGTTTCCAGCTCTAGGAGGATTTAAAACTCTTATAATAGGAATAATAATAGTGTTAGGAACCTGCATGTTACTCCCCTGTATGTTACACGTATTTCTCCAGCTACTAAGAGGCTTCGTTACCACCTTAGTTCATTAAAAGACTTCAGCACAAGTATACATGAATCACTATCGATCTGTCTCACGGGAAGATCTAGATAGTGAGGATGAGAATGAGAACTCCCACTAGCGAGTGAGGTTCTCAAAGGAGGGAATGAGGAAAGAGGCCATTTCTCCTACTGTCCCCTGTCTCCAAAGAAAAGAAGGAAGTCAAAACTGAAAAATAACAGACTGATTGGCACTACTGGCCAGGTCTGTAGGTTTAAAGATTAACCCCCACCCCAACCGCTTGTGCTATCTATAGATCACAGACAATGGTATGGAGAAATACTTGCCTTGCTCACCACCCCCACCTAGTCACATACCCTATGCTTGCTCAATCTATCACAACCTTTTCACATAGACCCCTTAAAGTTGTAAACCCTTAAAAGGGCCAGGAACTCTTTCTTCAGGGAGCTCGGTTCTTGAGATACAAGTCTGCCAATGCTCCCAGCCGAATAAAGCCTCTTCCTTCTTTAACCCAGTGTCTGAAGGGTTTTGTCTGTGGCTCGTCCTGCTACAGAACCAATTCTTCTCAAGTCAAATCCACACTTTTATGCATGCTGAAGTTTTGAGGTTTTCCAACAACGAAAGGTTTGGAAAATGCACTTTGCACTGATACAACACACAAAATCTTATCATTATCAGCTAATGTTATTATTTGGAAAATCTGGCCGAGTATTAACAAAGGTGGGGTGTTTACTGTGGGAAAGTGAAGGCTGTCTTGAAATGGCTTTTTTTCTCAATAGAAGAAATAAAAAAGGGTGGCCAAGAGTGGTGGCTCATGCTTGTAATCCTAGTACTTTGGGAAGCCAAAGAGTGGATCACTTGAGCTCAGGAGTTTGAGATCAGCCTGGACAACACGGCAAAACCCCATCTTTACAAAAAAAATACACAAATTAGCTTCGTGTGATGGCTTGTGCCCGTAGTCCCAGCTACTCATGGGGCTCAAGTGGGTGGATCATTTGAGCCCAGGTGGGGATCAAGAGGTTGCAGTAAGCCAAGATTGTGCCACTCCACTCCAGCCTGGGCAACACATTGAGACTCAGTCTAAAAAACAAGAGAGAGAAAATACAGAAGTGAGAAAACTGGTTATTGTTGGTATCTGCTTCTGGAGAGCCTGGATTCCTGCTGCAGCCTGTGGGTCACTGCCCTGCCACACAAAGGACCATGTAACCATTAGGCACAATGGGCACACACTTAGGGGCACACAAAAGTTTTTTTTAAATTAGAAGAAAAACATGAATGTTCAAGTTGAAGAAAATGCATAATGTTATGTATTTGTCTTTACACCAAAGCAGTTGTAAAATTTAACCACAAAAGTCATAATGTAGCCCCAAGTCACCCCCACTACCGTGGAATTTGTATGCTCTGTACAGGAGCGCAAGGGCTAACTTTACTCCCATTCCTGACCAACGATCTTCCTCCAGATCACATGGGACCTTGCTGAATCATCCCCAGTGCTTTTCTCAGAAATGAGATCTAAAGTTATTCACCAATTCTGCATTCTTTCCTTTTTTAAAAACTCTACTTCTGTGACAGATTACAAATCCTGCATTCTTTATTCAATAGATATTAATTATTTAGTATTACACATGCAGACACTCTGCAAAATACTGGGACAAAATTGGCCAAGACAGGCTTAGTTTTTGTGCTTATAGGGATTAAAGTCAAATTGTGGAAGCATGTAACCAATGTGCTTATCTTACTGGGCTGTAATTACTTAGTTAATAGGGGAATATATATCCATGTCTAAGATTTTCTACATTTATGCTGATCATAGCATATATAACCTACCCTCTGAACTTGACATTCACAAACACACACACACATGCACAGAGTTCAGACAAATATGTTGCCTCTTCTTCTGCAACTTTTCCCCAAAATGCCTATCCTAACTACCACCATGAAGTCCCCTGGTAAGAACCCTTATTCAAATAAGTCCAGAATACAGACTTCTCATTGGGACCCTGCAAGAACAGAGGAAAGAATGGATGAATGGATGGTGTTAAATTAATATGTTAAGACCCTACCCCCCAAATGGATGGTATTAAGACAATGGGTCTTTAGGAAGTAATTAGATCATGAGGGTGGAACTTTCATGATGAGGCAGTGCCCTATAAGAAGAGACACGCAACAGCTTCCTCTCCACAATGTAAGAAAACTTGGACCCTGCTGGCACACTAATCTTGGACTTCTCAGACTCCAGAACTGTGAAATGTTTGTTTAAGCCACCCAATCTATCAGGTACTTTTGTTACAGCAGGCCAAACAAACTGGGATGGATGGATGGATGGACAGACGGATGGATGAATAATATACTGAATAGATGAATGAGACATGGATGGGTGGAAGGAAGAAATAACAAGGATGAAAGAAGATGAATAGGGAGATCGAGGAGTGGATGTCTAGATAAATACATAAAAGAAAAAGAAAATGAAAGAAAAAAGAATAGACAGAAAGATGGATAAATTAATATACATATAGAACTTTGACAGTAGGGATAAATAAACGGGTAGATGGAAGGAGAAAGCAAGAATTGATTTGAGGAAAAAGGGAAGGAAGGGATGTGTGAATATATTATTTAAAAAATTATAGAGAATTCAGTAAGCATGAATATAAGGGTGAAATGAGTTGATGGATGAATAGATGGACAATTAAATAAATGAACATAGTGATGGGCTACTAAATGGGCAGATGGAAGAATCAAGTAATGCAGTAAGAAGGGATAGATGTAGGGAAGGTCGAATTGATATTTGGAAGGGCAGATATATAGATGAAAAGGAGGGTGATGCAAGATAGATACACTGATGACTGAATGGACAAATGAACACACAAATAATGAGTGGCCAAAGTAACATAGGTAGAAATAGACGGAGTTTCATTTGGTCCGGTACAGGGAAAGGTAGATTCGTGACTACATGAGTTTATGAGTGGACTGCATGAATAACTGGATGAGTGGATAGATCAATGGATGATGAATTGGTGAATGAAGATTTAATAAACATGTGGGCATATGAGCATATATGAGAAGATACTGTATTTAATGTGATATACTAGAATGTGGAACACAAAGTGTTATGTTACAGCTTGGCCTAATACTGCTTTCAACTCTTCCAGGTCTGAATGGCTCAGAAGGCATCTGAGGTAATTAGCTCTGTAATCCCTTGAAAGCAGATTTTCATTTGGGCTGCAGTGACACAGGAAGACTTTATAGGGAGGCTGGCATATTCACCAAAGTGAAGAAAACATGGTGCTGAAGGGAGCTGAGGGTCCCACCTTTTCCTCCTCAGGATGAAGAATTCCTCACCTCCTATTTCTCTGAGACAATTTGTCTGCCAGTGATTATCACTGATAAATTGTTTGTTGCTATTAAATAACAAAACATACGGGGTGGGAAGATATTCTGCAGGTTCTCAGATATTCCCTTTTCGGTTGTGGCACATATGCATTTATTCTTCTAGTTAGATTCCTGTTTTAGAAGGGCCTACTCTGTGCCAGGTCCTGGGCAAGTCCCCATGTGGATGACAGGAAAGAGTAAGACAATCACTGCACTGCACTGAGTCCCAGAGCCTCTACACTTAGTAGCCACATGACCCTGGGCATGCTCCCTATCTCATGTCATTGTCATAGCAATCCCATGAAGTGAGTACTATGACCATCCCAGTTTCAAAGACGAGAAACCTCAGGCACAATGTGATTGGAACACATAAAACACTCCCTGTATAACAGGCACTGTTTTAAGTATTCAAATACATTAGATTTTTTTTTTGTTACTTTGCTGTAGGTTACAAAATTCGCCCCAATCCCCCACCCTCTCCCTGACTTTGTGATTTTGTAATGTCACTGCAGCAATTCCCATCAAGAGATGGCATCTATCTCCTTAATTCTTGAATCAGGGCTGGTTTCAGCCAACAGAATGTGGCAGATGTGATGTTGTGCCAATTGCAAACCTAGGCCTCAAGGGACACTGAGGGTTTTTCTGTCTCTTGGACCTGATGTTGTCATGTGAAAAAACTCAAGCTAGCTCCTAGAGGATGAATGACTTTATGGTTGAGAACTCTGGACACCTGGTGACAAGTAGCCAACTTCCAGACCTGGGAGTGAAGGCCTTCTACACCAGTCAGTCCCCAGATGACCCTCAACTAGTCAACTACAACATGTAAGTGAGCCCATCTGAGATCAGTTAAGCTTTGCCTAGATAAGCAGAACTGTCCAACTGCTCCCCAGACTCGTGAGCTAGACTCATGGCTATTGTTTTAAGCCACTGAGTTTGGAGTAATTTGGGAGACATGACAGGAACCTACAAAAGCCACATAAGTTTGAAAGACAGACCAACTTAAAATGACCAAGATATAAATACATGGGAGCACAAAAACAGAAGGAACTCTCTTCCACAAGGCAATCAGTGAGGTTCCTGGAGAGGGTGGTGTTGGGATCAAGCCTTGAGAAAAGTAGAGTCAAGTTCCTGCCAAGAGTGTCTGCAGGTCATCACCATCACCATTGGCAGAGCAGTGAAACCTAAGCCCCAAAAGCCCGCCCAAGACCCTCAGACAAATAGGTGAGTCAGGCTTTCTTCCAGCCACCAGAACCATGACTTGGGTAGGCACAAAGTTGGTCAGGACAAGCAGCACAACATCTCCACTTCAGGGCCAGACTGCTGGACATCAAGCTACAATCTAAAACACCCAGCCAGGGGCTACGCCCTCCATCTCCCTGCTTCTCCCATCCATGCACTCACCAAATCCCTTATCCTCCCATACTCCCATCAGCATTCATAACAGCTCCTGTCAAGAGTCAGGTAGCTCCAGACTCAGGGAAATGCTCAAAGCCATGTTCAATGTCAAAATGAGACAGGAGAAATTATATTTAATTCAACAATGAAGCAACTGGCCTTGGAGATGAGATGTGGCAGGCAAGAAGACAGGGGTGCCTGCCAGCTGCAGTTACCACAAAGAGGTACTCTGTGTGCAGTATATACCACACACCAGCCACGGGGCTATTGACTCTCTGGGAAGGAACACACGGCGAACTACTGAGCAGGCAGCTGCAGAGGGAGCTAGGCATGATATCTAAACTGGCTTTGATCAAAAAGATATACATACTCATAGTTTAAGAATCAAGTACATTTACGAGACTTGCTACAAAAATAGCAGCCTTCTGCCTCTCTCTATTCCTCCCACCCCCAGCTCCCAGAGACAACCACTTTCAACATTTAGCTGATTCATTGGATATTACCTTGATATCTCTGAAATATAAAAAAGGACCTATATAGTGTGCTTTTAGTTTTAGGTATTATCTCTGATCTTCCATGGTTAGAACATTCCTCTTTCACAGCTTCCCTGCCTCCACCATACCTTACCTTCCTTCCTGCCAGCTTTCCAACATAGGTCTTCTTGAAGGAATCTCTCCAGACCATTCCGATTTGCTCCAGTCTGCACCAATCACCCTCATATCTGGTGCACAGCTGTTGCCCTGGGGTCTCCCTTCATTCTGTACCTGAGAATTTCCTTCGCAACTCTTTTCAGTTAGATATCCTGCATTTCCATTCTCTGTTTTTCTCGCTCCCCTGATTTAAACCCTGCTTTTGCTGGAGCACCTCTCGTAATAATTTGATAACAGAGTATAGGAAACTTTAATGTCTAAGAAAGCTATTATTCAGTCCTTACATTTGCTTGATAGCTTGTCTGGATGAAGATTTCTAGGTTGAAAAGTATTGTCCTTCCAATCTTCCAAGGCATTAAACCAACACTGGCTTCTAGCTTCCAGTATTGCTGCTGAAATGTTTCAAGCCATTCTGTTTCCTGATTCTTTGTATATGACACATTTTTTTTTTTCCTTCCTGGAAGCTTCTAGTATCTTCCCTTTGTCCTTAGTATAATAAAATTTTATAATACAACAAAAAAGCTATAAAAAGAAACATTCAGAGAACAAGTATTGAATGTTAAAAATTGTAGAACATGAACAAAAATTCCTACAGAAGTGTTGGAAGACAAATATTTAAAAATCTACAATAAAGGCCAGGCATGGTGGCTCATACCTGTAATCCTAGCACTTTGGGAGACCGAGGCAGGTGGATCGCCAGAGATCAGGAGTTCAAGACCAACCTGACCAACATGGTGAAACCCCATCTCTACTAAAAATACAAGTATTAGCTGGGCACAGTGGCAGGCACCTGTGATCCCAGCTACTCGGGAGGCTGAGACATGAAAATAGCTTGAACCTGGGAGGTGGAGGTTGCAGTGAGCCGAGATCACACCATTGCACTCCAGCCTGGGCAACAGAGCGAGACTGTCTCAAAAACAACAACAACAACAACAACAACAAACAATAAAATAGAGAGGAAAGGCAATCTGAGGATACTTCTGGTTGTGCTGACTTCTTTCATGTAACAGGCTTTCCTCAGCTGTCTGGAGATCCTGAGCTGTCTGTGTAATTTAAGGTCAGGACCCTAACACACTGATGGGAGGCTCAATCACATGATGAGATCTATCAACTATGGGCTTTACCAGAGAGGAGTCATGGGGCATTCCCTTAAAGAATCTCCAATATCAGTATCACTGGGGAAACCGACCAAGAAGAGAGACCTAAAGATTTCTCTAAACCTCTGTCTATGGAGTACAGGCCTGGCAGTCAGTATCCTGGAAGCTGAGTGTGAGAAGAAAACCAGGGGTCATTCAATATAGAAATGTTCATATAACCCCATTTTCAGTACAGCGCCCCTGCTGTCTTTCGTGCCTGGTGTTTCACCCTCTCTGAGAAGATATACTTTCTGTTTTTTCAAGCCTCATCTTTACCTCCACTTCCAGAAGTACCAGGAAGTGCCAATTCCCAAGCCTTTAGTGGTTCTTCAGTGTAAATCAGGCTGCTTCTCAGTAGACCAGAGAAAGCTGACTCCTAAGCCAGAGAGGGGAGAAGCAAATCAGTTCCCACTTGTCCATGTGCTTTTCAACTCCCCAAATTTCCATGTTTTTGTTTCCTCTCTCTTTTTTTTGAGTTTATATATAACCATATTTTAAATCTTCTTACTTTCTGTTTACTCAGAACTGCACTAATACACTAGTTGATGTATACATTCAATCAGCCATCTATACCTAGAACCTAAGCTGGCTTTCAACCACCAAAGAAATCCCTACTTCCCTTTTAGTTTCCTAAGAACAACCAAATACCCTTCCTATGGAACTATGAAAGAGAGAAAAGTTCCCACAATCTCTCACTCTGGGCTGTAGTAGATGATAACAGCTATTGTTTGGGACTGCCCAGCCCCATTCCCTTTCTGTGGTTGGGCATATAATCCACAAATAACCAATCATAGCATCTCATTACCCAGGGCAGTGATTGGCTCAGGAGTAGACATATGATTCAACCAAGACCGATCAGCATCCTTTCCTGGGACAAATATACAGATGTTGGGAAGAGCAACTGCAATAGAAAAAGAGTTTCTAAGATGAAAAGTTGTTAATTTGGGGCTGCCAGGGGCTATCTTTTCAACACATAGAAAACACCTGTTTATAATGAGGAAAAAATAAAGCCAAGCAGAGATGTGTGAGAGAGAAAGTGAGTCCAAAAGAGAGGCACAGAGAATGCTGACAGCATGCAAACAGGAAAAACAGAAAGGGAAGGAGATCTGGAATAAGATGAAAAGAATTTTGTACCATGGACATGGAGACTGGAAACAGAGTTTTTAGAATGGGAAACAGGGAAGAAGTACAAAACTAACAATATGAAAATAGATGAAAGTATAAAACTCACTGTAAAGATAAAAATGTAGTCAAATTCAGAAAACTCTAATACTGCAATGGGGGTGGACACATCATTTTTAACTCTAGTGTAAAAATTTAAACACAAAAGTAATAAAATAATTATAGCTGTAATAATTTGTCAATGGGTATGTGACATATAACAGGTGTAAATTGTAACGTTAATATAAAATGTTGGGGGAAAAGAAGTTAAAAGTGTAAAGCTTTTGTATGAAATGAAAGTTAAATTGTTATCAGCTTAAAATATAATGTCTTAACTATGATTTAGGTAAGCCTTGTAATCTCTCACACACACACACACACACAAATCTGACATAGATACACAAAAGATAAAGAGAAAGAACTGCCCCTACAAAAAGTTATATCACATAGGAAGACAGCGAGAGAGAAAGAATGGAACAAAGGAAGTATAAAATAGTAAGAAAACAATAAAATGGCAATATTAAATTCTTACCTATCAAAAATTAATTTATATGTAAATGGATTAAGTTCTCTGATTTATAAATACAGAGTAGCTGAATGAATTGACAAACAAGATTCAGATAAATTCTGCTTAAAAGAGACACAATTTAGCTTTAAGGACTCAAAGACCTGACTTAGGCTTTCAGTCCATGACAGAAAGGGACAGAAAAATATATTTCATGATGATAGTCATGAAGTCCTTGTCCATACCTATGTCCTGAATGGTACTGCCTAGGTTTTCTTCTAGGGTTTTACGGTTTTTAGGTCTGACATTTAAATCTTTAATCCATCTTGATTTAATTTTTGTATAAGGTGTAAGGAAGAGATCCAGGTACAGCTTTCTACACATGGCTAGCCAGTTTCCCCAGCACCATTTATTAAACAGAGTATCTTTTCCCCATTTGTTGTTTTTCTCAGGTTTGTCAAAGATCAGATGGTTGTAGATGTGTGGTGTCATTTCTGAGGGCTCTGTTCTGTTCCATTGGTCTATATCTCTATTTTGGTAGCAGTACCATGCTGTTTTGTTTATTGTAGCCTTGTAGTATAGTTTGAAGTCAAGTAGCGTGATGCCTCTAGCTTCATTCTTTTGGCTTAGGATTGTCTTGGCAATGCGGGCTCTTTTTTGGTTCCATATGAACTTTAAAGTAGTTTTTTCCAATTCTGTGAAGAAAGTCATTGGTAGCTTGATGGGGATGGCATTGAATCTGTAAATTACCTTGGGCAGTATGGCCACTTTCACAACATTGATCTTCCTATCCATGAGCATGAAATGTTCTTCCATTTGTGTCCTCTTTTATTTCACTGAGCAGTGGTTTGTAGTTCTCCTTGAAGAGGTTCTTCACATCCCTTGTAAGCGGAATTCCTAGGTATTTTATCCTCTTTGTAGCAACTGTAAATGGGAGTTCACTCATGATTTGGCTCTCTGTTTGTCTGTCATTGGTGTATAGGAATGCTTGTGATTTCCTGCACATTGATTTTGTATCTTGAGACTCTGCTGAAGTTGCTTATCAGCTTAAGGAGATTTTGGGCTGAGACGATCGGGTTTTCTAAATATGCAATCATGTCATCTGCAAACAGAGACAATTTGATTTCCTCATTTCCTAACTGAATACCCTTTATTTCCTTCTCTTGCCTGATTGCCCTGGCCAGAACTTCCAACACTGTGTTGAATAGGAGTAGCAAGAGAGGGCATCCTTGTCTTGTGCTGGTTTTCAAAGGGAATGCTTCCAGTTTTTGCCCATTCAATATATTGGCTGTGGGTCTGTCATAAATAACTCTCACTATTTTGAGGTACATTCCATCAATGCCTAGTTTACTGAGAGATTTTAGCATAAAGGGCTGTTGAATTTTGTCGAAGGCCTTTTCTGCATCATGTGGTTTTTGTCATTGGTTCTGCTTATGTGATGGACTACATTTATTGATTTGCGTATGTTGAACCAGCCTTGCATCCCAGGGATGAAGCCAACTTGATCGTGGTGGATAAGCTTTTTGATGTGCTTCTAAATTCCGTCTGCCAGTATTTTATCGAGGATTTTAGCATGGATGTTCATCAGGGATATTGATCTAAAGTTCTCTTTTTTTGTTGTGTCTCTGCCAGGCTTTTGTATCAGGATGATGCTGGCCTCATAAAATGAGTTAGTTAGGATTCCCACTTTTTCTATTGATTGGAATAGTTTCAGAAGGAATGGTACCAGCTCCTCTCTGTATCTCTGGTAGAATTTGGCTGTGAATCCGTCTGGTCCTGGACTTTTCTTGGTTGGTAGGCTATTAATTATTGCCTCAATTTCAGAGCCTGTTATTGGTCTATTCAGAGATTCAACTTCTTCCTGGTTTAGTCTTGGGAGGATGTATGTGTCCAGGAATTGATCCATTTCTTCTGGATTTTCTAGTTTATTTGTGTAGAGGTGTTTATAGTATTATCTGAGGGTAGTTTGTATTTCTGTGGGATTGGTGGTGATATCCCCTTTACCATTTTTTATTGTGTCTATTTGATTTTTCTCTCTTTTCTTCTTTATTAGTCTTACTAGCGGTCTATCAACTTTGCTGATGTTTTCAAAAAACCAGCTCCTGGATTCATTGATGTTAGGCTGTCGATTTTAGATCTTTCCCACTTTCTCTTGTGGGCATTTTGTGCTACAAATTTCCCTCTACACACCGCTTTAAATGTGTCCCTGAGATTCTGGTATGTTGTGTCTTTGTTCTCATTGGTTTCAAAGAACATCTTTATTTCTGCCTCCATTTAATTATTTACCCAGTAGTCATTCAGGAGCAGGTTGTTCAGTTTCCATGTAGTTGTGTGGTTTTGAGTGAGTTTCTTAATCCTGAATTCTAATTTGATTGCACTGTGGTATGAGAGACAGTTTGTTGTGATTTCTGTTCTTTTACATTTGCTGAGGAGTCTTTTCCTTCCAACTATGTGGTCAACTTTAGAATAAGTGTGATGTGGTGCTAAGAAGAATGTATATTCTGTTTATTTGGGGTGGAGAGTTCTGGAGATGTCTATTAGGTCCGCTTGGTGCAAGGACTTCATGACTAAAACACCAAAAGCAATGGCAACAAAAACCAAAATAGACAAATGGGACCTAATTAAACTAAAGAGCCTCTGCACAGCAAAAGAAACTACCATCAGAATGATCAGGCAACCTACAGAATGGGAGAAAATTTTTGCAATCTATCCATCTGACAAAGGACTAATATCCAGAATCTACAAAGAAGTTAAACAAATTCACAAGAAAAAAACAACTCCATCAAAAAGTGGGCAGAGGATATGAAGAGACATTTCTCAAAAGAAGACATTTATGCAGCCAACAGACACATGAAAAAATGCTCATCATCACTGGTCATCAGAGAAATGCAAATCAAAACCACAATGAGATACCATCTCACACCAGTTAGAATGGTGATCATTAAAAAGTCAGCAAACAACAGATGCTGGAGAGAATGGAGAAATAAGAATGCTTTTACACTGTTGGCAGGAGTGTAAACTAGTTCAACCATTGTGGAAGACAGTGTGGCAATTCCTCAAGTATCTAGAACTAGAAATACCATTTGACCCAGCCATCCCATTACTGGGGATATACCCAAAGGATTATAAATCATGCTACTATAAAGACACGTGCACACATATGTTTATTGAGGCACTATTCACAATAGCAAAGACTAGGAAGCAACCCAAATGTCTACCAATGATAGACTGGATTAAGAAAATGTGGCACATATACACCATGGAATACTATGCAGCCATAAAAAAAGGATGAGTTCATGTCCTTTGCAGAGACATGGATGAATCTGGAAACCATCGTTCTGAGCAAACTATCACAAGGACAGAAAGCCAAACACCGCATGTTCTCACTCATAGTGGGAACTGAACAATGAGAACACTTGGACACAGAGTGGGGAACATCACACACTGGGGTCTGTCCTAGGGTAGAAGGCTAGGGGAGGGATAGCTTTAGGAGAAATACCTAATATAAATGACGAGTTAATGGGTGCAGCACACCAACATGGCACATGTATAACTACATAACAAACCTGCACATTGTGCACATGTACCCTAGAACTTAGTGTATAATTAAAAAAAAAAAAAAAGAAGAAAGAGAAAATGATAAACAAAAAAGAGCCAGCGTAGCTATTTTTATATCAGACAAAATAGACTTTAAGTAAAAGAAAATGTCACAAGAGACAAAGAAGGTCATTATATAATGTTAAAGTGGTTAATTCATCATTAGGATATAAGAATTGCAAATATATAATGCATGTTGGTTGCACACTGGAGCACCTATTAAATAAAGCAAATATTAATGGGAGGGAGAAATAGACAACAATACAGTAATAGTAGAGGACTTCCATTTTCCTCCCTCCCTCCCTCCCTTCCTTCCTTCTTTCCTTCTCGACCCTTCCTTCCTTCCCTCCTTCCTTCCTTCTTTCTTTCTGTCTTTTTTTTTCTTTTTTGAGAGAGAGAGTCTTGCTCTTCCACCCAGGTAGGAGTACAGTGGTATGATCTCAGCTTACTGCAACTTCTGCATTCCGGGTTCAAAGGATTCTCATGTTTCAGCCTCCCGAGTAGCTGGGATGATAGGCATGCACCACGATGACGAGCTAATTTTTGTATTTTTAGTAGAGACAGGGTTTCTCTATGTTGGCTAGGCTGGTCGTGAACTCCTAGCCTCAAGTAATCCACCTGCCTCGGCCTCCCAAAGTGCTGGAATTACAGGCATGAGCCACTGCACCAAGCCAGTGATCCCACTTTCAACAATTTATAGATAATCCAGACAGAAAATAAATAAGGAAACAGTGGACTTGGGGCGAATGGGCCTAACAGACATATACAGAACACTCCACCCAACAGCACCAAAATACAAATTCTTTTGAAGTGCACATGAAAAAACACCCAGGACAAATCATATGTTAGGCTACAAAACAAGTTTTAACATATTAGAAAAGACTGAAATCATATCAATTTTCTTTTCCAACAAAATGGTATAAAACTGGAACTCAAGAACAGGGGGACAGTTGGAAAATTCACAAATATGTAGAAATTAAACAATACACATCTAAACAATCAACAGGTCAAAGAAGATGTCAAAAGGGGGAAAAAAAAACAAAACCTTGAGATGAATGAAAATGAAAAAATAGCATGCCAAAACTATATGGCATGCAGCTAAAACAGTTCTAAGAGTTCAGTTTATAGTGACCAACACCTACATAAAGAGAAAACATCTCAAATAAGCAACCTAACTTCACACTTTAAGGAATTAGGAAAAAAAAAAAAAAAGCGCAAACTACGGCCCAAGTCAGCAGAAGGAAGGAAATAGAAATCAAAACAGAAACAAATAACTGAAATAAAGACTAGGAAAATAATAGAAAACATCAGGAAATTAAGACTTGTGTTTTTTTTAAGAGATAAGCAAAACTGACAAACCATTAGATAGACTAAAAAAAGAAAACTTTCAGATAAAAAATCTTTTAAATTAATAAAATTATAAATGAAAGAGGAAACATTACAACTGACATAACAGAAATATAAAAGATTTCTAGAGTACTATGAACAATTATATGTCAACAAATTGGATAGCCTAGAGAAACAGATAAATTCCTAAAAACATACAACCTACCAAGACTGAATCATGAAGAAATAGAAAATCCAGGCCGGGTGCGGTGGCTCACGCCTGCAATCCCGGCACTTTGGGAGGCCGAGGCGGGTGGATCACAAGGTCAGGAGATCGAGGCCATCCTGGCTAACACGGTGAAACCCCGTCTCTACTAAAAATACAAAAATTAGCTGGGCATGGTGGCGGGCACCTATAGTCCCAGCTACTCAGGAGGCTGAGGCAGGAGAATGGCGTGAACCCAGGAGGCGGAGCTTGCAGTGAGCCAAGATCGCTCCACTTCATTACAGCCTGGGCTACAGAGCCAGACTCCATCTCAAAAAAAAAAAAAAAAAAAAAAAACAAAGAAAAGAAAAGCCAAACAGACCAATAATGAGTAAGGAAATTACATCAGTAATCAAAAACTCCCAGTAAAGACAAGCCCAGTACCTGACAGTTTTATTGGTGAACTCTACCAAACATTTAAGGAAGGATTAACACCAGTCCTTATCAAATTTTTATCTGAAAAACTGAATAGGAGGAAGTTCTTCCAAATTCATTTTATTAGGCCAGCAATACCCTGATACTAAAGCCAGACATTATAAGAGACTACTGATCAATATCCCTAATGAACATAGATGTAAAAATCTTCCACAAAATACTAGCAAATCGAATTTACCAGTACATTAAAAGGATCATATATTATGATTGAGCAGGATTTATTCTTTGAATGAAAGGATGATTCAACATACACAAACCAATAAATGGGAACCCACATTAGCAGAATGGAGGACATAAAACATGATTATCACAACAGATGCTAGAAAAAAAAATCTGACAAAATTCAACATCCTGTCGTGATAAAAATTCTCAACAAGTAACAACCACATATGACAAACCCACAGCTAACATGACACTTAACTGTGAAAAGTAGAAAGCTTTTCCTCTAAGATCAGGAAAAAGACAGGGCGCCCATTTGTGTCACTTCCATTCAATCTAATACTGGATATCCTACTCAGAACAATTAGGCAAGAAAAAGAAATAAATGGCATCAAAGAGGAGAGAAAAAAGAAATTGTCTATGTTTGTTGATGACATGATCTTATATATAGAAAACCCTAAAGATGCCACCAAAAAACTGTTAAAACTAACAAATTCAGTGAAGTTGCAGGATATAAAACTATATACAAAAATCAGTAGCAACTATATATACTAACAACAAAGTACCTAAAAATAGAAATAAACAATTCAATTTATAATACCATCAAAAAATAAAATAATAATAAATTTAACCAAGGAAGTGAAAACACTGACCAAAAATTGAAGATGATATAAGTAAATGAAAAAATATATTTATGAATTGAAAGAATCAATATTGTTAAAATGGCCACATAATCAAAAGTAATCTACAGTTTGAATGCAATTCCTATCAAAATTCCAATGTCATTCTTCACAGAAAAAGTAAAAATAATCTTACAATTGGTATTAAGCCACAAAATAACACCAAATAGCCAAAGCAATCATGAGTGAAAAGAAAAAAGCTGGAAGCTTCCATATTGTTTAGAAGTTAGAAATGAAACAAAACAAAAAACAAAGCTGAAGGCATCACACTACCTGATCTCAAAATATATTACAAAGCTACAGCAATTAAAACAACATGGTACTGGCAGAAAAACAGACACATAGAACAATGGAACAGAATAGACAGTCCAGAAATATATCCATATATATATAGCCAATCTTCAACAAAGGTATTAAGAATACACAATGGGGAAAACACAGTCTCTTCTTCAATAAATGGTATTGGTAAAACTATGTATCAACATGGAAAAGAATTAAATTGGATTATACCATATACAATAATAAACTCAAAATAAATTACTCAAATATAAGACCTGAAAATGCAAAATGACTAGAAGAAAACATAGGAGAAAAGCTTATTGACATTGGTCTGGCTAATGATATTTTGGATATGACACCAAAAGTACAGGCAGCAGAAGCAAAAATAGAGAAATAGGATTATATCAAGCTAAAAAGCTTCTTCACAGCAAAGGAAACAGTTAACAGAAGAGACAACCTACAGAATGGGAGAAAATATTTGCAAGCCGAATATTTGATAAAGGGTTAATTTCCAAAATATATGAAGAACTCAACTCAATAGCAAAAAACAAACAAACAAAAAACAACCAAATAACTTTATTAAAAAACAAGTAAAGGGACCAGGTGCGGTGGCTCACACCTGTAATCCCAGCACTTTAGGAGGGCAAAGCAGCAGGATCTGTTGAGCCCAGGAGTCTGACACCAGACTGAGCAAAATGATGAGACACTGTCTTTAAAAAAAAGAAAGACAAAAAAATTAGCTGGGTGTGGTGGAGCATGACTGTGGTCACAGCTTCTCAGGAAGCTGAGGTGGAAGGATTACTTGAGCCTGGGAGGTCAAGACTGCAGTGAGCCACGACTGTGCCACTGCAGTGCAGCCTGGTTGACAGAACAAGACTCTATCTCATATGTAAACATATGGATATATGTCTCAACATAAAACAAAAATCGGCAAAGGACCCAACAGGCATAAAAATGGCCAACAGTTATATGAAAAAATGTTCATCATCACTAGTCTTCACGAAAATGAAAATTAAAACCACAATGAGACATTACCTCACACTTGTTAGAATGCCTATTATCAAAAAGACAAAAAATAAACGTTGGTGAGAATGCTGAGAAAAAGGAACCCCTGTACATTGCTGGTAGAAATGTAAATTAATATAGCCACTTTGTAAAACAGTATTGACATTCCTAAAAAAATTGAGAATAGAATTACCATAGGATCTAGTTGTCTTACTTCCAAGTATTGTGAAAGTTGATTATACAAATTGGGTGATTCTAACTGAATGAAAACAGAGTTGAGAAGCCAGAGGGGAAAAACACTCAGGGTACGTAACACCACTCCAAGAATGTAGTTATTTGTAAGCCTGGCTGTGAAATTGCCTGTAGTAACCTGAAGTCAGTTATATCTAATAGCTACTGACACAAACTGCTGCAAATCTAGGACTAGTTTTACCATCACCACCAGTCACCAATCAGAGCTTGCTCACTCCCCAGAACTTTACAAGTGCCACGAACTTTCTTGAAGAACAAATATGTAACATTTCTCCTTGTTATAAAACTTCCAACCTTCTCTTTGTTCTTTGGATACACCGAAGACCACGCAGTCCGTGTATATCTTCCCAGTTGCAATTTTTCCTAAACAAAACATTTTCATGTCAGAGATTCGTCTCTATAGTTTATTTGACTTCAACAGTATATATCAAAACGAAATGAAATCAGTATGTCAATAAAACATGTGCACTCCCATGTTCTTTGCAGCAGTATTCACAATAATCATGATACAACGTCAACCTAAGTGTCCATCAATGGATGAGTGGATAGAGCAAATGTGAGATTGATATTACATATATATATACACACACACACACATATAGGTACAATGGAATACAATTCAGCTTTGAAAAAAGGATAATTCTGTCACTTGTTCTCATAAGTGATATGGCTCCGGGACTCACACCTCCATCACAGAGTTTTACAATCCTAGCCACAGGAGGGCCCCCATAATCCTCCTTAGGCCTCCAGCTGAACACAGAGCTACCCAGAGACTTTGCAGAGGCACCGCTCAAGCCCACCTGGAATCCCACAGTCAGCCTGGTGCCAGCTGCCATGCCAAGGAGGGAGGCCAGGCTCTTTGCACACTCCCAGGAGAGACAGCACAGCTGCTGTGCAGAGGAGCTGCCAGACCACACACTATACCACTCCCCGCCTCGGCTGCTTCCTGCAAAATGGGGCTTACCTGCTGCAGGTCCCCCGTGCAGTTGACCCACCCCTGCAGAAACACTGGCCTTGGCTAGGTGTTTCTCTGAGACCCGGACTCCCAGAAGCCACCGACAAGCCACAGAAATCTGCCACTTTCTGCTGACCCCAGGCCAGGGAGAGAGGAGGCCTGGCACCTCTGCATGCCCCCAAGAACAAAATTCAGAACAATTCTGCAGGAACAAAGTGTGAGTCGGCCATGTGCCCCCCAGTTGCCAATCTCCAGTGCCCTGAGGGGCCCTCCCTTCCCCCCGTGAAAGGCCACCTGGCTCCTGTCTGAACATTTCCGCTGTAACCACAGCTCTTCTGAGAGCCCAGTCCCCACAGGCCTGTGATCTGCCCTCAGGCTCCCACCACCTGGGCCTTCTGCCTGCCCCCCGCCTGAGGGTTCTATCAGCCTCTCAGGGACCAGGCAGCCCCTTCCCCCAGCACAGCCAATGCCTGAAGCCTAGGGTGCCCCAACCCCAGTACAGCCCCTTAACCCATTTATGCCTGAGGTTGCAATTTTTAAAAATTTTCCAATCAGACCTTAGCAATGATCTTGAGCAGTAGGATGTAAATAAGTCCCATATGCTTAGCATTCCAATAATGGAACACTAGGCATAAATGGGTTTTAAGGACCTATGCTCTCTGTCTAGTAGGCCATCTAAGGGCTTGGGAACTGTGGCACTATGTAGACCAATCCAACAGTGCTGGCACTTGACCACTTTTCCCAGGGCCTGAGGTCAGGCCAGCCCAACCAGCTGACACCACCAGAACTGACACCCATCCACAGGGGCTGAAAGGCAGAGTGTATCCCCTGTCCCCCACAATGCAACAGCATTACCACATCAAAGGACAGAGAGCCATATGCTGTTCATATTGGGCTGAAAAGGTTCTGCCCCAAAACCACTCTTGTGGAGAGTCTCAAGACAGGTGTGTTCCATAGCTCTCAACCCACTGTGGCCTGGATGTAGACAACAGTGAGGATCTGAACTAAGAGTCATGAGTCCCAGGACTGGTGTGATTGGGAATAGATCACATTCCTGCCTATCTAGCACATGGAGCTGGTGCAGCCCCCTCACCCCATGTAGAGACCTCAGCACATGTCACTGGGAGCTCCCAAAGTCGATCCCCATAAGAGTTGGTGCCTATACTTGGCACTGGAGTATTTGTGGGCAAGCCAGGGGGGCCAGCTCTGCCCAGTTCTACCCACCCCCCGCTGAACAGAAAACTCAGGGCACCAAGCACTTCACTGTCCAGCCCATCACCTGAAGCAACAGAGCCCCTCAGGTAAACAAAGACCAAGTACCTACCTATCTGCTGTGCTACAAGCTGGCTCTTACCCATCAGCGCCATCTACTAGCCTGCAGGTTGAACTGCACAGCCAAACATAAAGCCTGGCCAACGGAAGTGCGTGGGCTATAGAAGCAAAGCTAAAAGACCCTACACAACATACTCTACAGTCACTCCCTCAGGAAAGGGAGGGATGGAGAAAGAAAAAAAATAATAAGAAAAAAAAACCACCTAAACAAAATTAAATTCAAAAATAAAAGTGGCTTTCTATGAGCAGCTGCTCCAGATGAGAAGGAATCAGCATAAGAAATCTGGCATCATGAAAAAAATCTGAGTGTTGTGACATGACTAAAGGACCATATTAGCTCTCTAGAAATAAACGCTAACCAAAATGGAAACTGAGAAATGACAAAGAATTCAAAGTATAAATTGCAAGGCAATTAAATGAGATTGAAGACAAGGTTGAAAACCAACACAAGAAACTATACAAACAATCCAGGAAATGACGGGAAAGATAAATATCTTTTAAAAAATGCAAAAGGACTTCTTGAAATAAAAAGTCCACTTAAGACATATGAAAATACAGTTGAAAGCTTTAACAATGGATTACACCAGCAGAAGGAAGAATTTCAGAGCTTGAAGACTGATCATTGAAACTAATTTGTCAAAAGTAAAAAGAATTTTGAAAACCAAACAAAGCCTGTGAGAAATATGAATTATCTAAAGCAATAAAACCTATGACTTACTAGCATTCCTGAAAGAGAAAAAGTAAGCCACTGGAAAATATATTTGAAAATAACTCAAGAAAATTTTCTTAATTTTGCTGAAGAGTTGGACATCCAGATACAAAAAATTCAGAGAACATCTTTGGGATTCTATACAAGATGAACATCACCAAGGCATACAGTCCTCAGACTATGCAAAGTGAATAATGAAGAAATAAAGAATATTAAAGGCAGCTAGAGCAAAAACTCAAATCACCTAGAAAGGAAAATTGATCAAACATTGGACTTCTCAGCAGAAACACTACAAGCAAGAATAGATTGGAGGCCTATTTTTAGCCTCCTTAAAGAAAATAAATGCAAACCAAAAATTTTACATCCTGCCATACTAAGCTTCATAAATGCAGGAGAAATAAAGTCTTCCCCAGACAAGCAAATACTAAGAGAATTTGTCACCACTAGGCAGATCCTACAATAAATGCTCAAAGGAGTTCTAAATATGGAAATGAAAGTACTATACTCACTATCAGAAAAAGATACCAAAGTACAAAGCTCACAAATCCTATAAAGCAATTACACAATTGAAACTCCAAAACAATTAGTTAATAACACAATGACAGGAACAAGACCTCATATATCAATATTAACTTTCAATGTAAATGACCTAAATTATACACTTAAAAGATACAGAGTGGCAAATTCAGTTATAAAAAAATAAGACACAACCATATGCTGTCTAAAAAAGACCCACCTACTGGCTAAAGACACATTCAGTGTCAAAGTAAAAGGGTAGAAAAAGAGATCATGCAAATATCATGCAAATAGACACTAGGAACTCTTAAAAGGGAGGAGGGTGGAAGGGGAGTGAGGGCTAAAAAATTACCTGTTGGGTACAGTGTTCAATATTTGGGTGATGGAAACACTAGAAGCCCAATTTCTACCATTATGCAGGCAATACCCTTGTAACAAACAAGCACATATACTACCAGCATCAAAAATTAAAAATTTTTAAATGAAATAAAATTTCAAACTCACAAAAGCAAAGAATAGTGTTTGCCAGGTACTGGGGATAGAGGGGCAAAATGAGATGTTGGTCAAAGTGAACAAAGTTTGATAGACAGCATGAGTAAGTTCTGCAGATCTATTGCACCGAATGTACAATAATAACGTACACTTGAAAATTGCTAAGAGAATAGATCTTAAATGTTCTCACTGCAAAAAATAAATCTGTTTGTTAGCTTGATTTAATATTTTCACAATGTATACTGTATCAAAACATCACATTGTACACTGTAAAGATAATTTTATTTGTCAATTACACCTTAGTAAAATTGGCAGGGAGGGATGGGTGCAAGAAATAAGGGATATGCCCAAGAAACAAAAGGCATCTGTGCTGGGCTTGACTTTTCCAATGTATTCACTTGTCACATTGCTGACAGTCTCACATTCTAACTTTTCTGACACTGTAGTCTGGAAAAAACTATCCCCTATATGCAACACAGCCATTAAAACACACACACACACACACACACACAGAGGAACTTAATATAGTAATATTCAATATCACCAACTTTGCCTGTTACCATGGTAACCAGCAGCATTAAGTCCTGCTGCTAAAATTTTAAGAGCAGATGACATGAACTATTTATATATAATTGCATTTTATAAAGAGAAAGAACTTGTCTTTCATATAAAATATGACTGAGTCTCAGATGAGATAGGTGATTATATCACACTGCTGTCAGAACAAATGTAGCAAGTCCCTTGTCCCCATGCCCTCTACCCCAGTGCATGTTACTTCCATATGGAAGTGGAAAGCAAGATGGCAATCAGGGGTTAGCCTCCCACAGAAAGTACCTGACCTGATTTGAGCTGCTGTCATTGCAAAGATACTCAGGGCTCAAGTATTCACTTCTCCAAATTGAGTTGTAAGAGATTCCTTTTCATTTCTACTCTTACAAGCTTGTGCACCTGCTGTCCCCTGTGGTTGGCTGGTTCTTGAGCCACAGCCACTTTTATAAGTCATCAGCTTGGAGTGGACACAGACCAGGTCAAAAGTCTTCATCTTGTATGTAGAGATTGAGAGGGGTAAATGTTTCTGGAGACAGGGTTGTGGTCAGTAGTGGCATCCCTTCACCAGAAATAGCACAGGCCTAAACTAGTTCAGCATTGGATCATGTTGATTTTTCCCTCATTCGGGGGTTTTCACTTTCACAGGCCATCATCCTTCCTGAACCAAGCTATCAAGGAACAAAAACAGCAGGTGTTACCTATGTGGTGACAGCTCCCACCCTTGAGCATTGAGCCTTGTTCCTGAGCATTGCAGCACTGTTCACAGCCAAGCGAACCGTCTTCAAGAAGCCTTCGTCACTCCTGCATTCAGGACCAGGAAATATTCTTATTCAATAACTAAGTAAGGTTATATGATTATCTCTTTAATCACATCTTTAATAAGTTTTCTGGGAATGATAGAGGTTTTAAATGAGAATGTATTCAACCAAATAACGTTGAGCTCCTTGAGGGAAGAAACAAATTCAATGTTTTATTCAAGGTGTGATCCCAATGCTGGGTACAGAGCCCCTCACAAAAGCGGTTCTGTTCTGATGCTTGTGGGATGGGTGGGAAGATGGACAATACATGGTTGAAAATTCCCAAAGAGGCAAATACATCTTGAATGAATGAATGAATGAAAATACTGGTTTTAGAAAGGATGGAAGGATGGAGAGATTATCAGGGCAGGGAAGATCTTGTAGGAAATGAGCAGGCTTTGGTGAAAGGGTTTCTTGTTAATGGGAAAGATCCAGATGGGGTTGGCCTGCCATTTACCCCTCTGCAGGAAATTCCTCCAGGCCACACCACACCCTCTCTCATTTTCTCAGCTGCCGAACCTTGATTGAGCTGTGTCCCATTACAATGCCAGAATTGAAAAGGAGAAAACAAATGTGAAAATAAATTATGATAATAATTTCTACTGCCTTAACAAGACACTTGCATTCATGTCTTGTGTGCCATGTTCTGTAGTTACCAGTGCAGTTCTGTAGTGAAAAGGTTTTTTGAGCCACGGAAAGACCCAGAAATGGACCCTTGGTGGCCATCTGGACAAAGTCCTTAATCAGCCACCTATGATACCCATTTGCTAGTCCTGCATCCAGGTTCATGGGAAATCTGCAGCCATGACAGGTTCTGCCTGGGGTTGGCACTCCACCAAAGGGCCTCCGGTCCCTGCCTTTTAGGGCACAGAACCCTACCGCCCCCAGCCCACTGACTTGCCCCAGGCCCCTTCAGTCTTTATCACCACCGCACCGTGTGGTTTGGGTGGCATCTGGTTCTAAAATGTTCCCAGGCTTCTGCCTCGCTCCTCAGGTGCACCAGTCTCTTCACACATGTCTGGGCTTCTCTGAAGCTGCTGCAGTTACTCCCAGTGGCCAAATCATTTCTTACTTCCCCTAATAAGGCAACAGGGTTTTGATTAAAGAGTTCCTTCTTTGGAGGGCAGAAAGGCTTCCTTCCCTTGATTAAAACGTTTGCCAGATGTTTCTCATTCTGGTCTCAAGGTGGCTTAAACCTTCAGGAAAGTCAGACACTTCACTCACTGGTAATTATTTTTCCTTATTAAAAATCTATTTGCCTCCATGTGACCAACATGCAACTCTCCATCATGATGTTGAGCCACTCCCACCTCTTCCATCCATCTCCACTCCAATTTGGTTTTATCATCTGACCCCACCAGGTAAGAGAGGGCAATTAGCCCTCTGCCCTTGAAGTTTGACCCCTACAAGATTAACCCGGTTCCTCGGAGTGTGTGAACACCCGGTGAAGACAAGCGGGGCCTTTTGTCAGGTCTCTCCTCACACCTGTGAAGGTCTCTGTTCATGACTACAAGGCACGACAGCATTCACAGCACAAAACACTTCATCAACATTTTAAGTATACCTTTGCAGCTAAAAACAGTCAGTACTTGAAGGTTTTCCTCTTCAGAGATGGTCTTATCACAACAGCACTGTGTGGTAGTTCTCCTGAGTGCTGCCCAAGATTGCACAGGACTCTGAGGTGCTGAGGTTGAGGAAAGACCGGATACAAGAACACCTCAAGAATTTTGCATAAATGTTTTAAAAAGAAAGACAATTTTCCATGATCTTGGAAATTGCTAGGTCAGATTGCTTTCACACCTATTTTGGAAAAGGGGCCTATTCCATCCTTGCATCAACCATAGCAAAGAAAGTCAACAAAGACCAAAAATATATCTGAATGAATGGGTTTTCATTTATTCTTTCAACAATTTATTGGTTGATTATTCTGCATCAGGCAAGGTTCTAGATGAAGGCACTAGAGCCTCTATTTAATCTGAATTTATCTTTTCATACATGAGTCAAATTCTGCTGACTGGGAAGCACTAATGAGACAATTAAACAGAAATCTAATCTAGAGTGACTGGGGCGGTGCTAGTTCAGTTTGGTTAATCAGGGCAGGCTCTCTGAGGAAGCCCTTGAAGGCATACATGGGAGGGCCTGCTCTGACTTGCTGGGCCTGGCCACCTCTACCCTATCCTCTTCTGAAAACAGCATTTTCAAGATCACAGAGATTAAACTGACACCACTGTCAAAATCTAATTAAAACCTCTCTTCTTCTAGTAAAGATGTTAACAGTGGATAAAGCAGATCTTCATCCCCAACAAAAAAAGAACGTTTTAATGAAATATCCAATTTTAAGTTGGTTTTATTGCTATTGTTGTGTTTTTGTTTCCATTTGTGCCAGACAGAGGACTGGAAGGCTGCAATCTCTTAGAAAACATATGAACATATGTCCTAGAAGGCAAGATCCCTAGGTATCTTCCTCTGAAGTCCTCAGTCACACTCTCACTCACAGACATCTGCTGGGGTGGAGGGACTGTCAAAAACTTTTTCAGGTAATCTGGTGAGATGTATTCAAAGACTTAAAAATGTATCTTTTTTTTGCACTTGTCTTTATTTCCTTAATCTCTGGAAATGGAATTTATCTGCAGTGAGGTTCATTATAGTGCCATTTGCAAAGATGAAAGGCTGGCAACAACCTAACTGTCCAGCCACAGGGGATAATGATGCATTCATCTTCTAGGGCATGGGGCACCATCCCACGAGAAGGTGACATGATTTACAAGAAATCTAGAAGGTGCCGTTGAGTGAAATGGTATGGACCAGTATGATCGCACTGTCACTGATTTTTAACTGTATATCCATAAGCTCAAAGAAATCCAGTTAAATCCCAAAATGTTCAGAGGAGTGACATTGTGGAAGATTTTTATTTTCTCAGCAATATTTTCTTATTTTACAAACATCACATAAATGACTTATCTTTTAAAGTTAATGTTTAAAAAGAGAACTAAACAGTTGCCCAGAGTAACCCTGTCTTTTAAGTATACCTCCTACCCCAAAGTGGGCAGTAACTGGCTTGCCTGGCACCCATGGGTGATCTTGTCTAAGCTTGCTGCCCTGTACTTAGGGTCAGAGGCTACCTGTGTATTAACTTGAGTCTGTGGATTGCAGTGAAGTCCTTGAGAAGGAGCAGGCCCTCCCAGAGTGCAGGCACACTCGACCATGCAGTGCCCACCCTGCCAAGACTCATGGGAGAACCAGCCATTCTGCTCAGCTCCTGGTTAGTCAGTCCTTTCCCCACTCAATGTGTCCAAGCACCCACCCTCAGTGCATTCACTGAGAGTCCCCTGACCATCAGACAATGACTGTCCACAGGCCATGAGGGAGGAAGGGGCGTCACCGAGGCTGCTGGACCTGCTCTCACATTGCCTGTCAGTGGCATGGAGGTTCCTCCCTCCCTGATCCACTCCTTGGTCCTCTGCCCATGTGAACGCTGGGAGTGGGCCTGAGAAAGAAGGAAAATTGCTTCTGTTTCCAAGACTAGCCTTTCTCATGTTTGTCATGGGTGTACTTCTGAGCAGAAAAACAAGCTTTGCAAACTTCATGACTCACCTTCATGTTTTCTGCATGCTTCCCTCTCCCCTGCCTTGTCTCACTGATCCCTTTGAGGCTCCCCCTCCCCAGCCCACATGTACTCCATAGCTTCCAGCAGAGTTTCAGGTTCCCTGCAAAGTGCAAATATACACACAATTCTGTGAGTCAGGCAGAATCTTAAAGAGGTTCCATCACACCTGCAGGTTTGGAGTCACTAGCCTGTTTGTGATGTCTTCAAGGATGAATGAAAGATTTGAACTCTTCAGCCTTAAAATAATAAAATAAAACCTGAAAATGAAAAACTTCACCAAATTACGCTTCTGCCCATTTTAGAAATCAAGGGCAACCACAAAGGAGATGACTCAGTTCTTAAAGACAAGGTTACCCAAATGGGTGCATTGTGGGGTCCAAGAAGGATGCTTCTGAACTTGTTGAGCTCAGCAACAGCACAGATACCCAGCTAGTCCGGGAACTCTGATAGGGATCAGGCTCTGTACTGGTGGGTTAAATCTTAAATCTCTATACAGTCCATTACTATCAGCAAATGGATCTTTATTTAAGCTCTGATCTTGTATTGTGTGTATCCTTCTCCCCAGCTCTGAGCTCTCTGAGAGGACAGCCTACAGTTTTTCCATTTCTATCTCCAGGCCTGCTCCCAAAAGACGAACATTCAGCTGTCTACATTGCACGTCTGGGCCTTCAGCATCGCTGATGCGCCAGCTGGCACTGTGTTTGCATCTGCCATGTCATCTTGGGGTCCTGGGCCCCTGAATGCAGCAGGCCAGCTTATATGGCCCCATCCTCTTCATCTCTGTCTGCCTCCGCAGTGTAGACAGCTCTGAAGTCACACCAGTCTAACTTCCAAGCCCAGACCTGGGGTTAGCCAGATTGCCACATCATTCCTGCATCCAGATCCAGATTTTTCCTGCTGCCTCTGTTCTTCCTAGGCCGCCCCTGTTACTCAGGCCATCCTCGTCCCACTGCCAACATAAGCACCAAGAACCACATCATTCCATTGCTTTCAGCATTCCCTCCATCAATGGTGGCACCATACACAGCTATGGCTGTGTAAAACAAGAGTTCCTGTGCCTGAGTTATGTGGGGTGCCCTTTGCTGCAATCTCTTTCATCTCAGATTCTTTCAGAAGTTTCATTCTTTTCCATGAGGACTTTTCTTTCATCCACAGGCATCAAAAGCCCATTAGAAAGTTCTTCTCAGTTCTGCCTGCATGTCAATATTTCTAAACAGTCTCATTTTTATTCTTGTTGTTGTGAAATAAATGCCTTAATGTCCCCCTTGCCCACACTGACTGCTGCAATCTGCCTGGCCATGCCTCGACCTTCCCAGATACCACGCACCTCTCCTACCCCATAATTAAAATTTACTGCAATCTTAGCTTTGTCACCTGGTCCGTGCCATATAAAAAGAAAGGCATAAACTCAGAATGTTTTTCCTTCTAAATTGCTGTAAAATTATGAATTATGGTAAGTACAGTAAAATTTCAATTATTCAGATGCACTAGGGGAACATGACCAAATTTTGAATGAGTGAAGCGGCTTTACAAAAAAGCAGGGTGTGCGTAAGGAAAGAAGTGAGATTTCAGAGCTTCCCATTTCTGCTACAGGACAATCAGCCTTGCACTGCAGCAGAAGACACAAGGAACCCACCTCGGAGTAAATCAGAAAGCACCCTGAAAATCAGCTCCCCTGTTAGGGTAAGGTGGAAATACACTACTGGAGGGAAGCCTCCCCCTGTGCCCATGTGAGATGTTGGCTATAAACCCCACCCTGGCCAGAGCAGTGATTTTCCACTAGGCAAATTTAAATGTGTGTTATTGTCTCGTGTGTGAGATAACAAAACTTAAGATAAACTTTCATTCACCAAAAACTTGCCATATCTCAAGCACAGCATCCTCCCTCTTTCTTGCCCACATCTCACCTTCATTCTAGTCATGGGTGCTTTTAAACCCTATTCTGTTGGAGACAGAAAGGGTTAACAAGCACCATGAGCCAACACAAGTTCAAGATATCATATACATTTGATTATCTGTTTTGGAAATGTTTATGCCGAAGGAAATGTTAAAGCACGTATCAGAATTAGAACAAGTGTCCATGTAATACAAGAATATGGATTCTGGCTACCATGAGCCACAAGAGCAGAGAGGGAACCAAAGGCAAGATGATGTGTCACGAGGTACGAGGAAGCAGAAGGCAAGCCACCCACATCTCTTTTAGTTCTTTAGGCATTTAATCAGCTAGAAAAGCTGGTGCCTGCTGCTCCACTCCCAGTGGCCTCTCCATTATCACTAAAATAATAATGACAAATTGAGAAAGGCACAGAGGACAGGCAAATGTGAAGCCAAGTGTTGAAGACGGCAACAGGAGGTGACAGCCAGTAGCTCTCAAACACCAGGAGTAGCCAGCGTCAGCCTTGGGGGCCTCCTCCTCTGGGGAGCAAAGCCAGCTGTCTACATTCACAGCCCACCAGGAAGGGCGGATGAGACAAGAAGGGCTGCAGGACAGTGACAAAGAATTCAACCCCGGAGCGCACCAGCCGTAAAGCAGCCTTGCCTCATTTCTGCCTGAGTAAGAGCAACCCCTGGAATCACAGTGAAGGGATTACGTTAGACAGGACCTATGTTAGACAGGAGCAAGGGCTCTGACAACTGGGCTTAGCAGGCAGGAAGGGGAGCTGCCTTCTGCAGGTTGGCTCACCTACCTCACCTGCAGAGTTGGCCACTCAAATGGCTATCTAGAGCCCAGCCTCCGCAGCTGTCCAGCAGTCCCCTGGTTTTGGGTTGCAGACTCTAGCACCCAAATTCCAGAATCCTCTTCTGTCTTATAAGCTCATAGGTTAAGGTACAGCCTGGTTTATTATCCTGCACAAAATCCCAATGACTTAAATTTAAAAACAACAACAAACAGAAAGGCCCATCAAGCACCTAGAACTCCCTGGAGCTCCAGCTTCTTAAGCCCTAAATATCAAAACATCATCTTGTGACTTCATTATTCTCTGTGTTTCCATTCTTCCTATAATTCCCTTCCCAACAACCTTCACCCAGGTAACTCCTGCTACTCCTGCTCTTCTTCAGAGACCATCTTGCATACCACCCCTCCTCTCCCATTACATTAGAGGCCCAGTTGAGCACTTTATTTTACCTTTGGGACATTTATTCCTTTCTTCATTCACTCAGCAAATATTTATTGTGCATCTACTAGTCATAGGCACAGAGCTAGACACTAGGGATTCTATCATGACCAAGAAAGAAACAAACAGTCCATGTCTTCTTGGAGCTTGCCATCTAAAGGGGAAGACATAATTAACAAGACAAAACAAATATCGTATGATAGCATGTGGTGTTTAAATGCTAGAAAGAAACAGCACACTGAGCTATGAGAAAACAGAACATGCTGGACCTGAGGTGAGGCCACTATAACTGAAGCGCTACCGTAAACTTAGGCAGTTTTCCTTCCCAGCCCCACCACCTCCTGACAGAAAGCACTCTCCACAAGGTAGGGTACCGTGACCAGCAGCTCACACCGCAGCACAGGGCACCAGGTACGACGGAGGGCCGGCGAGGGCAGGGACTCTTCACCCAGAAGACTCTGAAGTCTGGCTTTCCTTCACCTTCCTCTGCACCCAGTCGCACAATTTGTTCCTCATAATTAATCCATTTGACAAGTGAGCAAACTATTTTCGAAGTAAACAAAATAAATCAAAATGGTGCTAACTTCTCTCCCTAATGTCTTCCATCAATCATGGATGACTCGAGCTTTTTAAACAGAGAGACTGGGGGAGTGGAGGGAGTGAAAAAAGCTTTAAACTCAACTGTGCTCTCAGCTCTATAATATTAAGATGCTGGAATTGATTTGTCATTAGAAGGAGAGTTGCAAGGACTATCAATGCCTAGGAGGAGGGAAAAAAAATCAATGGTAAACCATGTAACTGGGGGAAGAGGTGAGGAAGTAGAAAAGGGTATATTCCTCATTGACTCAGAGAAAAACCCAACAAAGAGTCAAAACACCCTCATTTAATGCCTCACTTAAGGCTGCACAAGGCAGAGTGACAGCGCCAGGAAGATGTAGAAGAAGGAAGTATTAACTTGTCGGACCCTACATGACAACTGGGGTCCCTGAAAATGCCTCTCATCAGCCTCTAAGGGCAGGAGCTGAGCTGTCTGCTGAAAACCAAAAACTCACAAAGGAGAAGTGGGAAAAGAGGAAACAAGGATAGTGTAGGTCCTCTAGAGAAACAGAGAAGACAGAGCAGCCAGCCTTCCAAATCAGAAGTCACATGCTCATCTCCACACTACCTGTAAATAACTTTTTTTTTTTAAGTTTTTATTTATTTAATTCTGAGACAGGGTCTTTCTCTGTCACCCAGACTGGAGTGCAGTGGTATAATCATAGCTCTCTGCAGCATGGAACTCCTGGGCTCAAGCAATCCTCCCGCTTCAGCCTCCTGAGTAGCTGGACTATAGGCACATACCACCATACTAGGTTAATGTTTTAATTTTTTGTAGAGGGCGGGCTCTCTCTATGTTGCTTGGGGTGGTCTCAAACTCAGGGCCTAAAGGATTCCTCCAACTCAGCTTCCCAAAGCACTGATATTACTGGCATGCGCCACCGCACCTGGCTCTTTAATATTTGTACAGTGTATTGCTATGTTGCCCAGACTCATCTTAAACTCCTGGCCTCAAGGTATGCTCCCACCTCAGTCTAGCAAGCACTGGGATGACAGTCATGAGCCACCACACCAAGCTGCTTAATGTTTTGCCATTCAAATTAAAAATAAATGTAGGCACACTGGGATGGCTACCGTAAGAAATATGGACAATTGCCAGGTGTTGGCAAAGATGGGAAGAAATCAGTGGGAACCTAAACTGGTGCAATCTCTTTGGGAAACAGTCTGGCAGTTCTTCCAAAAGCTAAACAGAGAATTCCCATATGATCCCAGCAATTCCATGCCTGGGTATAAATCCAAGAGAACTGAGAACATATGGCCAGAGAAAAACTTGTACATATATATTCATAGTAGCATTATTCATAATAGCCAAAAAGTGGAAATAAACCAAACAGCCATCAACAGATGAATGGATAAACCAAATGCAGTACATGCACACAATGGAATATTCACGTATAAAAAGGAATAATGCACTGATACATGCTACAATATGCAGGAACCTTAAAAAATGCTGAGACAGTAGCCAGACATAAAAGACAACATATTGTATCATTCCACTTATATGAAATGTCTACAACAGGTAAATCCATGGATACAGAAGTTGGCTTAGTCACTGTCAGGGCTGGAGGAACGAGAATGGAATGAGAGTGACTGCTAGAAGTACAGGTTTCTTTTGGGGAGATCGACATGTTCTGGGATTAAACAGCACTGATGGTTGCACTCCTTTGTGAATATACTAAAAACCACTGAATTACACACGTTAAAAGATTTTTATGATACATGAATTACATTTTAATAAAAAGAAAACAAGATCTCTAAATAAGATATCTAAGATTTCTTATTTATATATAAATAAGAGATCTTATTTAGAGATCTGATTGTTTCTAAATCATGCCCAATTTAGCAACACCTTGAAGTAGATGGTTTGAGGTTAACTATTATGGCCCTGAAAATGGTAAAAATGTTACTTTTGAAACATTTTGTAGTATAAATTTTTTAACAAATTCTATTTGGCTTCTAATAGTTATGTACATTAGGAAGGTATTATGGGCTGAACTGTGTCTCCCACAAAATTCTTATGTTGAAGTCATAACTCCCAGTACCTTAGAATGTGACTGTGTTTGGAGATAGGGCCTTTAATAAAGAGGTAACTAAGGTAAAATGAGGTCCTGTGGTTGGGCCCTAATCCAATATGAGTGGTGACCTTATAAGAAGAGATTCGGATGCAAACAGGAACAGGGGAAAGACTACATAAAGGAACGGGGAAAAGAAGGCATCTACAAGCCAGTAAGAGAGGCCTTGGGAGAAACCACCCTGTCAACACCTTGATCTCAGATTGCCAGCCTCCACAACTGTGAGAAAATAAACCTCTGTGGTTTAAGCCACCCAGTCTGTGGTACTTTGTCATGACAACCCTAGGAAACTAATACAGAAGGCATTCATGTGTTAAATCCAGATTTAACTCTGTATTTATTATATGCTGAAGCATATGAGAGTGAACTAATAAAGAGTGAACTAACCACTACAAGAGCTATTCCAGTTCCTAAAAGCCATCATTAAGCATTTAACTGTAAGGGTCCACCGCCAAAGCAAAACAATTTTTTTGTTTTTTTTTTTAGAGACAGGGTTTCACTCTGTCACCCAGCCTGGAGTGCAGTGGTGAAATCACAACAGCCCACTGCAGCCTCGAACTCCTGAGTTCAAGAGACCGTCCTGTCTCAGCTTCCCCAGTAGCTGGGACTACAGGTGCATACCACCACATCCTTCTAATTCTTTTTACTTTTTTTCTGTGGAGACACAGTCTTGCTATGTTGCCCAGGCTGGTCTTAAACTTGTGACTTCAACTGATCCTCCTGCCTTCTCCTCACAAAGTGCTGGTATTACAGATATGAGCCACTATACCTGGCCTAAAATTCTTTTTAGAAAATAAAATACTTTTGTGTGTGTGTGTATGTATATACGTGTGTGTGTATGCACACTTTAAAAGAATTTTATGATATATGAATTACATACACACACACACACACAGAGTAGAGTATTACTCAGCCACAAAAAGAAATAAGGCACTAATAGATACTTTCCTGTGGTATCAATGTGGGTTGCTACAACCTGGAAGAACTTCAAAAACATTATGCTAAGTGAAAGAAGCCAACGACAAAAGGGTACATACTGCATTATTCCATTTAGATGCTCTATCAAGAACAGGCAAATCCAGAGACAGAAAGTAGATTAGTGGTTACCAGGAAGTGAAGAAGGCAGAAATAAGGAGTGGTTACTTAATAGGTACAGGGTGTTTCTCTGGAATTAATAAAAAAGTTTTGAAACAGAAAACTGGTGCTTTGCACAACATTTAGTGAATATCCTAAACGACACTGAATTGTACACTTTGAAATGGTAATTGTATGTTATGTGAATTTCACCTCATTTAAAAAATCATACTCCTACCAGTATAGCAGGATACCTCTTCCCACACAGGTTCTAAGAAAATAATCAGCTAAATGTACAGTCACACATGGGTAAAAGTGTTTGTTTTAGCAGGCATATGGTTAAAATGTTTTATAATAGTGAAAATTTGCGTAATGTTCATCAAAGAGTAGATAAATAAACAACGGTTCAGCTATATATTGGAATACTAAACAATCAATAATTAGGTAGATCCACACAAAAAAGTCCCTTCACTTAGAAGCACATTAAATTCCTAAGTACTATTAAAAATGTAACTGTTGGCCAGTAAAAATGATACTACACACCAGAGTACTTGCCACCTGTCAGTAGAAGGCAAAGCTGAACTGTGTTCTGTCCCAGCTTTATTTACATGGCTTTGTTCACATGGCTGCAGTTCCCAGAGCAGTGCCTGGCACATAGTAGGAGCTCAGTAAGTCTTAGATGGATGAGTATCTAGGAAGAACCATTAAATTTTAAGTTTTAAGAGGAAGTTCTGTAGGTCATATATCACGGACACTGCACTTTGTCAATAAGTAGAAAGAAGATTACAAACAATGTATCTGGAAAGCTGCCATTCTGAGAAATATAGACATATACATATGTATTATGTGCCAAGAAATAAGTCTGGAGACATATACATTAAAAAGTTAACAGTGATTATCTTTACATGGTGATATTACAAATGATTTAAAAATTTTCCTTTGCATGTTGTCTGAATTTTTCTTTTAACAATAAGCATAGACTACTTTTCTAATCAGGAAAAAACTGAAAAAGCAATAAAGCCATTTCCATGTAGAAAATAAATTCACCTTGTTATCTATAATTCAATTCTGAAGACTGTTAATTGGGCATGCTAGATGCTTTCACTGAACTGCTTTGGTTGTTCTGACAGGCTAAATCCATTTAGTTCTCTAAAATAAATAACTTACTCAAAGAAATACAAACTCGTTCAGGAAATGCTAACAGTAGTAATGTCCAGCCACACCACAGGTACTGGTGAGCCACTGTTGGTCCAATTATTAAGAATCTTTCTGTTTTGGGTGCAATAAGCAATAGGCTCACTCAGTACCTATCAGGCACCAATAGTACCTGCTACTGACATTAACTGGCCAAAGTCCTCAGAGTGTCATTAGATGGAAGAAACGATCCAGTCAGTCAATAACCAGAGGTTACTGAAAGAACACTCCACCAGCTTGCTATTCCCAAAGACCAGAAAGCTGCTATGCTCTTCAGAACTCTTTATTATTATTATTATTATTATACTTTAAGTTCTAGGGTACATGTGCATAACGTGCAGGTTTGTTACATATGTATACTTGTGCCGTGTTGGTGTGATGAAACCATCAACTCGTCATTTACATCAGGTATAACTCCCAATGCAATCCCTCCACCCTCCCCCCTCCCCCCTCCCCATTATAGGCCCCAGTGTGTGACGTTCCCCTTCCCGAGTCCAAGTGATCTCATTGTTCAGTTCCCACCTATGAGTGAGAACATGCGGTGTTTGGTTTTCTGTTCTTGCGATAGTTTGCTGAGAATGATGGTTTCCAGCTGCATCCATGTCCCTACAAAGGACACAAACTCATCTTTATTATGACTGCATAGTATTCCATGGTGTATATATGCCACATTTTCTTAATCCAGTCTGTCACTGATGGACATTTGGGTTGATTCCAAGTCTTTGCTATTGTGAATAGTGCCTCAATAAACATACGCGTGCATGTGTCTTTGTAGTAGAATAATTTATAATCCTTTGGGTATATACCCAGTAATGGGATGGCTGGGTCATATGGTACTTCTAGTCCTAGATCCTTCAGGAATCGTCATACTGTTTTCCACAATGGTTGAACTAGTTTACAATTCCACCAACAGTGTAAAAGTGTTCCTATTTCTCCACATCCTCTCCAGCACCTGTTGTTTCCTGACTTTTTAATGATTGCCATTCTAACTGGTATGAGATGGTATCTCATTGTGGTTTTGATTTGCATTTCTCTGACGGCCAGTGATGATCAGCATTTTTTCATGTGTCTGTTGGCTGTATGAATGTCTTCTTTTGGGAAATGTCTGTTCATATCCTTTGCCCACTTTTTGAAGGGGTTGTTTTTTTCTTGTAAATTTGTTTGAGTTCTTTGTAGGTTCTGGATATTAGCCCTTTGTCAGATGAGTAGATTGCAAAAATTTTCTCCCATTCTGTAGGTTGCCTGTTCACTCTGATGGTAGTTTCTTTTCCTGTGCAGAAGCTCTTTAATTAGATCCCATTTGTCAATTTTGGCATTTGTTGCATTGCTTTTGGTGTTTTAGACATGAAGTCCTTGCCCATGCCTATGTCCTGAATGGTATTACCTAGGTTTTCCTCTAGGGTTTTTATGGTATTAGGTCTAACATTTAAGTCTCTAATCCATCTTGAATTAATTTTCCTATAATGAGTAAGGAAAGGATCCAGTTTCAGCTTTCTACTTATGGCTAGCCAATTTTCCTAGCAAGATTTATTAAATAGGGAATCCTTTCCCCATTTCTTGTTTCTCTCAGGTTTGTGAAAGATCAGATGGCTGTAGATGTGTGGTATTATTTCTGAGGACTCTGTTCTGTTTTGGTACCAGTACCATGCTGTTTTGGTTACTGTAGCCTTGTAGGATAGTTTGAAGTCAGGAAGCGTGATGCCTCCAGCTTTGTTCTTTTGACTTAGGATTGTCTTGGCAATGCGGGCTCTTTTTTGGTTCCATATGAACTTTAAAGTACTACAAAGTACTTTTGAACTATAAAGCAGATTTTTCCAATTCTGTGAAGAAACTCATTGGTAGCTTGATGGGGATGGCATTGAATCTATAAATTATCTTGGGCAGTATAGCCAATTTCACGATATTGATTCTTCCTATCCATGACCATGGTATGTTCTTCCATTTGTTTGTGTCCTCTTTGATTTCACTGAGCAGTGGTTTGCAGTTCTCCTTGAAGAGGTCCTTTACATCCCTTGTAAGTTGGATTCCTAGGTATTTTAATCTCTTTGAAGCAATTGTGAATGGAAGTTCATTCATGATTTGGCTCTGTTTGTCTGTTACTGGTATATAAGAATGCTTGTGATTTTTGCACATTAATTTTGTATCCTGAGATTTTGCTGAAGTTGTTTATTAGCTTAAGGAGATTTTGGGCTGAGACAGTGGGGTTTTCTAAACATACAATCATGTCATCTGCAAACAGGGACTTGACTTCTTCTTTTCCTAAGTGAATACGCTTTATTTCTTTCTCTTGACTGATTGCCCTAGCCAGAACTTCCAACAGAGGGCATCCCCGTCTTGTGCCACTTTTCAAAGGGAATTTTTCCAGTTTTTGCCCATTCAGTAGGATATTGGCTGTGAGTTTGTCATAAGTAGCTCTTATTATTTTGAGATACATTCCATCAATGCCGAATTTATTGAGCGTTTTTAGCATGACGGGCTGTTGAATTTTGTCAAAGGCCTTTTCTGCATCTATTGAGATAATCATGTGGTTTCTGTCTTTGGTTCTGTTTATATGCTGGATTATGTTTATTGATTTGCGTATGTTGAACCAGCCTTGCATCCCAGGGATGAAGCCCACTTGACCATGGTGGATAAGCTTTTTGATGTGCTGCTGGATCCAGTATGCCAGTATTTTATTGAGGATTTTTGCATCGATGTTCATCAGGGAGATTGGTCTACAATTCTCCTTTTTTTGTTGTGTCTCTGCCAGGCTTTGGTATCAGGATGATGTTGGCCTCATAAAATGAGTTAGGGAGGATTCCCTCTTTTTCTATTGATTGGAATAGTTTCAGAAGGAATGGTACCAGCTCCTCCTTGTACCTCTGGTAGAATTCAGCTGTGAATCCATCTGGTCCTGGACTTTTTTTGGTTGGTAGGCTATTAATTATTGCCTCCATTTCAGAGCCTGCTATTGGTCTCTTCAGGGATTCAACTTCTTCCTGGTTTAGTCTTGGGAATGTATGTGTCCAGGAAATTATCTATTTATTCTAGATTTTCTAGTTCATTTGTGTAGAGGTGTTTATAATATTCTCTGATAGTAGTTTGTATTTCTGTGGGGTGGGTGGTGATATCCCCTTTATCATTTTTTATTGCATCTATTTGATTCTTCTCTCTTTTCTTCTTTATTAGTCTTGCTAGCAGTCTATCAATAGTGTTGATCTTCTCAAAAAACCAACTCCTGGATTCATTGCTTTTTTGGAGGTTTTTTTGTGTCTCTATCTCCTTCAGTTCTGCTCTGATCTTAGTTATTTCTTGCCTTCTGCTAGCTTTTGAATGTGTTTGCTCTTGCTTCTCTAGTACTTTTAATTGTGATGTTAGAGTATCAATTTTAGATATTTCCAGCTTTCTCTTGTGGGCATTTAGTGCTATAAATTTCCCTACACACTGCTTTAAATGTGTCCCAGAGATTCTGGTATGTTTTATCTTTGTTCTCATTGGTTTCAAAGAACATCTTTATTTCTGCCTTCATTTCGTTATGTATCCAGTAGTCATTCAGGAGCAGGTTATTCAGTTTCCATGTAGTTGAGTGGTTTTGATTGAGTTTCTTAGTCCTGAGTTCTAGTTTGATTGCATCGTGGTCTGAGAGACAGTTTGTTATAATCTCTGTTCTTGTACATTTGCTGAAGAGTGCTTTACTTCCAATTATGTGGTCAGTTTTGGAATAAGTGTGATGTGGTGCTGAGAAGAATGTATATTCTGTTGATTTGGGGTGGAGAGTTCTATAGATGTCTATTAGGTCCACTTGGTGCAGAGCTGAGCTCAATTCCTGGATATCCTTGTTAACTTTCTGTCTCGTTGATCTGTCTAATGTTGACAATGGGATGTTGAAGTCTCCCATTATTATTGTATGGGAGTCTAAGTCTCTTTGTAAGTCTCTAAGGGCTTGCTTTATGAATCTGGGTGCTCCTGTATTGGGTGCATATATATTTAGGATAGTTAGCTCTTCCTGTTGAATTGATCCCTTTACCATTATGTAATGATCTTGTCTCTTTTGATCTTTGATGGTTTAAAGTCTGTTTTATCAGAGACTAGGATTGCAACCTCTGCTTTTTTTCGTTCTTCATTTGCTTGGTAGATCTTCCTCCATCCCTTTATTTTGAGCCTATGTATGTCTCTGCATGTGAGATGGGTCTCCTGAAGACAGCAGACTGATGGGTCTTGACTCTTTATCCAGTTTGCCAGTCTGTGTCTTTTAATTGGACCATTTAGTCCATTTACATTGAAGGTTAACATTGTTATGTGTGAACTTGATCCTGCCATTATGATATTAACTGGTTATTTTGCTCGTTAGTTGATGCAGTTTCTTCCTAGCCTCGATGGTCTTTACATTTTGGCATGTTTTTGCAATGGCTGGTACCGGTTGTTCCTTTCCATGTTTAGGGCTTCCTTCAGGGTCTCTTGTAAGGCAGGCCTGGTGGTGACAAAATCTCTAAGCATTTGCTTATCTGTAAAGGATTTTATTTCTCCTTCACTTATGAAACTTAGTTTGGCTGGATATGAAATTCTGGGTTTAAAATTCTTTTCTTTAAGAATGTTGAATATTGGCCCCCACTCTCTTCTGGCTTGTAGTGTTTCTGCCAAGAGATCTGCTGTTAGTCTGATGGGCTTCCCTTTGTGGGTAACCTGACCTTTCTCTCTGGCTGCCCTTAAGATTTTTTCCTTCATTTCAACTTTGGTGAATCTGGCAATTATGTGTCTTGGAGTTGCTCTTCTCGAGGAGTATCTTTGTGGTGTTCTCCGTATTTCCTGAAGTTGAATGTTGGCCTGCCCTACTAGGTTGGGGAAGTTCTCCTGGATGATATCCTGAAGAGTGTTTTCCAACTTGGTTCCATTTTCCCCCTCACTTTTAGGCACCCCAATCAGACGTAGATTTGGTCTTTTACATAATCCCATACTTCTTGAAGGCTTTGTTCATTTCTTTTTCTTCTTTTTTCTTTAGATTTCTCTTCCTGCTTCATTTCATTCATTTGATCCTCAATCGCTGATACTCTTTCTTCCAGTTGATCGAGTCGGTTACTGAAGCTTGTGCATTTGTCACGTATTTCTCGTGTCATGGTTTTCATCTCTGTCAGTTTGTTTATGGCCTTCTCTGCATTAATTATTCTAGTTATAAATTCTTCCACTCTTTTTTCAAGATTTTTAGTTTCTTTGTGCTGGGTGTGTAATTCTTCCTTTAGCTCTGAGAAGTTTGATGGACTGAAGCCTTCTTCTCTCATCTTGTCAAAGTCATTCTCCGTCCAGCTTTGATCCGTTGCTGGCGATGAGCTGCGTTCCTTTGCAGGGGGAGATGCGCTCTTATTTTTTGAATTTCCAGCTTTTCTGCCCTGCTTTTTCCCCATCTTTGGTTTTATCTGCCTCTAGTCTTTGATGATGGTGACGTCCTGATGGGGTTTTGGTGTGGGTGTCCTTCCTGTTTGTTCGTTTTCCTTCTAACAGTGAGGACCCTCAGCTGTAGGTCTGTTGGAGATTGCTTGAGGTCCACTCCAGACCCTGTTTGCCTGGGTGTCAGCAGCAGAGGCTGCAGAAGACAGAATATTGCTAAACAGTGAACGTACCTGTCTGATTCTTGCTTTGGAAGCTTCCTTTCAGGGGTGTACTCCACCGTGTGAGGTGTGGGGTGTCAGTCTGCCCCTAGTGGGGGATGACTCCTAGTTAGGCTACTCAGGAATCAGGGACCCACTTGAGCAGGCAGTCTGTCCGTTCTCAGATCTCAACCTCTGTGTTGGGAGATCCACTGCTCTCTTCAAAGCTGTCAGACAGAGTCGTTTGTGTCTGCAGAGGTTTCTGCTGCTTTTTTGTTGTTGTTGTTGTTGTTGTTGTTTAGCTGTGTCCTGTCCCCAGAGGTGGAGTCTACAGAGACAGGCAGGCCTCCTTGAGCTGCTGTGAGCTCCACCCAGTTCGAGCTTCCCAGCGGCTTTGCTTACCTACTTAAGCCTCAGCAATGGCGGACGCCCCTCCCCCAGCCTCACTGCTGCCTTGCTGTTAGATTGCAGACTGCTGTGCTAGCAGTGAGGGACATGGGACCCTCCAGGCCAGGTGTGGGATATAATCTCCTGGTGTGCCCGTTTGCTAAGACCCTTGGTAAAGCACAGTATTGGGGTGGGAGTTACCCAATTTTCCAGGTGTTGTGTGTCTCAGTTCCCCTGGCTAGGAAAAGGGATTCCCTTCCCCCTTGCGCCTCCCAGTTGAGGTGATGCCTCACCCTGCTTCAGCTCTTGCTGGTCGGGCTGCAGCAGCTGACCAGTACCGATTGTCCAGCACTCACTAGTGAGATGAACCCAGTACCTCAGTTGAAAATGCAGAAATCACCTGTCTTCTGTGTCGCTCGCGCTGGGAGCTGGAGACTGCAGCTGTTCCTATTCGGCCATCTTACAGACCTCTTAACAAAAATGACAACGACAAAATTTGCTTTCCTTGACTCTCACCTTGGGAACAAAAGACTAAACCAGAGTACAATGACACAACAGAGTTTCTTGTATACTGTTTTCAGTTCGGTGTCACTTCTGGTTTCTGTGACTCTTACTTTGGGAGTAATTAAACGTCATTTCCTCCAGGATCCTGAACTGGTCATACATAAAATCTTCCCGGCAGGACAAGCCTCAGGTGGGCAGGGAGTCTGTGAAGTGGGGAGTCTCAATCCCAACTCCTGCAGAGGCCAGTGTGGCTCAAACCTGGCGATCTCACTCATCGAAGGGACATGAAGAGAGGGATGTGGGTGGTTAACCTGTGCCAGACTGAAGGGTCCTGCTGCCTGTCAGCTCCTGACATGCCTGACTCAGGGTCCAGAAGCCACATCCTCCAGGCTTTAAACAGATAATAGAAATTCTGATTTTTATGTAAATGCCTATTTTTTGTTCTCTTAGCCACTAATTAGATTTTTTAAACACTATGCAGTCCTAACCAAGAACATCTATGGGCCACCAGTATGCGACAACTGAGCATTTGACCTTTGAGTCAGTATTGAGGCCTGGAGTCAGTATTGAGTTTGATACTGACTCCAGGCCTTTCTACTCCTGGCAAGTCACCTAAACAGAGGACAGGTCATTATCTCAGGACCTTTGGACTTGAATTCCCTTTTCATCTTTACTTCGTGAGTTTCCTCATGTAACTCTAGGGGAGATGCCCCTCCTAAAACTATGCTGTTGTTTGGAAATCACATCAATTACAATCCACAATCAATTTTTCCCTCTAGTCAACTGCAAAATAGGATTATAGGCCCTATTCCTAGAAAGTGTGCTTAGAAAACCATTAGCAGATGTTCACGACCTGAATTCCCTTACTCCACACTATCCTGGATTCCAACAAAGACAAGGGAGCCAGGGCAGCTCTGAAACCAGGCCTGCTGGAGTGGGAAGTGAATGACTTCCCTTCAGTGGCCCAAAAACCTGGCAAGGAGAAATGATGCCTTGCCCCAACAGCCACTGCAGAGGCTGACTCTTACCCCACTGGAAACCTTCGTGTCCTTCCCCTACATGCCTACCCCTCAGTCTGCTGCCCTGCCACTCCTGCATTTCTCTCTATTCCAAATGTTCCCATGCAAAGGGCTTGGAGGCAATCCAGACTCCCTCTCTGGCCAGCCTCCCAGGCTTCCAGGGCACTAAGGAGCAAACACAAATCTCCCTCTAAGCAAGAAGGATAGGACAGAATGGGTCCACACTGCCCATCTGTACTGGATTTGGTAGAAATGAAGTCCATGCACATGTGCCATCTTCCTTGTCGTCCTCATAAAAGCTCTGAGAGAGGTTTCATGTCATTTTCACAAAGGAGATGGAGGCTTACTTTAACAAGAGAGAAGCCTTCTTAGAGAAGGTGAACTTCCAAGCAGAATCAGAAGTCCTGGCAAGAACATGAGGGGCCCACTGGGAGAACAGTGAGTTTCCCCAAACTTAGCTTTCCCAAAGCACCCCTACTAGAGCCCACCAAGTCCTCAACACTCCAGCCACATGGGCTACCATGGGAGGCTTTAGGGAGCTTCAGCACAGAGGATAGGCTCCTTATAACACAATCAGACTTCAGAACCAGATGAAAGGCATGATGAGAGAACACAGTCAGCCCCACAGCAGACAGTTGGAGATGACAGCCTGAAAACCGAAACAGCCCACAGGTGTTTAATGAACACAGGCCCTGCCTAAGAGTCCATTAGCCCTACTGCTCCTGTCCCAGTTACTTCACACACACATGCATGCAGATGCATGCACACACGTGTACACACATGCACACACACACACTCACACATATTTCTTGCAGCCGGCAAGAAATAAGGGAGACTTGAATGAAGTGCAGCAGAGGGCCTGGGAGAGAGGCCTGCAGGAAATTGCTCAGGGAAGAATGCGTGGGATTCAGCAACCCAGAAAGTTGCAGGTGGAGATTGAGGGGAGGCTGTCAGGAGAGGGAGAACTGACTCTTGTTTAACAACAGCACATCCCTACAGAGCTGTTCTTCCTGTGTCGTGTTTAGACATCTAGTTTGCCCTTCGTGTGGCTATCTGACCGACAAGCATCTCCATCAAAAGTAAGGGTTTGGAGCTTGATGAAATGTCAGCACTGGAGACACTGCTCTGAGAATTTTCTGCATAAGAATTATATTTGAAGTTGTACATATAGATGTAATCAGCAAGAAAGAGGGTATAGAGGAGAGGGGGACAAAAGCAATGAATGATGCCAGCAGCAGAAACAGAGACTGAGTCTGGGAATCTCCTACTGAGTATCTTTCCGGTAAACTCCTTTCTGCTTGTTAACGAAGGCAAAGCGGTCTGAAAGGACCAGAGCAGCGGTGGACACCTCAAAGCAGAAATCACAAATAAGCACTGCCTTTAGGAGAACTAAACCCCCACCATTTTTATTCTTCAGTCACTCTGCTCAGGAACAAGTTTCCAGGGAGTTTGGCTGGGTGGCTGCGGTGATCCACAGACATGTCACCAGAAGTGCTTCCTTAGATCACAGGAAAGTGGCCAATGACCGTCCCATTTTACCCAAGAAAATTAAATGGTCAGACCCAGATGACTTGGCAAGACCAGGGCTAACAAATCTGGTTCCCAGGTTCCACTGCTGAGAAGCAGGTCAAGGGCAGTGCATGCTTCCTGGCCTGGGCCCTTGGGACACTGCCATAGGCTGCAGAAGGGCTTTGTGTTACAGGGCTAGAAGTGCTATGATTTTTGTCTAAAAAAAATTACATAACTTCGCATGCTGTGAAAACACTCATTTATTTTACATCTTCATTTCACATTGTTGCAATTTAATTTTATTGTTACTGATATCCTTCTATACATTAATCTAATATTTCATTTGGTCCAAGAAGTCAGACACTGTGAATTATGCCCATCAGCCAAAATTTTATCCAATTTAACAACCTTGATGTGATTTAGAATGTAGCCATAGCCCTATCTTTAAGATAATAATAATAGATAAAAATGTTTGGAAAACCCCAAGAAAATAGATGCCAGGGTATGTCTGACAGACTAAGTTTGCATCACCTATCTCCCTCTTGGCTAGAAGAGAAAATAAAACCTTCAGTGACCATCCTCCCAACATCGCATCCAATAAGAGAGGAAAGATATTTCCTCTTATTAAAGTCAGGGTGCTTTACCACGTGATCTAAACCACTCATACAGAGACAGCTACACTGATTATGTGTGAGCTTACCTGTGACTACTTATTCTAGAAAGCTTTCTCAGCAGATGATGCCACAGAACCCAGACTGCCTTCTCCTTCCCGTCTTCTCAAATCCATGTAGAGACAAGGGAAGGTCAAGTGTACAGCAAACACTTAGGGGATGTGTTGGGTGGGGCCATGCTCAAAGTTCAGTGCAATGCAGAAACAACTCATTAGGGACTACCAAGTGAACAAGCAACAACCAACCATGAACTCAAAATACTCTAGGCAAACTTCAAAATATACCCCTTGGGAATGAGGGATTCCAAAAAATCTTAGGAGGCAGGAATCCTGCTGGCACCCCCCATGCGCTACAGCCATGGCCCACTGTAATAAAAGATCGTCCCTACCATGCATCTGTACTGCCTAAAAGCACCTAAGAGAGGGACTTTCCACCTTAGACAAGAGCAGGTAGGCTTAATGAGTTAATGTTTTCAAATGTTTTCTGAGCTCTTTGATGGGAGCAGCTGTGCCACTACAAAGCAGCCTTTCATCTCCAGGACTGAAATAATCTCTCTCTTTCTACCCCCTCTATCCAGCTAAGCCTAACCAACCTCAGCAAGTTCACACTCTCCAAGACAAAAGGAAAGGGAACAGCTCACACAGAATGTGGCCTCTGATCCTGTCTTCCTTTGCCTAATGCACCCTGGCTAATTTTTCCCTAACGGTATCATCAGCGGCACATGTGGACCTGCTGCAATGCTCTGTGCCATCTGAAAAACAGGAGAAACCCTTCTGCTGGAAAATGAATGCAAATAGATTCTAATCAATAGGAAGAGCTCAATTAGAGCAAGTTCAGCACACTTCAAAGGTGTTGCTATTTTCTTGCTGGCTTATCCCACTCAGCCATTTTAAGGTGCTCGACCTTGGGAGCTGGCTGGCTACAAGGGCTGTTCCAGACAACTCTGTAACTGGACCAGCAAACTTCCCACCATCCTGGATGTCTTTTGCAAGCCAGAAGAGGGGGGAAAACTCTTTATTTCAGTTCAGAGCCACATTTCTCCCTTGCACACCCCAGCACCTCCATCAGAACACTGAGGGCAACTCAGTGAAGACCTGTGCCTTGGCCACTGGTCTGAAAGGCCCTGGGGTATAGCAGTGCCCAGGTCATCGCAACCACCTGCAGGAAGTCAGCTGCTTCTTCAATCTGCAAGGAACAGACTCCTTCCCAGGAGACCTCAGGTAATGAGGTGTTAAGATATAAGAGCCGGGAAAGTGAGGCAGAACAGGAAACATGGGCCAAACACCAGGCACTGTTTTCTGGGTTCAGATCTTGGCACTAACTACCTATCAGCTGTGCAATCTTGCAAAGATTACTTAACAATCCTGCAGCTAGGTGCTATTGTCATCTCTAGTTTATAAGGGACACAAAGGCCGAGGTGGGCGGATCACTTGAGGTCAGGAGTACAAGACCTGGCTAACAGAGTGAAACCGCATCTCTATAAAGAATACAAAAAAATCAGCCGGGTATGGTGGTGCACATCTGTAATCTTAGGTACTTGGGAGGCTGAGGTGGGAGGATTGCATGAACTCAGGAGGCAGAAATTACAGTGAGCCAAGATCATAATACTGCACTCCAGCCCAGGTGACAGCGCGAGAAGACTGTCTTCAAAAAAAAAAGGAAAAAAAATCCTCTCAATATCTCAAAGCCTTAGGAAGAAAGAAAACTATTTAGCACAGTAACAGGTGTACAGTAAGCGTTCAATAAATGCTGGCTAATGATATGCCTTCTGCTGCTGTTAGTAATACCGATGTGCTGGAAAATGTTGAGAGGAACTCTGAAGAGCTAGTGGCCAGAATTTTCAGGAAAAGCTGCCTACATCCTCCTCTGTGAGTTTCATAAGGCACATTTCTGTGGCACTTTCTCGGGACTTTTAATGTGTTGAAGACAAGTTTAACTTTGAGAAACATTGAATTAAATAATATTTTTTATATATTTTTGCTACAAAGAATATCTGTAGATAGATCAAGATGGCCAACTAGAGGAATCTACCACTCATCTCCTTCAAACAACTGACAAAAACAACATAAATAACTGCATTTTGAGTAAAGTGACTAAAGGAAAACACTGGAAGTGACAACATCTCTCTGAAGCATGAAAACTTGGAAAGCTGGCATAGCGAGGGAAGCGAAACACCTGGCCAGGATCTGCTCGGGGCCAAGGGAAAGGTAAGCAGGGGATCCTCCATGGTCTCCACAGTCACTGAGGCTGCCTGCAATCCCAGCTACAGGCTAGCCCCACAGTCCCCACAGGCCCTGAGTGCAGTGGAGGAAACAACCTGGAGTCCACAAGGTCACACTGCTCCAGAGAAGGGATGCATGCTGAGTCACCCCTACCCCCAAGAAGTCAAGCACAGTTCCACAGTGGGACAGAGCCACTGTGGTAGCACATGCTGCCCTGGAGGCCATTAGCCCCTATATATACATCTCCATGTCCCTGGGTCCCTGCCATCATTCCACTGTGCCCACAAAAAATGCTGAGTGCTGTGATCCCAGCTAGACTCGATGGTGCAGTTATCATCCCCGCCCCCAAGCCCAAGCAGTGCTCTACACTCCAGGGAGCAGGCAGAGCACACAGAGGAGAGGATGCCCCAGAACTAGGGGAGCCAGTGTACATACTGAGCAGAGACCTAGAGCTGACCACCTCACATCTGCCACCATCAACAACCCCTCCAGTGGCGGAGGTGCTGCACATGTGTGCACATCCTCCAGGAACTAAAGTGCAGCCAGTGCAGTGATTGCCATCACAGACGGCCACACCTCCTCCAGAGGTGGAGCTGCTGGATGCCATGTGTCCATAAGGAGCGGCCCATCTGGTGCCTACCAATGCAAGTAACCCCATCCACTCCGGGGCCAGAGCCACCCCATGCCATGCACATCCCCCAGAAACCAAGGAGTGACCTGTCCAGCACTGCCAGCATCCCCACCCCCAAAACCAGTGGAGCCACTGTGCCAGGCGCATCCCCCCAGGGCCTGAGAACCACCTTGTCCTGCAACCCCCCTCAATCACAAGCAATGCTGCACCACTGCCTTTACAAACACCTGCAATTTAAGATTCTGAGGAAATCTCAGACACTGCTGGCATTAATTACAGTCAAAGAAATCAGGCAGGGACTACATTATGATGCCTACCTAGAACAAAAGCCAAAGCACCCTACCCAACAGACACCATAGGAAACGTCTATAGGAAAAGGTATTTCTCTACAAAAGTGACTCCATATATTTGGAAGACATGACTATACTCCACCAGATGTGCAGATATCAGTGTAGGAACCAAAGAAACATGAAAAAATAAGTAAACATAACAAATCCAAAGAGCACAGCTCTCCAGTAACAGACCCCATAGAAAAATAAATCTATAAAATGACTGAAAAGGGATTAAAATAATATCAAGGAAACTCAGTGAGATATAAGAGAACACAAAATCAGAAAAACAATTTGCAATCCAAATAAAACATTCAACAAAAAGATATAAAAAAGAACTAAGCAGAAATCCTGGAGCTAAATAGCTAAATGAATAAGATAATCAAGAGCTTCAACAATAGATTGAGCAAAAGAAAAAAAATTTCCGAACTTGAAGACGAGTATTCTGAAATAACCTAGCCAGACCAAAGAATAAACAGGGTGGGAAGGGAATTAAAAGAATGAAGACAGTGAAGAAAGCCTACGTGACATATGGCACACCATCAACTGAGTAAATATTCAAAATTTAGGAGTTCCAGAAGTAAAAGAGATTTAAAAAACTATTCAATAAAATAACAGCTAAACTTTTTTGTTCCTTCAAGATGGTAGATTGGAGGCTTTTAACATGCTTCGGCCACTTGGAAATAGCAAAATAGTGAGTAAAGATCAATTCTGAAGAGTTTTAATTCAAGAAGGAAAATGTTAATTCAGCAGAATAGTGAAGAATACCCCAAATCCCTTTGAGAAAAACGTAGGCAAGCAGTCTTTGTGATAGCGTTTGGCTGATAAACATGAGTGAAGCCCCTGTACATGAAAGGGGCAAAGAGTTTTCCTCTATGACTCACCTTTCCACTTGGTATCTGTGCAACCCATGCCAAGAAAGAGCACCCTGATTCTCCCAAGCCCTGGAACTACCATAAGGAGAGGCTGGGAGACACTGAGAGGGAAATACATTGGAAAAAGTTGCATGTATTTTCCCAACCTTGGATCAAGGGGAAGATGTCATTTTTAATCCACACTAATACAAAGTGAGTCATTGTTTGGTGACCTAACAGTGCAGCCACGCAGGCATTTTAGTCTCAGACTAGAGACTGGAGCCCTTGCTTTGGAGTGGGGTAGAAGCCTCCCAGCCGAAATGGAGCAGCTAGTGTGGAAAGTGCCCCAGCAGTAAGTACTGGAATTGGGCAATCTCCCACCACAGGACTAGTGTGGGAGGAGGGTTGCTGAAACTGTGGTTTCCTCTGAGAGGTGAGACTTGTAGCCAAGAGCAGCTTTGTAACCTGGAACTGGTCTGTGTGTCATTGCTTGGAGTTCCAGCATTCTCCCCTGAGACCACGGTGTAGCAAGGCCCTCTATACTCTATGCTCAGGCCGATCTCCAGGGCATAGCGTATAGAGCACCCACTTCCCTACATTAGCAGCCTAAGCTGCACCACGCTTGCTAAGCAGAGAATTTGGTACAGTGGAGCTCTGCTTCATACCCAGGCAGATCTCTAGGCATAAGGAGCACCCATCTTCCTGGATTAGTAGCCTGAGCTACTTCATCCCTTCTGTGCAGAGATCATGGTGGAGCAGGGTCAACTCCACTCCTTGCCCAGGCAGATCTCCAGGTATATGGAGCATCCACTTGGCTGGATCAGCAGCCTGAGCCACCCCAACCTTCCTCTGCAGAGACCATGGTGCAGCGAGGCTGTCTCTGCTCCACAGTCAGAGATCTCCAGGCACTCAGAGAACCCATTCACCTGATTTGCTTGAGCTGCCCACCCCACTTTCCTACAAAGACCTTATTGCACAACTAATTACTCCACTCCTCACCAGTAGATATATTTCTAGGCAATCAAATACCTACTCACCTAGATTAGTAGCCTGAGCTGTCTCTCCCTTCCCCTGCAAAGACCTTGTTGCAGTTACAGTTTTTCCAAGGCAAACTCCCAAGTATGCAGCATGCTTGCTCCCCTGGATAGGAGCCTGAGCCACCCCTCCCTTCCCATGCTGAGATCTTGGTGCAGTGGCACATTCTGTGCCCCATGACTGGACATGTCTCCAGGCCTTCAGTGCACCTGTCTCCCGGAATAGAAGTATGAACTGTTACACCTTCCCACACAAAGAAATTAGTACAGCATTACTCACTTCACTTCACATTCAGATATAACTCCAGGTATTTGTCACACCTGCTCCCATGGATAAGGAGTTTCAGCTACCCCTTTGTAACATGTAAAGACTTCGTAGTGGCAGCACTTTCTCTGCCTCTTCCCCAGGCATATCATCGGACACGGGGCATACCTGGGATGGGAAGAGCTTGACCCACTCCTCCCATCCCCTGCAAAGACCTTGTTTGAACAGCAGTTTCTCGACTCCCTCCCAGAGCATGTGGCACATCTGCTTGCCTTAATGAGGAGCCTGAGCTGCCCTTCCCTTCAGGTGTGGAGACCTTAGTACAATGGTACTCTTTCATCTTGATGCTCAGACATATCTTCAGGCATTTGGAGTACCCACTCTTCTAGATTAGGAGTTTAGGGCATTCCCCTCTCCCTTCCAGAAACTTGGGGCAGGGAAGGTTTTCCAATTCCATGTCTAGACACATCTCTGAGTCCTTGGCAGCCTCCACTGCAACCCCTCAGAGCTGGTGCTTGTAACTGCCATTAGGGGACCTGAAGGTTGGTCTGCCTAGTTTGGCCCTGCCCATATTGGTGCCCCTACCTGGGACTGAGCAGGGAACTCAGATGATTGTGCATTCCATAGATCAGTCCCTTGCCTGAGGCAAGAGAGAGCTTCCTCCACTAAACAAAGATCAAGTATATACCTGACAAGTTTGGATGCAGCCAGCTGTTACCCATAAGCATCACCTACTGGTCTGGAGATTCAAAGATAAAACATAACAAGAAATCTGAAACAGGTGCACAGTACTGGGGAACAGGGTAAGCTTCCTAAGACCTCTACTACCCTGGCCAGAGAAGGGGTCAATGAGCCTGCTCATATGCCCAGTATATAGTTACTGCAACCAGCATTTAGCAAAGTTGCCAAATAAAAGCTATCTAAAACCATGGAACTTAATGTAGACTATTTGGTACTGAAAACACCTGGAACCAAAGCCATAGGACCCTACATAACAACATATATTACAGATACCTTCCTCAGGGGCGGAAAAAAGATGCCATCCAAACAAAAGCAAACTCAAAAAAGGAAAGATATCCACATGAGAAAGAACCAGAGAAACAATTCTAAAAGTATGAAATAAAAAAGTATTACAACACCCACAGAGTGAAACAGTAACTCTCCAGCAACAGAACCTAACCAAGATAAACTCTAAATACCAGGTAAACAATTCAAATTATTTATTTTATTTTGTACTTTTCTGAGACGGAGTCTCACTCTGTTGCCCAGGCTGGAGTGTAGTGGCACAATCTTAGCCAGGTAAAAGAAATTTTCTTGCCTCAGCCTCCTAAATAGCTGGGACTACAGGTGCACACCACCACGCCTGGCTAATTTTTGTATTTTTAGCAGAGAAGAAGTTTCACCATGTTGGCCAGGCTGGTTTTGAACTCCTGACCTCAAGTGACCCACCTGCCTCAGACTCCCAAAATGCTGGGATTATAGGCATTAGCTACTGTGCCTGGCCTCAAATTATTGATTTTAAAGAAGCTCAGTGAAATCCAAGAGAAAGCTTAAAACCAACATAAAAGAAATCACATTAGCAAGTCAAGACATAAAAAAAAGAGATAGGCTTCATTAAGGAAAAAACCAAACAGAACTCCTGGAAATAAAAAATTTATTGTAGCAGTTACAAAATACAGTTGAAAACTTTAACAACAGGCTAGAACAAGTAGAAGAAATAATTTCAGAGTTGTATGATAGGTCTTTCAAATTTACCCACACAGATGAAAAGAAAGGAAAGAAAAGAATTTAAACAAATCAATAAAGCCTTCAAGAAATATGTTATGTAAACCAGCCACAGCTACAAGTTGTAGGTATTACAGAGGAAGAAGGAAAAAAAGTTAAAAATATAAAAAATATATTTGAAGAAATAATTCAAGACAACTTCTCTGGTTTTGTGAGATAGATAGATAGATAGATAGATAGATAGATAGATAGATAGATAGATAGATAGATAGATATACATGCCATCCAGGTAAAAGAAGATCAGAGAATTCCTGGAAAACACATTGCAAGAAGAAATACACTAAGACATAAAGTCATAAGACTATCCAAAGGCAATGTGAAGGAAAAAATTCTAAGAGTAGTAAAAGAGAAAGGTCTAATCAGCTATAAAGGAAATGCCATAAGACTAAATGCAGACTATTCAGCAGAAACTTTACAAGCCAAAAAAAACTGGGGGCCTTTTAGCTTCCTTAAAAAAAAATGCCAGCCAAGAATCTTATATCCTGCCAAGCTAACCTTCACAGATGAAGAAATAAAGTACTTCCCAAACAAACACTGAGGAAATTTGTAAAAATTAAAATGGCCTTTCAAGAAATACTCAAAAAGTTCTAGACATGAAAATAAAAGGATACTTGCCATCATAAAAGGCCATATAAGTAAAAATCTCACAGATTCTCTAAAGCGATTACACAATTTAAACCCAAGGGTAACTAGGCAACAATATTATGACAGAAACAAAACTTCATATATTAATAATAACCTTGATTGTAAATGGCCCAAGTGCTCAACTTAAAAGATACGGAGTGGGAAACTGGACTAAAAAAACAAACAAAAAAAAAACAAGATCCAACCACCTGCAGCCTACAAGAGACAACACCTCCTGGCTAACAACAGCTACAGACCCAAAGTAAATGAGTGAGCAAAGATATATCATGCAAAAGGAAAACAAAAGAAAGCAAGGGTAGCCATCCTCACATCAAATAAAAGGACCTTAAATAACAGTTATAAAAAAGACAAATAAGAGCATTATATAATAATAAAGAGCTTAATGCAATAAAAAAGATGTAACTATCCAAAATACATGTTGATATGATTTAGCTATGTGTCCACCCAAATCTCATCTTGAATTGTGTAGCTCCCATAACTCCCACGTTTTGGGAGGGACCCATTGGGAGAAAATTGAATCATGAGGGTGGTTCCCTCATATTGTTCCTGTGGTACTGGATAAGTCTCACAAGATCTGATGGTTTATAAGGGAAAACCCCTCTCGCTTGGTTCTCATTTTCTCTCTTGCCTGCTGCCATATAAGACAAGCCTTTCGCCTTCCACCATGATTGTGAGGCCTCCCCAGCAATGTGAAACTGTGAGTCCATTAAAACTCTTTTTCTTCATAAATTACCCACTCTCGGGTATGTCTTTATCAGCTGTGTGAAAATGGACTAATACATTCATGCATCCAACACTGGAGCACCTGGATGCATAAAATAAATACTACGACACCTAAGAAAACAGATTGATAGAAATATAATAATAGTGGGGGAGTTCAACACCCCACTGACATGACAAGACAGATCACTGAGGCAGAAAATCAACAAAGAAGCTCTGAACTTAAATTGGAATATAGACCAAATGAACCTAATAGTCACTTACAGAACACTACTTCCAACGATTGTAGAATATCCATTCTTCTCATTTCTGCATGAATGTTCCAAAACTGACCACGTGCCTGACTACAAAGCAAGTCTCAATACATTTTAAAAACCTAAAAATCTTATCAAGTATCTTCTCAGACCACAGAGAAATAAAATTAGGAATCAATACCAAGAGAAATGCTCAATACTACACAAGTACACATAAGCTAAACAACTTGCTCCTGAATAACCTTTGGGTAAACAACAAACTTAAAGCAGAAATTGAAATCTTTTTCAAAATAAATGAAAATAGATACAATACACCAAAACCTAGGGCACAGCAAAAGCAGTGCTAACTAGAAAGTTTATAATGTTAAACACCTACATCAAAAAAATAGAAAGATGCAAATTAACAACCTAATGTGGACCCTCAAGGAACTAGAAAAACAAGAACAATCCAAACTAAAATCTAGCAAAAGAAAGACTAAGCAGAACTAAATGAGATTGAGATCAATAAAATAATTATAAAATAAATATTACAACTGATAATACAGAAATACAAAAGAGCATCAGAGACTAGTATGAACACCTCTATCCTAAAGGAAATGGATAGATTCTGGGAAATATACAACCTCCCAAGATAGAACCAAGAAGAAATAAAATCCTGATCTGACGATTAAGGAGTAATAAAGCTGAATCATTACTTCAAATAACAACAACAAAAAGGCCCAAACCAGACAGATTCAAAGCAAATTTTACCAGATATGTAAAGGAGAGCTGTTACTAATCTTATTGGAATTATTCCTAAGTATTGAAAAAGAAAGATCTCTCCCTAACTACTTCTATGAATCCAGTAACACTCTGATACCAAAATTAGGCAAGGACACAACAACAATAAACATGACAGGTTAACATTCCTGATGAACATAAATGCAAAAATCCTCAACAAAAATAGTAGCAAACAAATCCAACAGCACATCAAAAAGATAATTCATAATGATCAAGTGAATTTTATTCCAGAGATGCAAGGATGGTTCAACACCTGCAAATCAATAAGTGTGATTCTTTACATTAACAGGACTAAAAATAAACACCATATGAAAATCTCAATAGATGGAGATAAGGCATTCAACAAAATTCAAAATCCCTTCTAAATAATAAATCCTCAACAAACTACACATCAAAGGAACATATCTCAAAATAATGAGAACCATCTGTGAAAAATCCACAGCCAACTTTACACTGAATGGAGAGAGGCTGAAAACATTCCCTACTAGAACTGAAGGAAGACAGGATGTCCACTCTCATCACTCCTACTCAACACAGTACTGGAAGTCATAGCCAGAGCAGTCAAGGAAAAATAAATAAATAAATAAAATCCAAATTAGAAAGAGGAAGTCAAATTATCTCAGTCCCTTAATGACATGATCATATACCTAAAAAAACCATAAAAACTCTTCCATTAGTTTGGTAGATTTCAGAAGTGAAGCTATCCTGGGCTTTTCTTTGCTGGGAAACTTTTTTTTTGTACCCTGAGGTGCATCACTGGATTATTTGAAAACTTTCTACTGTTCTAATGTATGTGTTAATTGCTATAAAATTCCTTCCTAGTGTTACTTTTACTGTATCCTGTAGGTTTTGTTTCCAATTTTTTTTCTTTTGATTTCCTTCATTTCTTCATTGACCCAATGATTGTCCAGGAGCATGTTGTTTAATTTCCATATATATGTACAGTTTCCAAAATACCTTTTGTTATTAATGTCTTTTGTATTCCATTGTGGTCTGAGAATAGACTTGACATGATTTTGATGTTTTAAAATTTGTTGACACTTGTATTGTGGTATAACATGTGGCCTATCTTGGAGAATTTTCCATGTGCTGATGAGAAAAATGTGTATTCTGTAGCTGTTGGATAAAATATTCTGTAAATATCTGTTAGGTCCATTTGGTCTAAAGTAGAATTTAAATTCAATGTCTATTGATTTTCTGTCTAGAGGGTCTGTCCAATGGAGAGAGTAGGGTGTTGCAGTCCCTAGCTATTATTGTATTAGAGTCTATCTTCTTTTTTATACCTGTTAATATTTGTTTTATATATCTGGGTGCCCTGGTGTTGACTGCATATATCTTCTTGGTGAAATGACTCCTTTATCATTATATAATAATCTTCCTTGTCTCTTTACAGTTTCTGACTTAAAGTCCATTTTATCTGATAAAAGTATAGCTACTTCTGCTTTGTTTTGGTTTCTGTTTGTATATTTATTTCTATTATTTCAATTCAATCTATGTATGTCATTAAAGGTGAAGTGACTTTCCTGTAGGCAACATGTTGTTGAGTCCCGTTATTTCCTTTTTTAAATCCTTTCAGCTAGTCTTTATCTTTTAATTGGAACATTTAATCTGTTTGAAGTCAAGGTTATTATTTATACGTGAGGACTTACTTCTTTCATTCTTGTTAATTATTTTCTGGTTGTTTTGTATATTGTTTGTTCCTTTCTTCCTTTCATTTTATTCTGATAAAAGATGTTTTTTAACTACAGATGCAATTCCATGACTTGTTAATGGTCTGATCAGGATTTCTATTTCTTCTTGGTTCAATCTTGGGGGTGCCTGTGTCCTAGAATTCATCTTCTTCCTCTGGGTTTTCTAGTTTGTGTGTATAGAGGTATTCGTATTAGTCTCTGATGCTCTTTTGTATTTCTGTATTATCAGTTGTGATGTCCCCTTTATAATTTCTGATTGTAGTTGGAATCTTTTCTCATTTTGTCTTGATTTATCTACCTAGTGGTCTGTCAATTTTGCTTACCCTTTCAAAAACCAACTTTTTGTTTCCTTGTTTCTTTGTATAATAATTATTTTTTCATCTTAATCTCAATTAGTTCTGCTTGATCTCTTTGCTTTCTTTTCTTTTGCTAGATTTGAGTTTGAATTGTTCTTGTTTTTCTGGTTTCTTAAAAATTTTTAAACATTGATCAAAGAAACTGAAGAGTTCACAAACACCTACAAAAAATAGAAAAAATATCCCATGATCATGGATTGTAAGAATGCTGTTAAAATACCTATACTACCCCAAAAGATACAAAGATTCAATGTAATTCCAATTGAAATACCAACAACATTATTCACAGAAATAGAAAAAGCAATCCTAACATCCACATAGGATTGCAAAAGATCCCAAACAGCTAAAGCAATATTAAGCAAACAAAAACAAAAACAAAAAGCAAAGTTGGAGGCATCATACTACTGGACCTCAAAATGTACTACAAAGCTGTACTAACCAAAACAGCATGGTACTTGCACAAAAACAGACACATACACAAACGGAACAGAATAGAGAACCCAGAAATAAATCCATTTATTTACAGCCATCTGATTTTCAACGAAGGCACCAAGAACATTGAGTGGGGAAGGAATAGTATCTTCAATAATTGGCACCAGATTATCCATACCCAGAAAAATGAAACTAGACCACTATCTCTCATCATATACAAAATCAACTCAGAATGAATTAATGACCTAAATGTAAGAACTGAAACTAAAAAACTACCACAAGAAAACATAAGAGAAACACTTCAGGCTAATATCCTCAGAAATAAAACCTCAAAAGCAGAGGCAACAAAAGCAAAGATAAATGGGATTATATAAAACTAAAAAGCTCTGTGCAGCAAAGAAAACAATCAACAGAGTGAAGAAACAACCTATAGTATAATAGAAAATGTTTGCAAACTATTTATCCAATAAGGGATTAATATGTAGAATATACACAAGGAACTCAAACTACCCAACGGCAAAACAAAAAATAATAATAAAAATAATCAAAGTAGCGATACAAATGGTCAACTATATGAAAAAATGTACAACATCATAATAAGAGAAATGCAAATCAAAACCACAATGAGATATCATCTCATCCCAGTCAGAATGGTGATTATCAAAAGGACAAAAAAAACTCCCCCCCCCCAAAAAAACAGTTGCTGGTGAGGATGTGGAGAAAAGAGAACTTTTATACACTTTTGGTGGGAATGTGAATTAGCCATCATAAAAAAAGTATGGAAGTTGCCCAAAGAACTAAAAATAGAACTACCATATGATCCAGCAATCCCACTACTGGGTGTATATCCAAAAGAAAGGAAATCTGTATGTCAAAGAGATATTTGCACTGCGATATATATTGCAGCACTATTCAGAAGAGCCAAGATGTGGAAGCAACCTAAGTGTCCCTCAACAAATGAATGGATAAAGAAAATGTGATTATATATAGATAGATATCTAGATCTAGATATACATATAGTATAGATAATGATATCTATACTATAGCTACATCTATATCTATATGTATCATTTAGCCATAAAGAGTGAATGTCGGTCATTTGCAGCAACATGAATGAACCTGGAAGACGTTATGTTAAGTGAAACGAGTCAGGCACAGGAAGATAAATACCATACATTCTCACTCATATGTAGAAGCTAAACGAGTTGATCTCCCAGAAATAGAGAATAGAATAGTGGCAACTAGCAGCTAGGAAGAGATGAGAGATAGATGAGACGGTAGTTAAAGGACACAAAAATTATAGCTTGATAGGAGTAAGTTCTAGTGTTCTACAGCATTGTAGGCTAACCATATATTAACAATAATTTACTCTATATTTTTCAGTAGCTAGAAGGGAGGACTTTGAAGGTCCCCATAATGAAATTATAATGGTTTGATGTAATGGATATGCTAAATACCCTGATTTGATCATTATAAATTATATATAGGTATTAAAATGTCACAATGCAAGCCATAAATATGTACAGATATTATGTGTCAATTTTAAAATAATATCTGTAAACATAAAGATATATGAATGTTAGGAAGATCAAATTGAGAACTGCTAAATCAGCATATTCTCCACTCAGTCTCCTTTTCTCCCAAATACTAACATACATACCTGACAGACATACAAGACCTTGTGCAACATGTGAGCAGGTAGCAGGCTGAGGTGTCTGCTCAGCTCAGTATTTGGATATTAACCTCCACTGTATTTCACTTTTCGCTTCCTCTAGACTGGATCATTCCAGGCTAGAGAACATTGTTAATTTATCTTCTATTTGCTTTTGAACTTAGTACATTTCAGGGTTTAGTTCTGTTTTTGTTTTATAATATCTAGCTACATATTTCATCTCTTTAAAAAATAAAAAGAAAATGGAGCCGAGACATTTGGGTTAATTTTATCAAAAAACTTTGCAGCCTCTAAAAAAAAAAAAAGAGGCTGGGCGCAGTGGCTCACGCCTCTGGTCCCAGCTTTGGGAGGCCGAGGAAGGCGGATCACGAGGTCAGGAGATCGAGACCATCCTGGCTAACACAGTGAAACCCCGTCTCTACTAAAAATGCAAAAAATTAGCCGGGCATGGTGGCAGGCGCCTGCAGTCCCAGTTACTTGGGAGGCTGAGGCAGGAGAATGGTGTGAACCCGGGAGGCGGAGCTTGCAGTGAGCTGAGATCGCGCCACTGCACTCCAGCCTGGGCGACTCAGTGAGACTCCGTCTCAAAAAAAAAAAAAAAATGAATTCGATTAGTCCATTCACTGCCCTAATATCTGCAGCCCCAATTTAAAGCCTTCCTTTTTAATTACAAAAATCTAAATTGGGAAAATGCTTCTCCCCAGGAAGATTTTAATATATGGGAACAGGGTAGAGTCATCCCAATACAAGGCCCTAAGCAGCAGAGGTGGGCCCCAGGACCCCTATGAAATATTTCTTGCACTGTTTCTTGTGTGCAAAAAGTCCCCAGAGATAGCCAGCAAGACTCTGCAACTTTCAATTCATCATTCCATACCTGTCCTTCTAAAACTCTATGCTGGGACCAAAGTCCTACTCTACCTTACCTTACCAGGGATTATAGGGTTTTCTTATGGTAAAAACAAAACGAAACAAAAAATAAAAACGACAACAACAACAACAAAACACACACACACAAACAAATAAATAAAAACCCTTAGAAGCTTAGGTCCATATCCTATAAAAATAATGTCACAGTTGCACTTTCAATCCCCACGTTTTGACTATCTGAGCTTTCACCCATAGCAGAAACTCAGACTTCTGCCCACATGTGACCTCCCTGAGGATAAGCTGGACTTGTAACGGATAGAGGTATGGTAAAGAGGCAGTCGCAATTAGCCCTTCCATTTTGTCCCCATATGGAGGTAGGGAGACAGTGCTTTAGTTCCTTCCCAGACTCCAAGATGCCCTACTACAGCCAGATCTGACTCAAGTGCAAGGCAATAAAGAGGTTAGGAGTTCAGGCTCTAGAGTCAGCCTGCTCTGGGTTTGACTTCCAGTTGTGTGATCCAAAGAAAGTGCCCTAACATCTCTGAGACTCACTAGCCCAGTTTAATAGATGAAGAAGCTAATAGCTGTCTCATAAGCCATAATTTGGGGGCGGGAGGGGGGAGAGAGAGAGAGAGAGAGAAGATAAATGAAGCTCTCAGCTCCTGGAACATAATTAATGCCAGCCAACATTTATTAAGAATTTATTACCATAATTAGCAACTAACTAATGGGCAATGAATGCCCACAAAAAGGAGAAAGAAAAAGCACAGAACCAATCAACAGGGAAACAGTTACGTGAACTTGCATGTTGCTTTTGGGTTTAGGAAGCACTGGCACAAACATTGCCTCATTTTATTATGGTGAACATGTAAAAGAGGCAGGTACCATTATTCCCACTCCACATGTTGGAAGTAAAGCTTGGAGTCACAAAGAAAACGAACACTTTGTAGGGACATGGATGCAGCTGGAAACCATCATTCTTAGCAAACTATCACAAGAAGAGAAAACCAAACACTGCATGTTCTCACTCATACGTGGGAACTGAACAATGAGTTCACTTGGACTCGGGAAGGGGAACATCACACACTGGGGCCTATCATGGGGAGGGGGGAGGGGGGAGGGATTGCATTGGGGAGTTATACCTGATATAAATGATGAATTGATGGGTGCTGACGAGTTGATGGGTGCAGCACACCAACATGGCACAAGTATACATATGTAACAAACCTGCACGTTATGCACATGTACCCTAGAACTTAAAGTATAATAATAATAATAAAAAAAAAAAAAAAGAAAACGAACACTTAAACAAAGGATTTCTCAGCAAAGCAAAATTTACTTCTGCAGAAGGGTGCTGCTAGCAAGTCTGGTCACCACGAGAGCACACCAAACAAAGGGGGAAAGAGGCTTTTATCCCTAATGCAGTTTGTCCCTGCTACTGTGTCCTGCATCCATTGGCTGGAGTTGGACTGTACAATCTAAGCTGCACCCAACTGGCTAACTTGAGAGGTGCAGGAATGTGGTTATACCAGTGAAAAGGGCAGTTTTGGCGGGAAGAGCTGTTGTGACAGGATGGGTAATTCACAGAGTGGGTTAGCAGATGTGGTCTCTGCAGATAAGGACTGGGGGGAAAGTTATTTACTGAAACTAAGACAGGGAGGCATAAGGGATAAGGAAGTTGGTTTGGGCTTGAAGTAGGGAACAAAGAACAAGGGCGCTGAACAAGCTAAACCTTTGAAGAGGAACTTCTTTTGTATCTGACACACAGACTAGAAAAAGGGTAGTAGGCCAGGCACGGTGGCTTATGCCTGTAATCCCAGCACTTTGGGAGGCCGAGGCAGGTGGATCACCTGAGGTCAGGAGTTTGAGACCAGCCTGGCCAATATGGTGAAACCCCATCTCTACTAAAAATACAAAAAATTAGCCGTGCACGGTGGTGGGCATCTGTAATCCCAGCTACTTGGGAGGCTGAGGCAGGAGAACCACTTGAACCCAGGAGGCGGAGGTTGCAGTGAGCCAAGATTGCGCCATTGTACTCCAGCCTGGGTAATAAGAGTGAAACTCTGCCTCAAAAAAAAAAGTTCTAAAAATGTGGGTGGGTTTGCCAGAGGCCATATGACCAGGAGGCAGAGAATCCAGGAAAGGAATCCAGATGTTCTGCCCCTAAATCCACTAAGCTAAGTTGTTTCCCACAGAAAACTGAACTCCTTTCTTTATAATCTTCCAAGAGGGCTAGCTTTTCAAGCAACCAGTTCTGAAAGCATGTTCGCTAATGAAGAATTCGGGAAATGCCAAAGAAACCTTTGCATGGTGACCCTCATCTTGCCTCCGTGTCCTAGCCACCAGAACTCTGCTGTTCTTCATTATTTTGCATTGAAACAAGATATGCCCCAAAATTTCCTGACACCTTTTCCATCCACCCTACTATATTTAAAGCTACCAGCTCTGCCCAGGGGATGGGAACTCTGGAACAAGTTCATGGGACTACTTCTTAAGAAAGTAAATGGTAATTTTAAAAAAGCCACACCTGAAGAAAAAAAACACACACACACAAAAACACCAGTGTAGTAACTTAGATATGACAAGGCCTGAGTGACTTTTGAGATTAAAAGTGAAACATTTCTTAGAAAATGATGATTGACTTGATGTCTTAGACTCTCCAGCACAATTGCTGGCCTGTGGCCTCACTGCTGCTGCGTTCTCGAGCTTGGGTCCTTTCTGACTCACCCATAGACCACAGTGACACGTCCTAATTAAGACTTTACCTCTTCTTCTCTCCCTGCCAAGTCACTGTGCACCCAATAAAGTCTCTTTAGAATACTTTCAACGTCATTGCCTTGTGTTCAATGTATTTTGCATCGTATTCAACACTCTCTATACCCCAATCTCTAACTCTCGGCTCTCTCTATTACTGTTCCACTACACATCCCATTCTGTGCCAGATAGCTCTCCAAGGGAAGACCTCTGCTTAAAAGGCAGAATGAAGTGTTTCCTAAAGTCCTCTAAAATTCTGTCCTCCCAACCCCCTTCCTAAAAATCTGTGGTCAAGTTAAGAAATGTTGCTTGGTAATCCTTGATCTAGTTTCCTCATAGTTGTTACATTATTGCTTGGTAGCCATATTTGCAGAAAGCCCAGAACTCTGAATATTTAGAGTTGTGTGAAATTTTTTTTCCTGACCTCTACCACCTACTAGTCATGTGATCTTGAACATGTGAAAACTCATCTGTGAATACTTTCTCATTTAAAAAATGGGAGTAATACAGCTCTGCCTATATGCTTAGAATCCACTTCAGAAGGGTTCCTTAATGTCTAAGTCTCTTAACTAACATTCTTATGAGAATGTCTGAGCATTCCCCAGTGGCATACCTGGACAGTGCTCTGTAGAAGGCATTCTACTGGGTGTGTGGGAGAGTGAAAGATATATGATATCTAGCTCCTGTTCCAATGAACCTTTGTAGGTGAGGAGACTCCTACCAAAAAAGTCTGTACTACTGCACATTAATAGTCAAATGATAAACTATGATGTACAGAGAAAAGAGAAGGCACTGCAGACTGTGTGGTAGGGGGATCAGCTCATCCTGGTCCGTCTGGGACTTCCTTTGTGTTAGCACTGAAAGTTCCATATCCTAGGAAACCCTTCAGTTGTGGGCAAACCAGGAGGGCTGGTCACCCTACAATGGTTAAGGAAGGCTTGGCAGTGATTGGAGTGTGTCTCAGAGGGGCATTTTTATTTAGGTGGTGCAAAACACACAAATTGCCTCTCTACTAAACAAACATACACCCACCCTATGACTCAGCAATTCTAGCGATGTAACTGTGAGAGATAAGTTCATGGCAGCATTATTTATAATAGCCCCACTGCAACCAAGCAGATGTCCATCAATAGGAGAAGGGATATAGAATTGTGCATTTATAGACTAGACTATTAAATACACACATGGCGAATTTCTCAGGTATAATATTGAGTGAAAGAAGCCAGACTTACAAAAATCAGAATCTGTATGACTTCTTCCATATGACAGAAGAGAGAATTAGGAGCTATACATTAGAAGGTGGCACAAGGGAGATTTGGTGTGCTAGAGAGGTTCTATGCCATGATCTGGGTGGTGGTTATATGGTGTGTACATATACATAAGTTAATCAAGCTGTTTACTTAAAATTTGTGCACTTTATTGCATGTATTATTCCTCAAAAAAAATTTTTTTAAGTTGCCATTTATTAAGCGTATGTGCTCAGCACAGCGTTAAACATTTTTTTCCTCACAATCCTGTGAGGTGTAGACATTGGCCATTTGATAGACTAGGCCCAGAAAAAGAAAAAGAAAATTTCTCATGACCAAGTGTTCCTCAAAAAGTGTTTCAAGGAATAGTAGTTCTTTCTGCAGGTGTTAATCTGGGGGAAAAAAAATGGCTTGTGTTCAACTACGTTTGGGGAACTCTGGGATTAAAAGGGTTAAATACCTTTTCACTGCAGGATTAATATGCCAATGTGCATACCTGATCCCTTTTGTAAAGCCTCCAAGGTGTAGTAAATACTGCAGAGAAATACCTGTAGACCAACATTTACATTTTGAGAAAATGATTTAGCTTTATATTGTCAATATTTGCTTTAATATTCTGAGATTTTCCCCTATGACATTATGCAGTTAATTTTACAGTATAAGCGCTCATCTAACAGTAACAGCTCACGTCAGCCCCTCCTCCAGAAACGCTTTTAGGTGATAGTGTTCTTCCCTCATCATAGAATAATGCCATTAGCAAATTAGTTATTACATTTCACAGAGCCTAGTGGAAACCTCTCCTGCCAATTACTGAGTAGTCAATTACATTCTGGACATATGCATTTTACACTGATTAAAAAAAGAATTACAGCCGTTGATTTTGCTTTTCAAATTAAGAGATAACATCTATGTAATATAGAATTACAGTGACTTGACTCAATAAAATAGCGATTTAAAAGAAAAAAAATGGGATTTAGAGAAAAACTGTGACCAAGACATTATGACTTTCCAAAAACAAGGAATAAGAAATGTTGTTAGCCTTGGCCGGGTGCGGTGGCTCACGCTTGTAATCCCAGCACTTTGGGAGGCCGAGGTGGGCAGATCATGAGGTCAGGAGATCGAGATCACAGTGAAACCCCGTCTCTACTAAAAATACAAAAAATTAGCCGGGCGTAGTGGCGTGTGCCTGTAGTCCCAGCTACTCGGAGAGGCTGAGGCCGGAGAATAGTGTGAACCTGGGAGGCAGAGCTTGCAGTGAGCCGAGATTGCGCCACTGCACTCCCGCCTGGGCGAGAGAGTAAGACTCCGTCTCAAAAAACAAAACAAAACAAAAAAACAAAAAAGAAAGAAATGTTGTTAGCCTTTCTAAGTCCCAAAGACTGAAAGACCTCAGGGAACTGTAAGCTCTAACTTAATACCAATACTATCTTGAAAAGCCAAAATGTTAATTTACTCCAGCACTAGAGAGGATTTGTCTCACTAGAAATTTTTAGATATAGACAACAAGTCAAAAACAATTCTTCAGTGACTCTGAGCATTCTGCCAGTGACAACCGATTTGAAATGCATTTTAGAAGCAATGACAGGGAATTAAATAGATTTCTAGTGCTGTAAAGCTTAATATTATTTCACAAAGTGTTAAAGTGTCTGACCTTCCGTCAGCTCATTTGGTACCTTGGGAGCACTGAAGAAAAGTTAAGTGCAGGAGAACTTTATTAATGTATTGGAAGCCACATCAATGGTAGTATGCCTAACACCTTCCAAAAAGTTTTGAGAAATCTAAAGTAAAACGACATGTGAGTTCCTAAAAGCCTTGATGGAAAATATTGGCAGCTAACAACTACAAAGCTGCCTCTAGCTAAGGGCCAGCTATAAATTAGAGATATTTAATTTTGCAGTAACACTCACAAGAAACTACAATGTATTATGCTTCCCCTGAAAATAATGCAAAGATTCTAATTAGCTTTTAATTGCTTGCTAAATTGTTCCAATTTTATTCAAAATGACCTTTAAAGAGCTACACACCAAAAACACTTCCAATATTTCTGTGAGAAAGTTGTCAGACCTCCTGGCCTGAAGGCAGCAGAAACTGAACTCCACAAGTGCACAGGCATGGGGGGCTCACATGCTTTTTAGTAAGGGAGGATTTTATTTCAACCACCTGTGACCTCACCCAAACAAACAGGTCTGAGTGCAGAAAACAACTTGATGGAATCTGGGTTGCAAATGGAATCTGGGTTGCTGAGATCTGGGTGTGAATGTGTTCACCTGGAAGAGATTAATATCCTGGGAGGTCACTCCACCCAGACTCCCCTTTATCTAAATGTTCTCAAATGTTTCTGTGGTCAAACAACAACCATTTTAGTTAAGAGCTATACAGAAATGAGTCAGAGAAACTCTTAGAAATTTGACCTGGTTACCAGTTGGCTACTAACAGAGTCCTCCACTTCCTTTGGAAATAGTTCCAATCTTGAAGATTCAAGACAACTTTAGCTTTCAGTCAAGATTGAGTAACAGGTATCAGATTTACCCTCCTGCCTTAAATAACTACAAAAGTGGACAAAATAAATGAAGCAATGGTTTTCTGGACATTAGATATCAGGCAACAGAGGACTGTGATTCGTAAGAAGGGAAACAAAATGTGTTTTAAATAACTGTCTTAAATAACTGCCTTAAATAACTACAAAAGTGGACAAAATATATGAAGCAATGGTTTTCTGGACATTAGATATCAGGAAACACAGGACTGCGATTCGTAAGAAGGGAAACAGAAAATGTGAACTCTACAATTATACCAGCTTCCTACCGGAAGGCAGTTTCCAGGCCTCAGTAACAGGGAGGGGAAATGAAGCTCGGCTGATTCACTAATTCAGGGAGACAGAGTCAGAGTTTAGAGGACAAGGCAGCCAGAATTTGTAAGGCAGCGCATAGGAGATGAGGGAAATGCAGAGCCAGAGAGCACCAGAAACCTGCAGACGGTCCCCTCAAGGATTATTTGAGTTCCAATCTGTATGGTGTGAGAAGATAATAGTCAGGGCTGGGAAAGAGCCACCAGAAAGGAATAAGCAGGAAAAATCTCACTCCTACCAGCCAGAGTGAAAAGATCACATAATACATGAGGGACCAGGTAGATTTCTTCAAAATAAAGGGGACTCACATGAGGTATCTAAATAAATCAAAATCACAGAAACAGAAGTTGGAAGATGGTTGCCGCGGTTGTTGAGAGGAGACAGAATTAGTGCCTAATGGACATAGAGTTTCAGTTCTGCAAGCTGAAGCTCTGGAAACCTGTTGCACAACAATGTAAATATACTAACATTACTGATCTGTACACATAAAAATAGTTAAGGTGGCAAATTTAACTTTATGGGTTTATAACCACAATTAAAATAAAATTTAAACATAAATAAAAATAAAATGAATAAAAGGTGAAAGGAGGGCCTAAATTAGCCCGAGACTGCTCTGCATGTGCTCAAACGAAGCTTACAAGCAAGCACTGAAAGGATCCAACTAATCCCAAATAACTGTACTCCACAAAAAAGCCACATGACTTAAAGAAATAAAACCAATCACAGCAATAATACGAAATTCTTCGTATTCATCATCCAGTCAGAAATAAGACAGCAAAGAAATGGAAAAATATGACCCATAACCAAGAGAAAAAGTAATCAATAGAAACAGAACCAGAGACAAGAGAGGTGATAAAAAGAGCAAATAAATATACTAAAATGGCTATTAGAAAAACATGATCAAGATGAAGAGAGAAAGAGAGTAAAAACCATTTAGAAACGAAAAATACAATGTCTGAAATAAAAAGTTCACTGAACGGGATTAACAGCAGTGTAAACAGTGCAGAGGAAAAGATGAGCAAACTTGAAAACATGGTACTAGAAATTATCCAAAAAGAAAAAAATGACAGAAGAATGAATAAAGCACCAGTGACCTGTGGGACAAAATGAAAGAAGTAACATACATGCAATTACAGTCAAGGAAGAAGAGAAAAGAGAAGGTGGAATAGAAGAAAAATATGAAGAAATAAACTCATATGATGAAGTACAATGAACTCCTTGAAGAATAAAAATGAAGAAAACCACACAAAGACACAATAATGAAACTGTTGACCAGTAATACAACGAAAATCTGAAAAAATATCCAAGAGAAAAAGATACATGACAGCAGCATTGTCAGAAATTATGTGAACCAAATGACAGCGGAGGAATGTCCTTAAAGTATTGAAATAAACTGTCAATTCGGGATTCTCTACTCAGCGAAAGTCCTCTTTCAAAATTAAAGACATTTTTCAAATAAAAGAGTTTGAATTCAGTTGTCAGCAGAACTTAAGCCAAAGAAATTATGAAGTAACTCGGATGGAATAAGACACTAAATAGAAATCTGAACCTTTACAAAAGAATAAAGAACACTGGAAGTGGTCATTATATTAAAACCATTAAAGAAATTTTAAATCTTTATAAAGGATAAAGTTTCAAACAAAAATAACAATATCTTCAGAAGTTTATAAACATATGTAAAGAGTACAACGTATGACAGCAGCACAAACAATAGGTGGGAAATGGACCTTACACAGAAGGGGATAAAATATTATTTGCAGGTAGTACATGCATGTTGTAAACCCTAAAGCAGGGGTCAGCAAACTCTGGCACAGACTAAATCCAGCCTGCTATTTTTGTATAGTTCAGAAGCTAAGAATGGTTTTTACATTTTGGAAGAGGTCACACAAAATCTAAAATATTTGCTACCTGGTTCTTTACAGAAAAAGTTGCTAAGTCCTGTCCTAGAATAAAATTTCTCTACCTTGGTGCTACTGACATTCTGAGCCAGATAATCCCTTTTTGTGGGGGGTGTCCTGTGCACTGTAAGGTGTTCAGTGGGATCCCTGGCCTCTACCCAATAGATGCCATGAACACCCGCCCCCAGTGGTGACAATCAAGTATGTCTCCAGACACTGACAAACATCCTGGAGGTGAGAGAGAAACCTGATGAACTACTGCACTAGAGTACACCTAATTTTTTTTTTTTTTTTTAAATAAAAAAGAGGTAGAGCTTGGCCAGGTATGGTGGCTCACGCCTGTAATCCCAGAACTTCGGGAGGCTGAGGAGGGTGGATCACCTGAGGTCAGGAGGTCAAGACAAGCCTGGTCAACATGGTGTAACTCCGTCTCTACTAAAAATACAAAAATTAGCTGGGCATGGTGGCACCTGCCTGTAGTCCCAGCTACTTGGGAGGATGAGGCAGGAGAATCACTTGACCCCAGGAGGTAGAGGTTGCAGTGAGCTGAGATTGCGCCACTGCACTCCAGTCTGGGTGACACAGTGAGATTCCATCTCAAAAAAAAAAAAGGTAGAGCTGATAAGCCAACAGTAGACATAATATTAATTCCTCAAAAAACATTTTTAAACTCTCATTCCAAAAGAAGTCAGAAAAAGAAAAAAGATTTTTCAGATAAGGCATAAGCATAAATCACAGAAAAAATATTGATAAATTAGACTTGATCAAAATGTAAGCTTCTGCTCCTCAAAAGACACTGCTAAAAAAATAGAAAACCAAGCCACAGACAGAAGGAAAATATCTGCAACACACACATTTGATAAAGTACTAGCTTCTCTGCCCCATGCCCCTCCCCCGCAAAAAAAAATATATATATATGACTCAAGACAACTTGATTTGGAGACAATATAAAAAGAAGGTCAAAGATTTAAACAGACACTTTACCAGAGATATAAATGGCAAATATGCACATGAAAAGATATTAAACATCATTAATAATAAGAGAAATTTGAATTAAAACCAAAATGAACTACAACGACACATCCACAGAACACTGAAGATTTAAGAGACGGACAATAGCAATTGCTGACAAAGATGAGGAGCAACTAGAACTCTCAGGCACGGCTGGTAAGACTACAAAATGGGACAGCCACTAGGAAAACAATTTGAAACTTTATAATGAAATAAATGTGCACTTACTATATAGTCCAGCAATCTCACAGGTATTTACCCCAAGAGAAATGAAATATATGTTCAGGCAAAAATTGTTGCCCAAGTATTCTTAGCAACTTTATCCATAATAACCAAAAACTATGAACAACCCAAGTGGTCCATCAACTGGTGAATGAACAGACAAATAGAAAGAAACAAACTACTGATACAGGAAACAACAGATGAATTCATTTTAAGGGCATTATGCAAAGTGTAAGAGCAATAGCAAAGACTATATACTGACTCATTTCTTTTCTATGTAATTCAAGAAGAGGCAAAACTATGGTGACAGAAAGCACATCAATGGTTGCCAGGTTCAAGTATGGGCAGGGGAATTTGCCTGCAAAAGAAAATGAGGGACTTTTGGAAGTGATACAAACATTCAATATTATGATTGTGATAGGTATAAAACTGCATATATTTGTCAAGACCCAGAGAATCACTTAAAATTGGTGATTATTTTATTGTATCAAAAAAGATGATATAAGCTGATTTAAAACAAAAATAGCTAAGAAGCCTTTAGAAATAAGAATGGAGTAAGAGTAAGACTACATTTTCCCCTAGTCATTAGTAGGAAAAACAACTTGCTACATTCAGGATGTCTGGGAAATAGTCCTTCTGGTCAAATTTGGTAGGGTGCTAGTGCTTTGGGTCCTTGTAGCAGAATATACATTTAACTAAAATACTGGTTGGGAGTATTTAGGCCAGAAGGTTAACAGTAGGCACACGTGGGAATTTAGTATTATTCCCAGTAAATGGGGAAAGAATCAACGCTTCAATAGACAGTATCGTGAGAACTCCTGAGGCATTTAGAGAAAAATAGTTCCATATCATACAGTACACAAAATCAAATTACAGATGGAATACAAATGTAAATTTAAACAAGATTATAGCCATTAGAAAATATTAAATTTTTTAAATCTTGTGATAGATAAGGCCTATATAAACAAGTCACAAGACCCAGAAGAGTAGATCTGACTATAATTAAAACTTAAATAAAATACCATAAACCAAGTTCACAAGCTCAGACAGCCCAAGAGAATACTTTATACTTGAAAGTATAAACATTTCTATAGATATGAGTATGTTATTTATATATATATACTTATATATATATGATGCTTTTGTTTACATACTAAACGATTAAAAGCTACACTGTATACAATACCTATAAATCAATTTAAAAATTCAAATCCAATAGAAAAGGCAAAAGATGCACTGGCAATTTTCAGAAGAATAAACCTGTGAAAATATAGTAAACGATGAGATAATCAATCAAATAACAGTAATCAAATACAAAGTACAATGTTTTTTTTCATTCATCAGGGAAGCATTTTTTAAAATTGCTAAAATTCAGTGTTACAAAAGCATGTCAAACTATCACTCCCATATACCGTGGGTAGGAGTGTAAACCAGTGCTCTGTTTGTTCAGGACATTCTGGCAAAAGCTATCAAAATTTTAAATCCACAACCCTCAACCCAAAAAGTCTTCATCCAACAATCTAAACATAGAATATCTTAGAGAAGACACAAAGTGTTGCGTTTTGAATCCTTTCTATGTGTCTATTTGTAATAATGAAAAACTAGAAATTTGAATACCCATCAATACCGGCGAATAGGTTAAGTAACGACTCATCCATCCACAGCAGACATCGATGTTTTTGCCTGCAAAGCAGTCTTTCTACCTTCTTCTAGCAACAGAATCTGCCCCTTTCCCCTAGAAACTGCCTTTCCATCACCTGGAAGGCATCATTCACGAGGCTCTACCTGCTCTCTATCAGGATAGAAACGTGATTTAATAGAAACAGATGACTCCATTTCTCTGGTTGTACAGTGAGTGGTCAAAACACAAGCAGAAAATATGGCCAGAGTCAAGCAGATGCTAGAAGAAAGGAGTCTCTCTCCGAGTCCATAAAAACTGGGGCTGCTGAGGCCATCTTTGGCACCGCATCGAACAAAGCCAACCTGAGAGTGACAGCCACACCAGAAAAGGCAAAACTAAAAAGACAGACCCACCAACCATGCCTAAAATCAGCTCTTGTCCTCAGACTTCCTAGTTCCAGGATCGACCCGTATAAGGCCTGCTTGAACTGAGTTTCTGTCACTTATAACTGAAAGAACTCTGGCAATGGAGTAGAACACAAATACACAGGGATGAGGTGGATTTGTATGTACAGACATAATTTTCCACAAGGTGTTAAGGGAAAACAGCAATAGCAATTTTCAGAGCATTATTATATTATGCCTGGTTTGTTGTTTTTAAGATATATATTTTTATGTTAATAGTGAGAGCTGGCAAAAGAGAAGAATGTTCACTTTAACACTAACACATAAAAGACCTTGAAAAATATTATTTATACACATTTTTAAAAATCACACGATAAAATAAAACTTCATGCATAAAATTTGCATCAAAGCCCAGTCATCAAATTTATCTTAATTTCCAAAGAAGCCCATGGAATATTTTTCCTAGAAAGGAGAAGAAATAGCAGCAGCAAACTGAATTATAAAGAAACAAAAGTGGTATTGTTCCCATGAGGTCATCAGTGTTTGATATATAACTTTCTTCATCTCCCTCTGGAAAGCCAAATCCAGAAAATAAATATTTCATCATCCTTCTACAACTCCAGGAAAGGGGGATATACTTGAGGTCAAATGATCTCTAGGCAGTTTTTAAAAATACATTCATGTTTACATCTATGGTGCAATGACAGAACAAGAAACCTAGGAAAGGTGATACTTGTGAAACTCAAATGTAGTCAATTAAGGTACAGAATTTTGCTACCTGCCATATTCAGATTACACTAAGGGAAGACCAGAAGGACAGAACACGGGGTAACTCAATCAACACAGAAGACTATCCTTTTTCCACATTAGCATTTTCATCTAAAATGCCAAATCCATACCACTCCACGGTGCTCTCAATACTCCCTACACTACGCCATCTGAGATGTGTGACTCTCTGTGACTGAGAAAAAAATCTACTCTCTGTAACTTAAACAAGACCACATAAGGCCTATTCACTAATAACTAATCACATGAATAAAAATTAATATTAGCTTAGATTTAAACTAAAATCAAAATAAACTCTTAAAAACTATCAGGAACAAGGATGGTATTAACTTCACTGACCTATCTGTATATTGTCTTGACACTCTAGAAAGTTACAAAAGAATATACAAAATCTAAACTCCAAGATAAAGTGAAAATTCAATTGAAAAACCAATATGGTTTTCTTTAAGATGAATAAATGGCTTTATCTTGGGGCATCATATCTAGAGGGAAAAAGAAAAAAGAATAAATGGTTTTTAATCAATATTTGGCTGAAGCTGAAGTAGAATTAATCAGCATTACATTTTAAAACTCTTTGCAACAGGATTTTTAAAAAGAAGTAAAAAAAAAAAAACATTTCAGTGATCAAACAATAAATCTAACATATATCCTTCTACATTTAGTAGCATCTTAAAAATAAGAGTTTTTTTGTTTTTTGTTTTTTTCAAATTTAAGAAACAAACATAACCACACTTAAGGAAGAAAAACAGTAATACTCTTTCTGAAACACCAAAAAGATAAAATACTGTGGGTTCTTAAGATAATCACATAGGCTGCACTAGCACTATGGTCCATAATGGGTTTGAAAAAATAACAAGATTTGATTTTATTATTTCATCACTATAGTCTTAATCATTAGGCATATTAATGTCACATACACTTTTAAAATATATATTATTAAAAGCTGTGTCTCAACAATATGATACCAAAAACACACAACCGATATAGGTTGTATAGGTAATCATTCTGACTGTGAAAGAATATGATCAGAATACTGTTACAATGAAGGAAAAATAACTTCTTTTTCAATCATTCTCATTAAGCAATAGTAAAAATGCTCTGTCTACACGGTGGCTCTGAACAACACATTTCATCTCTTTTTCAGACCTGGTGTGCTACCTATTGCTGTTTTGATGATTACACAGTTCAAAATGAAAATGCGTCCCATTCAGATTCCCAATAATAAGACGGATTAGGCAGATAACTTCCCAATCATAAAAGCTTTTATTTTAGGACAACTATTATGGAAATCTAGGGTGGAAATCGGACTCACTGTAATTGGGATAAGAAGACACTCTGAGAAGAAGGCTGTACATGTGACATCTACTGCATTTTATGCACTCATTTTGCATTCTCTTCCTTTCTTCCTCCTCTTTGAAGCGCCAGATTAAAGTATAATTACACTAGACAGTTACAAATGGGCTTATTACAAGAGAACTATATGTTTAAGAAAGTGAGGCTTTCAGATAAGAAATCTCCAAATATTTTCTGTTATATGTTTTTACAATCTTTCTTATAAAGGAGTGTTTGATGCGCAACATCTGCTAACAGAAATAAATCTACACTCAAGCCCAGCAGAATAATCGAATATAAAATACAGACATAAAGCAAACTACAACGGCAACAGTGATTCTTCGGGCAGCATGTGCAAAATATACTATTTTGCTATCTAATATCATCGTGATCAGAAATGTGCCAAAACACTCTTTCTCATTCCACTTGAACTGGATCCCCGTAATTCCAACAAACATCACTTGTGACATTAGGTTGTCATCAGCTTGCATGATCCCCAGTTCACTTAACCTTTTCTTCTTTATCTGGCCTTTTTGTGTAAAGGCAGGAACCAGTTCATTTACAGTTTCCCTCAACTTGCTCAGAAAGGTCAGATCTTGCATAAAACTCCATTTCAGCAGGTGCACAATGCATCAGCTCCTCTGGATCTACTCTTTCAGCTACATCTGCCTTTCTACTTGTCTGAATTTTAAGTGCTTTATTTTCTGGAGAAACAAACTATGACAAAGTTCAGTATACGAGCTAGCCCAACTAAAACATGAATATTTCTACACAGTTTGTTAGAGCTTTCAAGTTTTTTCTGCCAAGCATCCTGCTGTCATCTAACTGGAGTTTACAAATTCCTTGCCATAAGAATCTCAATGAGCGACTGTCTTGCTCTTTATGCGGTTTCCTGATCTTCATACAGGATCACAAATTTTGAACTATTTGTCTACCCTTTTCATCCTGGAATCTTCTCCACTCAACAGATATTTATTGGATATTTACTATCTGTTAAGCATTGTGTTAGGAACTAGGATGCAGATTGGTAAGACAGTGCTATTTTCTTTTAATTCCCAATCTTGCAGCAAACCCTAGATGAGCCCCAAGATCCCAGCCCCCTGGTATTATTTTCATGATGATAAAATGGCAAAAGGACTTTGCACTGCAATTTGCAATGTAATTAAGGTCCCTAATCAGTTTTCTCCAGCTGGTTGGAAAAGAGGAATTCAGAGAGATTCAAAGCATGAAAGGTTTGCCTTGAGGGAGGTTCTCTTTTGCTGAGATAGAGCGGACCATGGGGCAAGAATCTGAGAGCAGCCTCTAGAAGCTAAGTGCGAGCCCCAGCCAATAGCCAACAAGAAAACAGAGACCTCAGTCCTACAACCTACATAAATGAATTCTGTTGATGAATAACATGAATGTGTTCGGAAGCAGGTTCTTCCAACTGAGCTTTCTTTTTTTTTTGAGATGGAGTTTCATTCTTGTTGCCCAGGCTGAAGTGCAATGGCACAATCTCGGCTCACTGCAACCTCTGCCTCCCGGGTTCAAGCGATTCTCTTGCCTCAGCCTCATGAGTAGTTGGGATCACAGGCATGTGCCACCAAACCTGGCTAATTTTGTAATTTTAGTAGAGACAGGGTTTCTCCATATTGGTTAGGCTGGTCTCGAACTCCTGACCTCAGGTGATCTGCCCACCTTGGCCTCCCAAAGTGCTAGGATTACAGGCATGAGCCATTGCGTCCAGCCCCAACTGAGCTTTCAAATCAGAGCACTGTCCAGCTGACACCTTGACTTCACCCTTCAGACCTGTGAAGAAATAAAGAACTAGTTCTTCAGGAGTGGACCCTGAAGGATGACAAGGAGTACTCTTGAAACTGCTTTAAACTTTCCTTAACTCAGTCAATACTTAATTCTTCTCTACAACTGAGATTTAGTAGACTGAGATCTATGTCACTGCTTTGAAGTTCACAAATATCCAGTGAGTTAGCTCACCTTTGCTGCCAAGAGAGGCAGATGACAGGGAGGCACTTCCTTCTACCAATAAAAAATGGAGGCAAACTCCACTATCCACTCCAGTAAACACAGCTCTCAACCTGGCACATGGATTTCCCCACCTCCAACCTCAACAGATGCCAGCCGGAGCCACCACTGCTATCACACACCCATCCTCATTCTATCTGTTTATAGAAAGCCAACCACGGTAAGAAGGGAACTGCAGGACCACAGAAACCACAATGTCAAAGTTTTGAATGAACAGTTGAACTAGCTGACTTTGAAAGTTCCTTTGTCCCTCAGATTCTATATTATAGCTTTACCAAACTTCTCTTTCTCCATGCCCAAATATATTCTGGCAATCTTAAAAAAAAAAAAAAAAAAAAAAAAGAAAAAGAAAAACAAATAAAGCAGGAAGACTCAGATCCTTAATCAGATTTTAATGCTAAAAACAAGTAAATTAGGTCTGATTTTTCTATCTAAAATTCCTAAATATCGCATACCTTCAGTTTCATCTTGGGCATTTTCTTGCAGATTAGAGAAAATTGTAGTTTTCACCAAGAAAACACCATAACCTTCATTTTATGATATTACTCACCAAGGATATTCTGGGAATGTCATAATGCTCATCTAAGAAGACCTGTGACACTGAAACAAATGTTTCAAGGAACTGTCTTTTCAACACTGCCTGCTTAAAAAATCTTGGCTTTTTTCACACTATTTTAAAAATAAAGCAGAAAAGCTATGCTGATTGACATGCTGTAGCACAGTGTGATGCAGCATTCCTCTGTCATTTCTGCAGATCTATAGGCAACAAAGCATTCCTGCAAAAGACTTTCAATCATTAGCTACTGATATTATTAGAATTTATATACTATTTAGGCCTTTCAAAATCAGAAAACAATAGGACCCAACATGGGAATGTAATAAAGCATAATTTCTTAGGTGAAATCATTCCAACCTTTAGAAAGCAAGTGTCTCAGTTGATGCTCAGCTTAATGAGAAGCCCTTCCTTGCAACAGCAGGTCCATTCTCACTCAGGGAACCCGAACTTACTGCCATATATTTCTATGCCAGCACCCTACAAGTTACAATTTGAGATAATAACAATCAGTTACAAAAACGCAGGAAGAGTTTTATTACAATCACTTTTTAGCCTTTTACACAGTGCAAATGTAAAGCACAAAGATCAAATGTTTTACAGATAGGCTTTATTAGGTATTTTAAACCAACACTTCATTTGTTCCAGATTAGCAAGTCATTAGCATACATCATTTTCAAACCACCCCACCCCACCCCAACACACAGACTGAGTGTCAACATTTCAATTCCTGTTCCACTGTCTTTCATTCTAGACAAATCGGTTTTCAGATTCTGCCAAAAGTAGAAATCCTTTAACAATTTTGTTGAAAGATGCACTTATTCAAAATGACCATTCTCTCATCTACTCAATTAGTGAAGAACAGTATTTGAGTTTAGTAAAGTATAATTTGAGACTAGAAACAAGGCCCTACATTAAAAAAATGCCAGTTATAAGATACCCCAATCCAACTCAAAAATTGCTTCTATGAATTAAGTAATGGCCTTCACTGCTACACAGGTTAAAATTAACAACTAATTCAAGTGTCTCTGAACCACATATGTACACACTAACTTATCTCTTCTATTGAGATGTTTTTAAAAATCTGCTAACTGGGACTTAAGCTAAAAAAATGTCAGATTGGGGTTATGTGCAAAAAAGACATGGGAGTGATTATATTAAAAATACATGCCGGGCGCGGTGGCTCAAGCCTGTAATCCCAGCACTTTGGGAGGCCGAGACGGGTGGATCACGAGGTCAGGAGATCGAGACCATCCTGGCTAACACGGTGAAACCCCGTCTCTACTAAAAAATACAAAAACCTAGCCGGGCGAGGTGGCGGGCACCTGTAGTCCCAGCTACTCGGGAGGCTGAGGCAGGAGAATGGCGTAAACCCAGGAGGCGGAGCTGCAGTGAGCTGAGATCTGGCCACTGCACTCCACCCTGGGCGGCAGAGCGAGACTCCGTCTCAAAAAAAATAAAAAAATTAAAAAAATTAAAAAAAAATAAAAATACATATACAAATAGTTAAATATCAAACTATCAGGAATCATATCAAATTTAAAAAGAATGGGAACAGCAGCTATCTGGCAAATGATACAATCATATTCAAACTCAGTTATAAAGATGAACAGATAATTTGGCAATTAAAAAGTAACTGCCACTTGTGAAACAATAGGGATGTCTCTATTTTTCCTGCTAGGTATAACCAAAAACCATCGGCATTATACATAAAATAAACATAAGATAACTGAAAAATGGAGAGAAGGTGGCAGACCAGCAACAGACCTCAAGACCCAAGAAAGAACACCAACACAGTGGGAAGTTCCCAGGGTTTTCTTTTCATTTCACAATCCCCAGACTTGGAGCTGATGTAGCTGGCAATCCAGTACACAAACAGACAAAGACAAAAAAAGCCCCCAAAATACTGCTTTGTCTAGGCAACCTAGAAATACTGAAAACAGATAATAATACCTCCATTCTAGTCAAACAGCACAAAATAAAAGAGCAACCCCATTCCCATCATGCCAGCCAAGGTCGAGAGGAACCTGGACTTTTGGCCTCTGAAGGCTATAACCAGATATACTCCCACTGGGGTGGAATCAGTGAAAGCAAAACAGGGAGCCAGGACTTTCGTCCCCAGTAACTGGTTACAAGGCTGTCTCTGCAGCAGTATCAGTGAAGACTGAGGAGCCTGGGCTTGTACCCCCACCTAGCAGCAACAAGATGCTTGTCCCTCCCCACTGGGGTGGTGTCAGAGCAAGCCTAGTGGAGATTACAACTTTCACAATTAGCCAATGGTAAGAAGACCAGGCCCGTATACCACAGTGTCAGCAGAGACCAAATGGGAAGCTAGAATTCCCACCCTTACCCAGCAGTAACAAGGAGCTCCTCCACCCAGCTTGAGTATCAACAGAGGCCAAGGGGAAACTATGACTTCTACCTTAACAAGTTGATGGCCACCTACTCCCATCTTTTATCTTCCTGCAGGAATGTCAGAGAAGTTAGAGAAGATCCAGACTTCCATAATGTAATACAAAAAATGTACAGGATTCAAATGAAAATTACTTGTCATGCCAAGAACCAAGAAGGTGTCAAACTGAATAAGACAATCAACTGATGCCAAAACCAAGATGTCAGAGATGACAGAATTAACTGACAATAATTTGAAAGCAGCCAGGATAAAAATGCTTCAATGAGCAATTACGAACATACTTCAAACAAATGAAAAATGAGTCTCAGCAAAGAAACAGAACATAGAAAGCACCCAATTAAAATTTTATTTTTAATTTTTATTTCAATAGCTTTACGACTGTAATATAGTTTGGATATTTGTCCCCACCCAAATCTCATATGGAACTGTAATCTCCAATGCCGAGGGTAGGGTTTGGTGGGAGGTGTTTGGGTCATGGGGGCAAATCTCTCTTGGCTTGGTTCTGTCATTTCAATAAGTGAGTTCTTGTGAGATGTGGTCTCACATCTCACAAGTGTGTGCCCCCTCCCACCCCCCTTTCACTTGCTCCTGCTTTTGCCATGTGAGGTATCTGCTCCCTCTTTGCCTTCCACCATGATTGTAAGCTCCCTGAGGCCTCCCTAGAAGTTAAGCAAATGCCAACATCATGCTTCCTCTAAAGCCTGCAGAACCATGAGCCAATTAAACCTCTTTTCTTTTTAAATTACCCAGTATTAGGCATTTCATTAGAGCAATGCAAGAACAGCCTAATACAGAAAACTGGTACTGAGGAGTGGGGCATTGCTTTAAAAACACCTGAAAATGTGGAGGCAGCTTTGGAACTGGGTAATAGGCAGAGGTTAGAAAAAGTGTGGAGGGCTCCAAAAAAGACAAGAAGATGAGAAAAAGTTTGGAATTTCTTACAGACTGGTTAAATGGTTGTGACCAAAATGCTGATAGTGATACGGACAATGAAGCCCAGCCTCAGATGGACATGAGAAACTTACAAGAAACTGGAGCAACGGTCATGTGTGTTATGCCTTGGCAAAGAGCTTGGCTGCATTCTATTCATGCCCTAGGGATCTGTGGAAGTTTGTACTACAGAGCAATGACTTAGAGTATCTGGCAGAAGAAATTTCTAAGCCACAAAGCACTCAAAAAGTGGCCTGGCTGCTGCTTCTAACAATCTACGCCCAGATGCAAGAGCAAAGGAATGACTTTAAGCTGGAGCTTTAAAGGGGGAGCAGAGCATAAATGTTTAGAAAACTTGCAGCCTGGCCATGTGGCAGAGAAAGAAAAAGCTTTCTGGGGGAGAAGAATTCAAGCAGGCTGTGGAACAACTACTTGTTAGATATTTGCTTAACTAAAAGGGATCCAAGTGCTAATATCCAAGACACTGGGGAAAAGGCCTTGAAGGCATTTCAGAGCTCTTCTCACCAGCCCCTCCTATCACAAGCCCAAAGGCCTAGGAGGGAAGAATTGTTTGGGTGGCCAGGGCAAGGTTCCCAAAGCCTGCACAACCTCAGGACAGTGCTCCCCACATTCTGGCTGCTCTGGCTCCAGCTGTGGCTCAAAGAGTCGCAGATACTGCTTGTGCCACCAATCCAGAGTGGGTAAGCCACCACAGCCTTTGGCAGCTTCCACATGGAGTTAAGCCTGTGAGTGCACAGAGCGTAAGAGTGAATGGAGGCTTGGTACCCTCTACATAGATTTCAGAGGATGTACAGAAAAGCCTGCTGGGTGTCCAGACAGAAGTCTGCTGTAGGGGAAGAGCCCCCACGGAGAACCTCTACTAAGGCAGTGCCTAGAGGAAATGTGGGGATGGAACCTCTAGAGTCCCCACTGGAGCACTGCCTAGTGGAGCTATGAGAAGCAGGTGGCCAAACTCCAGATCTGAGAATGGTAGATCCACCATCAGCTTGCACCCTGAGCCTGGAAAAGCCACAGGCACTCAACAGCCAGTGAGAGCAGCTGCAGGAGCTGAATTCTCGAAAGGCACAGGGGAAGAGCTGCCCAAGGCCTCAGGGGCTCAACCCTTCCATCAGTGTAACTTGGGTGTGGGACATGGAGTCAATGGAGATTAGTTTGGAGCTTTAAGATTTCATGACTGCCCCGCTGGGTTTTAAACCTGTATGGGGCCTGTAACCCCTTTCTTTTGGCTGATTCCTCCCTTGTGGAATGGGAATGTTTACCCAATGACTATAGCTCCATTCAATCTTGGAAGTACATAACTTCCTTTTGACTTTACAGGCTCATTTGTGGACTGGACTTGCCTTGTTCAGATGAGACTCAGATGAGATTTTGAACCTTAAACTTTGAGTTAATGCTGGAACAAGTTAAGACTTTGGGTGACTATTGGGAAGGCATGATTGTATTTTGCAATGTGAGAGAGACACGAGATTTGGGAGGGTCTGGGGCAGAATGATATAGTTTGGATATACATTTTTCCCTGCCCACATCTCATGTTGAATTGTAATCCCCAATGCTGAAGGTGGGGCCTGGTGGGAGGTTTTTGGATCATGGGGGCAGATCTCTCATGGCCTGATGCTGTCTTCAGGATAGTGAGTGAGACCTTGTGAGATCCGGTCATTTAAAAGTGTATGATATCTGCGGCCCCTCTCTCTCTCTCTTGCTCCTGGTCCAGCCAGGAGCCGCAATGTGCCAGTTCCCCCTCTGCCTTTTGCCATAAGAGTAAGCTTCCTGAGACATCCCTAGAAGCAGATGCCACTATGCTTCCTATATAGTCGGCAGAACCATTAGCCAATTAAACCCTTTTTCCTATAAACTACCCAGCCTCACATATTTCTTTATAGCAGTGCAAGAACATCCTAATACAGAGTACATGTGCTTTTTGGTTACAGGATGAATTGTATAGTGGTGGAGAGTTTGGGATTTTAGAATATCCATCACCCAAATAGTACACATTGTACCCAACAGATAGTTTTTCATCCTTCACCCTCCTTCCAACCTTGTCTATTCTGAGCCTCCAATGTTGGTGATACCAGTCTGTACCTTTGTACACCTAAAGCTTAGCTCCCACTTGTAAGTGACAACATGTAGTATTTGATTTTCCACTCCTGAGTTACTTCCTGTAGAATAATGGTCTCCAGCTTGATCTAAGTTGCTGCAAAAGACATTATTTATTTTTCATAGTTCATTATTTTCTGAGTAGTATTTCATGGTGTGTGTGTGTGTATATATATATATAAATAAAAATTTTAGAACTGAAGAATAATTGAAATAAAAATCTCAATGATAAGTTCAACAGCAGAATGAAAAGAACAGAGGAAAGAAACAGTGCCTACAAAGATAGAACAATAAAAATTACCCTATCTGAACAATAGAGAGAAATTAAACTGAAAAATAAATGTAAACAGAGCTTCAGGGACCTAACTGGACTATAACAAAAGATCCAATATTTGTGTCATTACAGACCTGGAAGGAGAGGAGAAAGAAGGTGAGGCTAAAAAGGTAATTGAGGAAATAATGACTAAAACCTCCCACATTTGGTAAGACACAATAAGCCCACAGAGTCAAGAAGCTGAGCAAACTCCACACAGGATAAACTCAAATAAATCCGTGAAAACATATATCATAATTAAATTACTGAAAACTAACGGCAAAAACAAAAAAAAGTATTGAAAGCATCAGTGAAAAATTTACACCTTACCCGTTGGAGAGAAATTGTGATTGAGAGCATCAGAAACCATGGATGGCAGACAAAAGAGGCCCAGTATTATTTAAGGGTGGAAAGAAAAGAACTGTCAATCCAGAATCCTATAGCCAGTAAAGATATTCTTCAGGAATGATGAAGAAATCAAAACATTCTAAGAAGAGGAGAAACTAAGATAATTAGCAACCAGCAGATCTACTCTAATAGAATGGGTAAAGAAAGTTCTCTGAACAAAAGAGAAATAATAAAAGAGGGAATCTTGGAAGATCAGAAAGGAAAAAGGAGCAAAAGTAAGCAAAAATGCCAGTAAATAGGCTTTCCTTCTCCTCTTGAGTTTAAATTATGTTTGAAATTTGAAATGAAAATATTATTATTGTCTAATGTGGTTCTAGATGTACATAAAGGAGATGTTTAAGACAATTATAAAAAGAAATTGCAGGGAGCCAAAGGCTGGTGGGATGTGACCAACTCAGCATTCCACTGGAGGCTCTATGATCAAACAACAAACTGTTTTTCATGAATGCAGGATGTAGGCAAACTCACGACTGCTCCTGCTGACAGAAGGTTTGCTGGAGGCAATCACTCCCTGGTGCTGAGGTTATCTACTGTGACTTCTACAGCCCGTTGTTCAAGGACTGCATTCTTGCAAGCCTGCTCTGGACCAAGCAGCTGATCCCTTCTTCCATTCCCCTTCTCACTATCTCTTTTGCCGAATAAATATGGAAGACTGTGTAAAGCTCAGGGCCCTTGTCCACTAGAGGCAAGGTGCCCCCTGACTCCTTCTTCCAAATATACTCTTTTGTCTCGTGTCTTTTATTCCTACATTTGCCCAGCTTTGTTTGGTCCCCCTAGGTTCATGCGGGTTACATAGTGGTGCCACAATCAGCGACAGAATCGGGTGCTCCACAAGAGATGTAAAGGAAAGCAGAGTTTCTCTACTTCACTTGAACTGGTGAATGAAGACACCAGTAAACTGTGAGGCTATGTACATATATTACCTGAAGCAATCACTAAAAAAAATAGCTATACAAAAAGATATACTCAAAAACAAATGAAACTATGAAAACTGCTCAGGTAATCCCCAGGATGGCAGAAAAATGCAAATCAAGAAATAAAAAGCAGAACAAACAGAAAACAACAAATAGATTAATGACTAAACATCAATAATTAAATGTAAATGATCTAAATATAAAGACATTAAAAGACACAGATTCGCAGAGTGGATTAAAAACATGACTCAACTACAGGCTGTCAACAACCAAATTTAAACAAAATAATATAGGCAAGTTGAAAGTAAAATGGTGGAAAAAGATGTATCATGCAAACATTAATCAAGGGAAGGCAAGTGTGGTTATATTAATGTCAGATAAGGTAGACTTTGGAGCAAAGAAAATAACCAGAGACAGATAATAACATTATATAATCAGAAATATGTTTCACCAAAATGACAACATAGCAATCCTAAATGGGCATACAACAAATAACAGAACTGCAAGATATGTGAAGCAAAAACTAACAGAACTGAAAAGCCAAACATATCCATACGTGTGCTTAGAGATGTTAGCAACTCTATCTCAAAAACTGACAGAATTACTAAACAGAAAATCAGAAAGAATACAGGAAAACTCAACAATACCACCAACCAATTTGATCTAGTTGATGTTTATAGAATGAAATACCCAACAACAGCAGAATACATATTCTTTTCATAGGGTCACTTTACACATAACAAGATAGACCACATCTTGGGTCATGAAACAAACCTCAACAAATTTCAAAGAGCTGAAGTCACACACTGTGTTTTCTGACAACCATGGAATCAAACTAGGAATCAACAAAAAGATAACAGTAATACTCCCAATACTTAGAAACTAAGACTTCTAAATTCTGCATGGGTCAAATGATGAAAATACAAAATATAAAAATTTGTGGAACACAGCTAAAGTAATGCTGAGAGGGAAGTTTATTAACATTAAGTGTGCACATTAATCAAAAGCAAAACAAACCCAAAACAGGCAGAGGGAATGACATAATAAAAACAACAAAAACCAATGAAATTGAAAACAGAACAATTTCTAAAAATCAATGAAACAGAGTTGGTTCTTAAAAGAGAGAGAACAAACGAGCTACCAATATAGATTACGAAACAGAGATGATCACTACAGACCCTGCCAACATCAAAAGAAAAAGGAAATACTATAAAAGATTCCAATATATGTAAATTTGACAACTTAGAAGAAACGGTTCAATACTGCTAAAATAAAAACTACCAAAATTTACTCTATATAAAATAGGTCATTTGAATAGTTCTTTACCTATAAAGAAAATTGAATTCATAATTTTAAAAATTCCAAAAGATAAATTTCCTGGCTCAGATGGTTTCATTGGAGAAATCTATTAAACATTTAAAGAATTAACAGTAATTCTACAAAATTTCTTCTAGAAAATAAGAGCAAAAAATGCTTCAGAGTTCATTTTATGAAGCTAGTATTAGTGATACCCAAACCAAAGACAGGAGTTCAAAAAAACAAAACTACAGACCAATATTCTTTATGAATATAGATGCAAAATTTCCTCACAAAACATTAGCAAGTACAAGTCAGCAAAATATAAAAAGATTATACACTATGGCAAAGTGGTATTTATGCCACTGAGGCAAGGCTGATTCAAAATTTGAAAGTCAACCAGTATAATCCATCATTATCTTTTTTTTTCTAATAATAAAAATCAGGTGATCATCTCAGGAAATGCAGAAAAATCATTAAGGAAAGTCAACATTCATTTATGATAAAAGTTCTCAGAAAAAGAGAAATAGAGGAGAACTTCTTTACCTTGATAAAGAATATCCATAAAACACCTAGCTAACCTCATTCTTAATGATGAAATATTGAATGTATTCCCCATAACATGAAAAATAAAATTAAGCTATCTACTCTTATTCAAAATAGTGCTGGAAGTTCTAGCCAGTGCAATAAGGCAAGAAATAAAAAAAAAAAAAAAAAAAAAGCATACTAATCAGAAAACAAAACAAAAACAAGAAAAAACAACTTTTGTTACTTACAGATAACATGATTGGCTACATAGAAAATCCCAAGGAATCTACAAAAACACTTCTATAACTAATAGGTAACATTCAGCAAGGTCACAAAATACAAAATGAACATACAGAAATCAATCATATTTCTATATACTAGCAATAAACATATGAACATTGAACTTAAAAATATAGCATGACAATCTAATAACAAGTACATATGAACATTTAACTTAAAAATATAGTATGACAATCTAATAATAACAAGTAATGGAGAAAAAACTCTCTATTCAGTAAATTTAGCTGGGATAACTGGCTAGCCATATGCAGAAGACTGAAACCGAACCCCTTCCCTTCACCGTATTAAAAACCAACTGAAAATGGATTAAAGACTTAAAAGTAAGATCTAAAAGTATAAAAACCTTAGAAGAAAAACTAAAGAGCTACTGCAGGGTATCAGCAGAGTAAACAACCTACAGAATGAGAGTAAATATTTGTAAGCTATGCATCTGACAAAGTCTTAATGGCTAGAATCTATAAGAAAAAAAAAGGCAAAAACCCAACAAACCCATCTAAAAATGAGTAAAGGACATAAACAGACACTTCTGAAAAGAAGATATACACATGGCCAACAAGCATATGAAAAAATATTCAATATCAGTAATCAGAGAAATGCAAATAAAAGCCACAATGAGATACCATCTCACACCAGTCAGAATGGTCGTAATTAAAGTCAAAAAATAGCAGATGTTGGTGAAGTTACAGAAAAGGGCATGCTTAAACACTCTTATTGGTACTGTAAATTAATTCAGTCACTATGGAAAGCAGTTTCAAGATTTTTCAGTGAACTTAAAACACAACTACCGCTGGGCGCGGTGGCTCAAGCCTGTAATCCCAGCACTTTGGGAGGCTGAGACGGGCGGATCACGAGGTCAGGAGATCGAGACCATCCTGGCTAACATGGTGAAACTCCGTCTCTACTAAAAAATACAAAAAACTAGCTGGGCGAGGTGGCAGGCGCCTGTAGTCCCAGCTTACTCAGGAGGCTGAGGCAGGAGAATGGGGTAAACCCGGGAGGCGGAGCTTGCAGTGAGCTGAGATCCGGCCACTGCACTCCAGCCTGGGCGACAGAGCGAGACTCCATCTCAAAAAAAAAAAAAAAAAAAAAAAAAAACCACTACCATTTGACCTAACAATCCTATTACTGGATATATACTCAAAGGAATATAAATCATTCTACCAAAAAGACACACGAACTCGTATGTTCACTGCAGCACTAGTCACAATAGCAAAGACATGGGAACAACTTAGATGCCATCAAGGGTGGACTGGATAAAGAAAATGTGGTAAATATATACCGTGGAATACTACACAGACATAAAAAAATCATGTCCCTTGAAGCAACATGGATGCAAATGGAGGTCATTATCCTAAGCAAATTAACACTGGAATAGAAAACCAAATACTGCATGTTCTCACTTATAAATGGGAGCTAAAAACTCAGGACACATGGACACAAAGATGGGAACAACAGACAACAGAACCTACTTTAGCAGGGAGAGTGGTAAGTGGATAAAGGTCAAAAAACCTACCTATTGGGTACTGTGCTCAATACTTGAGTGGCTAAATCATTTGCACATCAAACCCCAGTGACATACAATTTACCCATGTAATGAACATGCGCATGTCCCTCATGAATCTAAAATGAAAGTTGAAAAAAAAAAAAAAAACACAAACAACAATTGTATGCTGAAGACTACATAATGTTGACGAAGGAAATCAAAGATATAAATAAACAGAGAAATATGTTCACAGACTGGAAGACTCAACATAATAAAGATGTCAATTCTTCCCAAATTTATATATGTTTATTAAAATTCCTATCAAAATTTCAGCATGATTTCTTGTGTATACAAAATTATTCTAAAATTTATATTGAAAGGCAAAGAACTTGGGTAGTTGAAACAATTTTCATAGAGACCAAGTGGGAGAAATCACTCTATTTGATTTCAAGACGTAAATCTAGCTACAGGTATTAGTGAAGAAATAGGCCACTGATCAGTGAAACAGAATAGAGAACACAGAAATAGACCTATACAAATATGCCCAAACAATATTTGAAAAAAACATAAAACCAACTTATTGGAGGAAGGACAGTCTTTTCAAGAAATGGTAAAGGAGCAACTGGACATCCACAGGCAAAAAAAAGGAACCTTGATCTAAACCTCACATCTGACAGCAAAATTACTAAGAACTGGATCACAACTTTATGTAGAATGTAAAACCATAAAAATTTCATAAAAAATAGAGGAAAATATTTTGAAATCTACAGTTAGGCAAAGAGTTCTTAAACTTAACACTGAAAAGCTCAATCCATAAAAGGAAAAATTGATAAATTGGACAAAATAAAAACTTTACTCTGTAAAAACCCACATAAAGAAGATAAAAAGACCAGCTACAACGCAGCAGAAAGTATCCGCAAAACACATACTTGACAAAGGACTAGTATCTAAAATATATATATATAACTCTCAAAGCTACAGTAAAAAAGGACAAACAATCCAATTAGAAAATAGGCAAAAGTCACAAATAGACATCTCACTAAAGAGGATAGAAGAATAGCAAATAAGCCTATGAAAAAATGTTCAACGTCGTTAATTAAAACCACAGTTAGACAGTACTATCACCTATCAGAATGGCTAAAACAAAAAATAGTGAAAACATCAAATGCTTTCAGGATATGAAGAAGAAACTGGATCACTCAAACATTGCTAGTGGGAACTGAAAATGGTACAACTACTCTGGAGAACAGTCTGGCAGTTTCCTTAAAAAACTAAACACGCAACTGCCATAGGACCTACAATTGTATTCCTGGGCAAACCCTAAGAAATAAAAAGTATAGTCTCATCAAAATCTGTACACAAATGCTTATAGCAGCTTTAGTGACAATAGGCAAAAACTGAAAATAATCTAGATGTCCTCCAATGGGTAAATAAACAAACTGTAGAACAACCACACATTGGACTACTACCCAACAATAAAAAGGAACAAATTACTGGTACATACAGCAACCGGGATGAGGCTCCAGAGAATTATGCTAAGTGAAAAATGCCAGTCCTACAAGGTCATATCCCAAAAGGAATGTGATTTCACTTTTAAAACTTTTTCAAAATGATGAAATAATAGAAATGGAAAACAGATTAAGGTTCGCCAACAGTTAAGGAAGCGACTGGTGGGAGAGGAAAGTAAGTGAATGTGGCTATAAAAGGGTAACTGGAGGAATCCCTGTGGTGATGGATGTGCTCCTCAGCCTAACTGAATGTCAGCACTCTGGCTGTGCTACCATACTGTGTATTCATAAGTTGTCACCACTGGGCTAAACTGGTAAAGAGCGTACATACAGGATCTCTTTGTGTTATCTCTTACAACAGTAGTGAATCTATAATTACCTCAAAATAAAAAGTAATTAAATAAAAACAACTGAGCTTTAACTGTTACAAAATTGTTTACAAAGTTATAATTTTAAGGTCTAAAATTCTCTGAAAATTACCATAAATTGTGAGATTTATTTTTCTTACTAATCTATGTTTTGAAAATGCTACATAAGAACCTTGCACAATTGAGCTTGCATGACTTAGTAGATATAAATGTCTGAACTTCTTTGAAGAGAATAGGAGTATGCAGTTACATCTTGGTCTCATATTTTACATATTTATTTACAACTTAAACTCAAACTATTTCCCAAAAAAAGCTCATCATATCTTGTCACCATGTAAATCCAAGTTCTTCATTAAAAATTCTACTGATGTGTGTGCTGTGCCTCATGCTACTTTACATGGCAGCACAGTTTTCTGATGGAGTCTCACTATGGTGAGTGCCTGTGATGAAAACATACAGCTGACTGCTTTAAGAAGTAATGTACCTTTTCCAGTATCAGGGACAGCCTGGAGCTGACATTAGATATAGTCTAAATATTTAATAGCTTCCATTTAATCTTGAATTAGAAATTCATAAAATACAAAACAATGACTATTTTGAGTTATTTTCTAAAATCTAAAAGCAACATTCTTAAAAAAGAATGACTTGACCTCAGAAATGCAAAAGAACTTTTCTTTCTTTTTTTTTTTTTTTAATTATACTTTAAGTTCTAGGGTACATGTGCATAACGTGCAGGTTTGTTACATATGTATACTTGTGCCATGTTGGTATGCTGCACCCATCAACTCGTCAGCACCCATCAATTCATCATTTATATCAGGTATAACTCCCCAATGCAATCCTTCCCCCCTCCCCCCTCCCCATGATAGGCCCCAGTGTGTGATGTTCCCCTTCCCGAGTTCAAGTGATCTCATTGTTCAGTTCCCACCTATGAGTGAGAACATGCGGTGTTTGGTTTTCTCTTCTTGTGATAGTTTGCTAAGAATGATGGTTTCCAGCTGCATCCATGTCCCTACAAAGGACGCAAACTCATCCTTTTTTATGGCTGCATAGTATTCCATGGTGTATATGTGCCACATTTTCTTAATCCAGTCTGTCACAGATGGACATTTGGGTTGATTCCAAGTCTTTGCTATTGTGAATAGTGCCTCAATAAACATACGCGTGCATGGGTCTTTGTAGTAGAATAATTTATAATCCTTTGGGTATATACCCAGTAGTGGGATGGCTGGGTCATATGGTACATCTAGTCCTAGATCCTTGAGGAATTGCCATACTGTTTTCCATAATGGTTGAACTAGTTTACAATCCCACCAACAGTGTAAAAGTAGTGTTCCTATTTCTCCACATCCTCTCCAACACCTGTTGTTTCCTGATTTTTTAATGATTGCCGTTCTAACTGGTGTGAGATGGTATCTCATTGTGGTTTTGATTTGCATTTCTCTGATGGCCAGTGATGATGAGCATTTTTTCATGTGTCTGTTTGCTGTATGAATGTCTTCTTTTGAGAAATGTCTGTTCATATCTTTTCCCCACTTTTTGATGGGGTTGTTTTTTTCTTGTATATTTGTTTGAGTTCTTTGTAGATTCTGGATATTAGCCCTTTGTCAGATGAGTAGATTGCAAAAATTTTCTCCCATTCTGTAGATTGCCTGTTCACTCTGATGGTAGTTTCTTTTGCTGTGCAGAAGCTCTTGAGTTTAATTAGATCCCATTTGTCAATTTTGGCTTTTGCTGCCGTTGCTTTCGGTATTTTAGACAAGAAGTCCTTGCCCATGCCCATGTCCTGAATGGTACTACCTAGATTTTCTTCTAGGGTTTTTAGGGTATTAGGTCTAACATTTAAGTCTCTAATCCATCTTGAATTAATCTTCGTATAAGGAGTAAGGAAAGGATCCAGTTTCAGCTTTCTACTTATGGCTAGCCAATTTTCCCAGCACCATTTATTAAATAGGGAATCCTTTCCCCATTTCTTGTTTCTCTCAGGTTTGTCAAAGATCAGATGGCTGTAGAGGTGTGGTATTATTTCTGAGGACTCTGTTCTGTTCCATTGGTCTATATCTCTGTTTTGGTACCAGTACCATGCTGTTTTGGTTACTGTAGCCTTGTAGTATAGTTTGAAGTCAGGTAGCGTGACGCCTCCAGCTTTGTCCTTTTGACTTAGGATTGTCTTGGCAATGCGGGCTCTTTTTTGGGGCCATATGAACTTTAAAGCAGTTTTTTCCAATTCTGTGAAGAAACTCATTGGTAGCTTGATGGGGATGGCATTGAATCTATAAATAACCTTGGGCAGTATGGCCATTTTCACGATATTGATTCTTCCTATCCATGAGCATGGTATGTTCTTCCATTTGTTTGTGTCCTCTTCTATTTCATTGAGCAGTGGTTTGTAGTTCTCCTTGAAGAGGTTCTTTACATCCCTTGTAAGTTGGATTCCTAGGTATTTTATTCTCTTTGAAGCAATTGTGAATGGAAGTTTATTCCTGATTTGGCTCTCTGCTTGTCTGTTACTGGTGTATAAGAATGCTTGTGATTTTTGCAAATTTTGTATCCTGAGACTTTGCTGAAGTTGCTTATCAGCTTAAGGAGATTTTGGGCTGAGACGATGGGGTTTTCTAAATATACAATCATGTCATCTGCAAACAGGGACAATTTGACTTCTTCTTTTCCTAACTGGATACCCTTTATTTCTTTCTCTTGCCTGATTGCCCTAGGCAGAACTTCCAACACTATGCTGAATAGGAGTGATGAGAGAGGGCATCCCTGTCTTGTGCCAGTTTTCAAAGGGAATTTTTCCAGTTTTTGCCCATTCAGTATGATATTAGCTGTGGGTTTGTCATAAATAGCTCTTATTATTTTGAGGTACGTTCCATCAATACCGAATTTATTGAGCGTTTTTAGCATGAAGGGCTGTTGAATTTTGTCAAAAGCCTTTTCTGCATCTATTGAGATTATCATGTGGTTCTTGTCTTTGGTTCTGTTTATATGCTGGATTACGTTGATTGATTTGCGAATGTTGAGCCTTGCATCCCAGGGATGAAGCCCACTTGATCATGGTGGATAAGCTTTTTGATGTGCTGCTGAATCCGGTTTGCCAGTATTTTATTGAGGATTTTTGCATCGATGTTCATCAGGGAGATTGGTCTACAATTCTCTTTTTTTGTTGTGTCTCTGCCAGGCTTTGGTATCAGGATGATGTTGGCCTCATAAAATGAGTTAGGGAGGATTCCCTCTTTTTCTATTGATTGGAATAGTTTCAGAAGGAATGGTACCAGCTCCTCCTTGTACCTCTGGTAGAATTCAGCTGTGAATCCATCTGGTCCTGGACTTTTTTTGGTGGGTAGGCTATTAATTGTTGCCTCAATTTCGGAGCCTGCTATTGGTCTCTTCAGGGATTCAACTTCTTCCTGGTTTAGTCTTGGGAGAGTGTAAGTGTCCAGGAAATTATCCATTTCTTCTAGATTTTCTAGTTGATTTGCATAGAGGTGTTTATAGTATTCTCTGATGGTAGTCTGTATTTCTGTGGGGTCGGTGGTGATATCCCCTTTATCATTTTTTATTGTGTCTATTTGATTCCTCTCTCTTTTCTTCTTTATTAGTCTTGCTAGCGGTCTGTCAATTTTGTTGATCTTTTCAAAAAACCAACTCCTGGATTCATTGATTTTTTGGAGGGTTTTTTGTGTCTCTATCTCCTTCAGTTCTGCTCTGATCTTAGTTATTTCTTGCCTTCTGCTAGCTTTTGAGTGTGTTTGCTCTTGCCTCTCTAGTTCTTTTAATTGTGACGTTAGAGTGTCAATTTTAGATCTTTCCTGTTTTCTCTTGTGGGCATTTAGTGCTATAAATTTCCCTCTACACACTGCTTTAAATGTGTCCCAGAGATTCTGGTATGTTGTATCTTTGTTCTCATTGGTTTCAAAGAACATCTTTATTTCTCCTTTCATTTCGTTATGTACCCAGTAGTCATTCAGGAGCAGGTTGTTCAGTTTCCATGTAGTTGAGTGGTTTTGATTGAGTTTCTTAGTCCTGAGTTCTAGTTTGATTGCACTGTGGTCTGAGAGACAGTTTGTTATAATTTCTGTTCTTTTACATTTGCTGAGGAGTGCTTTACTTCCAACTATGTGGTCAAAAGCACTTTTCATTACCACAAAAGAATATCAGAGAGCAACTTTGCCCAGTATCTTGGGAAAAAAATACCTTATTCAAGAAAGAAGACACAGATCCTAGGAAACAAATACTACTGCAACGTGAAGATAGCTAGTTTCAGTCTAGTGATAAATTGAAAACAATGAATACAGACCACCACGTTGGAAAGTATTAAAAGAAAAAGATGACTGCACCGAGAAGAAATTAATATTAAACTAACACATTTTCAAGAATAGGCTGAACTATTTTTCACATCAGGGTAAGATTCCTAAGTTGTCATGCTGTGTACACAAATAAATAATCAGCCTTCCACATATAGGCATATTGTCATTTCAACAATATTCAGTCTCTTTACCAGGAGTAGATTCCATCTCAAGAAATCATCTTTGCTCATCCATAAAAACCAAATCCTCACCTGTTCAAGTTTTGTCACAAGATTATAGCAACTCATTCCCATCTCCAGGCCCCACTTCTAATTCTGGTTCTCTCACTATTTCTACTACATCTGCAGTTACTTCCTCCACTGACTTCTTGACCCTGAAAGAGTTTGGAAGTATTGGAATCAAGTTCTCCCAAACTCATGTTAATGTTGACATTCTGACCTCCTCTCATGACTCTTGAATGCTCTTAGTGACATCTAAGTGGTGAATCCTTCCCAGAAGGTTTTCAATTGACTCTGCCCAGATTCATCAGAGAAATCACTATCAATTGAAGTCTACTTATGAAGTCTACTTCTTAAATATTACGACTTAAAAGTTGAAATTACTCCTTGACCCATGGGCTGCAAAATGGATGTTGTGTTAGCACAAAAAGAACATTAATCTCCTGGCACATTTCTGTCAGAGCTCTCAGGTGGCCAGGTGCTTTGTTCAGTAAGCAACAATATTTTAGAAGGATTTTTTTTTTTTTCTTTTCTGAGCAGTACATCTCAACAGTGGGCTTGAAATATTCAGCAAACAATGCAAATAACAGATGTGCTATCACCCAGGCTCTGTTCCATTTCTAGAGCACAGGCAGAATAGATATAGCATAATTCTTAAGGGCCCTAAGATTTTCAGAATTGTAAATGAGCACTGATTCAACTTAAAGTCACCCGTAAAAGAGTTGGCCAGTCTTTTGAGGCTCTGAAGCCAACTAATGACTTTTCTCTAGTTATGCAAGTCCTAGATGCATCTTCTTCCAATAGAAGGTCATTTCATCTACAGTGAAAATCTGCTGTAGTGAGCCACCTTCATCAGTGATTTCAGCTAGCTCTTCTGGATAGCTTGCTGCAGCTTCTACAATAGAAACTGCTGCTTCACCTTGCACTTTCATGCTACAGAGATGGCTTCTTTCCTTAAACTTCATTAACCAACCTCTGCTAGCCAACTTTTTCTTCTGTAGCTCCCTTGCCTCTCTCAGCCTTCACAGAATTAAAAAGAGTTCGGACTTTGCTGTGTAGGCTTATGCTTAAGGGAATGTTGTAGCTGCTTTAATCTTCTATCCTGACCACTAAAACTTTCTCCATATTAGTAATAAGGCTGTTTTGCTTTCTTATTCATGTGTTTGGCTTTTGACGTGCCTTTCTCACTAGGCTTAATCATTTCTAGACTTTGTTTAATGTGAGGGACATGCAACTCTTCCTTTCACTTGAACACACAGATGTCACTGTAGGGTTATTAATTGGTCTCCTTTCAATATTGCTTTGTCTCAGAATAGAGAAGTCCAAGAAGAGGGAGAGAGAAGGGAGCATGGCTGATTGTTGGAACAGTCAGAACACACACAACACTTACTAAGTTCACCATTTTCTATGGTGATGCAGTTCATGTCACCCAAAACAATTACAGTGGTAATATCAAAGACTACTGGTCACAGATTAGCATAACAAATATAAAATAAAAATGTTTGAAATATTGTGAGAATTACCAAAATGTCACACAAAGGCATAAAGTGAGCACCAGTTATTGGAGAAATGAGGCCAAGTAGACTTGCTCGAAGCAGGGTTACCAAAAACCTTCAATGTATAAAACATTCAATATCTGCGAAGCACAATAAAATAAGGTATTCCTGTACTTAACAGTGGCATTTCATTAAATTCTCTCTTTCATAGAAAGTAAAGTTTTTCTTCAAAGCCTAGAATGAGTAAATACACCAAACAGTCAGACACTTACTTAAGATTCCTTCTACAACACCATGCTGAACAAATCTTAAGTCTGAGATGTTAATATCCTCATTCACGCAGTCCACAGAAGTGTCACCTTTTCCCCTATTTTCTATCACAATATCAATTGGTAGAACACATCTTAAGGGAGAACAGAAACATTTAGGGTGGGTGAGGGGAAATGTCCAAACACAAAAATGTAGAACACATTTCTCTAGTGCAAGAGACTCGAAATGATGAGACCAGCCAACCCAGATGCATTTAAATAAAGTTGATCTCCCCACATATCCTATTTAAACCAGGGCATCAAATTTTTAACAGTAACAACTTCCCAATGTGTCTCCATATTAGCAAGACTACTCTATCAGCCATCTCAGACCAGACCAGCACAAAATTCACACACAAAGCTGCCATAAAAGTTAAAAAATAATCTTAAGGACCTACATCTGGGTGAAAGGGCTTTAAAGCCTTCAGCACTCTTAAGCTTTTTTCTAACTGCATGGGTGCTGTAGAAGGAATCTTAAGTATCTGAGATTCTATGATTCTAATATAAATTACATTTGAATAAACCTAAGCAGTTATCAGGATTATCTAATTTTAATATTCTTGTAGAAAGAATGACTTAAAATCTGACAAACTGACTTAGGACAGTTTAGCTACAGGAAAAAACAGTCTACCTCATTAATTAACAAAAACCATCAGCTCTCTATAAATCTTAATCAAATCAATAATACAGGCCAAGCCTCTGAGTGGGTTTACAAAAACCTGGAATATCAGAAAACAAAAATCTCGCTTGACTTTCATTATAAAACAGAAGCCAAACACACAGACAAAGCTGTAAGAAAGAAAGACCTCATTGTCTAACGATAAGTCCTTGAGTATATGAAAGCAGTAACTGCAGTAACAGGCAAAGCCACTGAACTTATCCGTACTTGAAGGGTACAGATAAGCCTTTGGGGGCACTAGAGAAGGCAAGACGACTCCATACACTAGAATGCTATCAGGGGTCGTCTAGAAATGACTGAACAGTGAGTAATTTTGTTTCTGATTCTGTATGTGTCGGCCTGTACTTTGAATATTTTCCACAATAATCATTGGTTTTTTTTACCATTAGAAAAATTAAAAATAGAAAATTATTGCATATTGAAGAAAAAACAGATTTTTACACAAATTATGTATTCTTACCAATTTAAAACATAAAGCCATTACCTAAAATGAACAGACTTTCTAAAGAAGAAAGAGAAGCCCAACTATAAGTACTATTAATACTCTGCACATAGTAGGTACTCAATATATCTCGTTTTAAGTGTTAGCTATAGATTACCATCAGATAAGCTTTAATTTACTCATAAGCAAGTGCTCCATATATTCACACCAGAGATACCATTTGATTCCTCAGTTCTCAGAAATGTCCTCTGTTAGTAAATTTACAGTCATTTTTACACTCAACTATCAGAATTTGATAGGTTATTTATGACACTCTGGCAATTACATTGTAATTTCCTCACCAATCTAAGAAGAACTCTTATCTACTATACAATTTATAATATCAATGTTATTTTTACTCTGCCAAAAAAAAAAGTGTTTTTATTGCAGTGATTTATCCTGCAGATGTGTTACTTATACATACACATCTATTATAAATCAAGCATTGGAGATGAGAAAGAACAAAATTAACAAACATAAAACAAAAAAGGGAGTGAGATGATGTACTAGTGAACAGCAGGAAATTAAACTCCCAGCCTTGATTCCATTAAGAAATTTTGACAAGATAAAGATCAAGAGCACAGCTTAAGCAGTTTGTGAACAGCTGCACAAGTCCCAAAACGATATATGAATTTTTTGCATTACAAGCTTCATTGCTAACTTGTAGCAGTTTTGGTAAATAGTTGAACAGGTACAACTAAATTTGATACATTATGGAAATACACAGGACCAAGATGAACAATTGTAAAGTAATCTAAACTTAGGAATTACTCCAAATGAACAAAAAGATTATAACTTGAAAAGTTATTTTTAATAGATATTAAAGATATCTATTAAAGCAGATAATAGTTATCTATTTATTAACTAATATATTTATTTTAATATTAATATTTCAACATTGTTTCAATGTTTTCAAAAGCATACTGTGTCGAGAGACAAAGTGCAGCATTTGTGACACTCAGCAAACTTTTAGAGAATTAAGATAATTTTTGATACCAATTTCAAGTAAAACATCCTTCACCATATCTCTCATAAAAATAAGCTAAATTTAAAACAAAAAAGTCATGCACTAAGATATCACAATATCTATGAGACAAGAGCAAGCAACAAACTAAAAAATACTGAAATTAAAAAATATATATTGTTGCAATTTTTTTTTTTTAATTCTAGAAATTTGACATCCTTTCCATAAATCACCTACAATCTGTAAAGCATGCTTCTTCCTCATGGTCTTTTTTCTATATAGGCCTGTAAGTAACTTCCCAACATATACACTGCTACAAAGAACCACAAGTCCACTTAAAAACTGGGTCAACTCCTTTTAAGCTTCCAATGCCTTTAATGTTTCAAGGCAATTCAATAATTCATTTGAAGCCAAATAGGTTGAAATCACATTCTTGGAGTGTTAACAAGAACAGTCGTTTATTGTTTACTTAATCATGTCATGCATGAGAGTTTGGTTGTGTCTTCCATTCCCACCTTCCAACTCAATGGAGTCAACACTGCACTCCATTATGCCATGTACCACAAAATGGCCAGGACAAACAATAACAGTGTCACCTTCATAGCAGGCATTTATAACAGGTAATGGATCATTACAGAACTAGAAAACAACATACTTGCAAATATACACCCTCACATGGTTTGGATCTGTGTCCCCACCCAAGTCGCATGTTCAATTGTAATCCCCAATGTTGGATGTGGGGTCTAGTTGGAGGTGACTGGGTCACAGGGACAGTTTCTAACAGTTTAATACCATCCCCCTAGTGCTGTCTCATGATAGAGTTCTCACGAGATCTGGTTGTTTAAAAGTATGTAGCACCTACCCTCTCTCTCTCTCTTCCTCCTGCTCCAGCCATGTAAGCCTTGCCTGCTTCCCCTTCACCTTCCGCCATGATGGTGAGTTTCCTGAGGCCTCCCCTGCCATGTGTCCTTATAACCTGCAGAACTGTGAGCCAATTAAACCTCTTTTCTTTATAAATTACCCTGTTTCAGGTATTTATAGGCAGTGTGCAAAGTGACAAATATACACCCCCACAAAGCAACTTGAGTATTATTCCAAGTGCCTTTATATCTCACTCTGAAAATGGAGCCAACACTGCACACTGAAGCATCTCCTTTGGTAGTGGACTGAACCAAATGAATGCCTGGTAAATGGCTACTGCTGATGAAAGGCAGGGTTCTCACTACTTCCTATATAACAGAAAACCATCTCTGGGAAGCTTTTTGTAGAATTCATGAAAACGTATGGTGAATCAGAAGGAAAAAAGCCGCTTGCAGCAAGAAACTCTCCTTTTACCTGTATTTCTATCTCTTTCCCCAAGGCACCTGGCAAAGCCTGTCCGTGAGTAGGGTCCACAGCAGACCAGTCATCCTGGTGAAGGAGATCTCATGGGTGGAACTACTGACCACTGGATGGACACCCTTTGCTTAGATGTTAGAATTCTGATAATCAAACACATACCATGAAGAATCCAAACAGACGTATCAGTTCTCAGTAAGACAGCGAGGAAGAAAAGATGCTAACTAGCTAAGAATTACAAAGACACACATACCTCAACAAAGGATTCTTCATGAGTTTTAGCTTTTGCTTCACCTGTTCAATCTCTGAATACAATTTTAACCCTTCAACCATGGAGATATTTTCCTGCTCAAAGCTACAATTTGACAAACTGCTTCTCAGATTTAAAAATTTGCTGTAAATCTCCTCACACTGAGACAACAGATTGTGGCAGTCACGTCCTGAAGGAACTCCAGTTTTCAAGAATGTCATAATGCCTGAGAGTTTAAAAGCAAACTGAAATCCATTGCCTTTCAGACACATTTTTTCTCATTAAGAAAGCCCATGTAGTCCTCAAAGACCCACTAAGAAAAGTGCTTTATAACTCAGGTACATGTTAAGTCTCCCTGAATAGTACTCTAAGTAGTAGCTGTAGAAAGTTTGAAGCACCACTTCATTAAAGTCACTAATTTTTCTTCTTTTGAGGAATTGTTTTTTCTTAGATCCAAACATTTGTGCTGTAGAATTACATAAAGTTCATGTTGTACAATTTGTAATCATTATTTAATAAGAAATTATTCTCTTTTCATATATATTTGATTCAAAATCTTAATAAGGAGTGGGTGGCAAGGGCCAACTGGGGAATAGGTGCATAGAGCGAAGTAAATTGTTTCACAATGGTTAAGAGTGCCATGTTTTTCAGAGATCTCAATGTAATTTTAAAATGTTTTAAAAGATTACCATATTTATAGGACCAAAAATTAGAAATGACTCAAATTGTCTAGTCCTTCCTTGCACTTAAAGCACTATATAAGCACAAAATTATTTGAATATTCCCTGAGAAAGATCATGGGATTTCAAAAAAATAAATCTTTGAGATTCCGAGGGGAAAAAAATGCTGTCATTATTAGAGAATGATTAACACAAAATAACCTCGTACTGGACAACCTCACTAGCACTTGAAATTTATTCATTTACATAAGTTCTCAAATATAATGACAGAACAAAAAGTATGTCTCAATGTAATAAAATAATTTATAGATGTACAGTCAATAGATATTAAACTAATGGGTTTAACACTAAACTATTGCCACTACTTGTAGTTTTAAAATAATTGCTTTATTTTTCAGTTAAATGTATATCAACTAGCTGTGCCTTAGGTTACAGCTTCTCAATTCTGATATTAGAATCACCTAGGATCTTTCAAAAATACAGACGCTCAGGCCAACATCCAGAGCAATAAAAACTGGTCTCTGAAAGTGGAGAGGTATTTTTTAAAGTTCCCTAGGGATGTAATGTGTAGCCAAAGTTGAGAACTATTGTCTTAGATGACTATTATCTTTTTAACTTAGTCATGCTCTGAAGAAGATGGGGGGGAAAAGCAGAACAAACCCCTAATTTATATCAAATTATGGTGAACACTCAATATTTAAAATGAACAGAGGATTTTATTTTCTTGCTTTTCAAGTAAATGGATTAGGTAAAGCTTGAAAAAGTAGGGATTTTGTCTACTTTGGCTACCCACACTCATTTAAAGATATTCTAGAAATCTACTTTGCAAATAAGAAATTAGGAACCAAATCATTGGTCTATTAAGTCGTAAAGATTAAGACTAAAATTTTAAAATAAGTTTCTTAGCATTTCCAATATCCATGCAAGTTAGCTTATTTCTTCTCATTAGATTGAAACTTCATAGTCTAGAACCAATAAACCAACACCATCTTCAGACCCCTAAGTTCTGAAGCAGTGTGTTTTGAATTAAAAAGGAAAGTATTTGCCACACAGTGCAAAATCAAGACAGTGATTTGATCTTGCTGGCTGATAGCTCTACTCCTATCTTAGCCCAAGGACCTTTTTAGAGTCTGCCTACATTTGGTAACATTCCAGTCCCTCCATCAAGTGCCATAGTTTCTTCTCCGTAACTAAAAACAATTCCTCCCTTATGCTGTCCCATCTGCCAGTGATGTACAAGGCATGTATGGAAATCATTACTTGTTCACACATGCAAGGCTCTCAAATCAGAGTACAATTTTTGTCCACATACAGATCAAATTTGCCAGACATGCATTATATTCTCCTACCATTACATCCACTTCAATCAAAACCAATGACTACTCTTTAAGAGCAAGTGTATCAAACCTAGAAAATACTCAAGCTTTTTGATGTTCTGGGATTGTACTGAACACACTATAGAAAAATAGGAAATGCATAATGGAAAAATTAGAAAGGCTAAATAGAAATCACAGCCAACTTATGAAAGCTGAAATCAGACATACATAATTCTAAACCACGTAGAACCATTAACCAGATTTTCGTTTTTTAAATTTTGTTATTATTTACTACTTAAACCAAGAGAAACTTACTAAATCAAATCAAACTGCATGAAAATGTAAAGAATTCCTGCCTTGTCTTATATAGTCAAATCATCTTTCACATAGGAAAAACAAATTACCTTCTACAATTTTTTTTAATGTGAGTTCTAATTTTATTGCAGCATTGCCTAATAATTTACTGCTCATGAATATAGGAGAAAATTACTGTCTTAGGGCACCATCTAGTGGAAAGATAAGTGTCACATGTAACAAGACCAGCATAGAACAACTACTTAATTTAGGTTGCATGATTAATTTTGGTAGTTTTGTATGGAAGGGCTTTTCCTTGTCAAAATATGATAAATTAAAAGAATGTGTTTAGGTATTTTGGATTCATCTGTTAGTTTAACCTAGTATGTTTTACTATAGGAACTTAGAGTAAAGCCATATAGCTTAAAAAGTATTCTTTAAAAGTTTAAAGCAAAAAAGTCTCTATAATTCAAATAAGTTCACTCTTTGAAAAAAACAATTGTCATTGAATAGATGTTCACAAACCTCCTGATTTTGGACTCAGTTTATAAACAGTAAAAGCAGGTTTCTCTGCACTTGTTCGTTTCATTTAATAACTTGAAAAGGGGTTGCACTATTTGGATATTGGTCTATTTCTGTCTATAGGCCCTTGGAGTAAGAGTGTACATATGTGTGTGTTGTGCATGCATGTGCGTGTGTGTGTGTCTCACAAAGGTAAAATTAAGCCATGATAACTATTTTTTCAATATGTACAAGATCAGTAATAAACACAATCTCAACTGAGGTTCAACACATCTGACAAAACAATCATATGCATCATCCTTTTCTTCACTCCAACTCTTCCAAATGTTTTGGTAGGAAAACCTAAAAAATAACTTAATATCGTTCAAATTTAATCACTGGCCCCAAATGTTAGGATTCTGGAGGGATGAGAGCTAAAAAATAAATCAAAGCAATTCTCATATCTCAGAGAATGCTGCATATTTGCTATGGTTATCAGTTGAGTCACATAAGATAATGACCTTCTTTGGATCAGCTAGAGGGGTTTTTCTACAACATTCTTTGTATAAAACTTTCTTTTTATCAGAAGTAGTATTTATTTACCACCTGTAACTGGGCAGATAGTAGTTCCATTTGTTGAGATAGAAAACACGGGGAGAGAAACAGGTTTGGGGTTGAAAATGAAGAGTTTTGTCTTTGCCATGTTCAGGTTGAGATGCCTATCTGACCTCCCAGTAATGATGTCAAGTGTGCAGAGGAATACACAAGCCCAGAGATCCAGGGAAAGGTCAGGGCTAGAGACATAAATCTCGGAGGTGTCAGCACATTAATAGTTTTAAAGCAGTAAATGAGATCATCTAAGGATATAATATAAAGCAGCAGTTCTCAACCCTGGTTGCACATTAGGGTCCCCCAGGACACTTTAAAAAATTGATTCCCTATCCCAGACCAATAAATCAGGTATCTGTGGAGGGAGGGGGGTTAGCATCCACATTTTTTTTAAAGCTCTCTAAGCACTTTAACAAATTTTTATGACAAAAAATTCTAAACATATAACAGATAAAATAGTATCATGAATATCATGTATCCATCAGTCAATTCCAATAATTACCCACTTAGGAGCAATCTAATTTCATCTCTACCTCACCAACCTACCCTCTGCTCCTCTCCTCCCACCATCCTTTCCCTGGCTTATTTTGAAGCAAATCTCAGATACATAAAATCATTCACAAATTTTTAGCCCTAAAATAAATCTTTATGCCAAAAAAGTTTTAATTTCTAATATTACCAAATACCCAGTCAGTACTCAAATTTTCCTAATTTTCTCTTTGCTGTTGTTGTTTTACAGTTGACTTATTCAAATTAGGATCCAAACAAGGCCAGCTGTGGTCCTTAATGGATGTGTCTCTTAAATCATTTTTATTCTATACATTACCCCTTGTTCTTTTTACCCTTGTAATTTATTTAATAGCTTCCCATACACTGAATTTTGTTGATTACTTCTCCAGGGGGTCATTTATTTAACATGTTTTTCTGTTTCCTTTCTTTCTAGTAAACTGATAGTAAGATCTAGAGCTTGATGGGCTTCAGGAAAGATTTGCTGGCAGGAATACTTCAAGTGAGGTATGATGTACTTGCATCAGGAAGCGCATACAGCAAGTCCTCTAATGTCAGCCTTTCATTCAATGTCTTTCATTATATAAAGGAATAAACATCAATTCCTGGACATAGTCACAGCCTGTGTGGAGTTTTCATGTTTTCCCATGTCTGCATGGGTTTTCTACACGTACCCTGGCTTCCCACATCATAAAGATGTGCATACGAAAGATGTGCATGATAGCTGAACTGGTGTGTCAACATCCTCCCAGTCTGAGTGTGGGTGTGAGTGCGCCCTGGGATGAAATGGCATTCTGTCTCATGCTGGTTCCTATCTTGCACCTTAAGCTGCCATGATAGGTTTTGGCCACCTGCAATCCTGAACTGGAACAAGCAAGTTGGAAAATGAAAAAATGAATATGAATTATTGTCAAATAAAAAATTTTAAATTAGACAATAATCATACAAATGCACAACAATAAACAATGCAGTATAAAATCGCTCGGCAAGTCCATCAAGTTTGTGACTGGTTTCAACCACGTGGTGGTAAAGGGTACTCCTTACAATATTTACTTTGCTGACATTTATTCCTCAATTTGACCAACAACCACCATGAATGACTGCCATGACTCACCGGTTCACCAAAAATTGGGTAAATAATTATTTTGTTTTCTTACATGTATACAGGATTCACATTTATTTCAATGTTCAAGATTAAAATTGTTTTGGGTCTTTATTAGAAGTTTGGTGATGTTTTTGTGACCAGAAATATGCCATAGGAACTTTAACTTTTGTTTATATGTATTAGCCTATGGTAACATTGGTTTTGTTATTTCGCTTAAAGTTGAAGTTTCCAAGAACCTGTCAACAACAGTAAGTGAAGACTTCTATAATGCCTAGCCATCTCTTTTTGTGAGGTTAAGACTGATCAATGGATTCAGGTGTTGTCAACCTGATTCATCCACTACAAAGTTCTCTATTAATTTTTTACCTAAAGATTATAGCAGTCATGGAGGATCACTGCTTATAACCTTTATTTCATTAGTGGTTACAAAATATGGATATTCTATCATTCCTTCTTCATGTAGTGGTTGGAACACGTCTATAAGGAAAATCCCCAAGTTATTATAATGTACTTCCAAGGTAGAGTAGATTAGAAAAAGAAGAGTAATCGGATTGATCCCTTGGTAACTCGAACACTCTAAAAAGATAGAGCATGAGAGAAGAGCTGGGCAAGATAACTAGAAAACCAAGCCAGTGAGACACGAAATGAACAGTGCTGTCACAGAGGCTGAGAGGACAGTGTGTTAAGATGGGAATGGAGGAGGCGGAGCAAGGTGGTAGAAAAGAAGGCTCCTCTGATCATCCTCTGTGCAAGGACACCAATTTAACAACTAACCACAAAGAAAACCAACTTCGTCAGAACTAAAAATCACACGATCACCTATAGTACCTGGTTTTAAGTTCATACCACTGAAAAGAGGCATGGAAGAGATAGAAAAAGAAATCTTGAATCACCAATGCCACCCCTCACCCACCCTCCTGTGTGGTACAGAGAGCATATCTGGGCGCTGGAGGAGAGAGAGCACTGCAATTGTGAGGCGTTAAACTCAGCTGTCCTGCTACAGCAGAAAGGAAAACTGGACCAACTCAGCTGATGCTCACCCATGGCAGCATTTAAACCAGGCCCAGCCAGAGCGGAATCACTCTTCCCAGCAGTCCAAACTTGAGATCCTGTAAACCTCGCCACTGAGGGCTAAAGCACTTTGTGTCTCTAAGTAAACTTGAAAGGCAGACTAGGCCATAAGGACTGCGACTCTCAGGTGAGTCCTAGGGCTGAAACGGGCCCAGAGCACAGTGGACTTGGTAGGGGCACACAACCTACTGAGACATCAGCTGAGGTGGCTAAGGGAGTGCTGGCATCACCCCACTCCTAAACCCAGACTGCACAGCTCACAGCTCTAAAGGAGACCCCTTTCCTCCACTTGAGAAGAGAAGGGGAAGAGTGGTGAGGTCTTCATCTTCCATCTTGGATACCAGCTCAGCCACAGCAGGACAGGTCACCAGGCAGAGTTGTGAGGCTCCCCCACCCCACATTCCAGGCCCTAACTCCCAATCCCCAATGACATTTCTAGACACATCCTGGGTTACAAGGACCCAGTCCTGCCAGCATTCATCATCTGCCAACTGAAGACCCCTTGGGCCCTGAATAACCAGCAGTGATACCCAGGTACTATGTCAAGGGCCTTAGTGAGCCACTGAGACTTGCTGGCTTCAGGGGAGACTCAGCACATTCCTAGCTGTGGTGGGCCACAGGCCAAGACTCCTTCTGCTTGAAAAAAGTAAAGGGGACTTCATCTTGCACCTTAGACACTAGCAAAGCCACAGTGGGGTAGAGTACCCAGCGGGCTATTAGCATCCCTAATTCCGGGACTTGATTCTTGAATGGCATTTCTGGACCTGTCCTGGGTCAGAGGGAGGGAAGCCCACTGCCGTGAAGGGTGAGTCCCAGGCCAGGCAGCATTCACCACCAACCGAGTCGAGAGACCTGGGGCCTTACGGGAACATCAGCAATAGTCTGGCAGTAGTCCTTGTGGCCTGGGATGGTGGTAGCTACGGGGTGAGGCTCCTCTGCTTTTGGAAAGGGGACAGAAGAGTGAGAAGGACTGTATCTTGTGGTTTGAGTGTCAGCTCAGCCACAATACAACAGAACATCAGGTAGACGTCTAAGGCTTTGGCTCTAGTCCCTGACTTCAGGACACCTCTGGATCCACCTGGAGCCTGGGGGACCTCATCACCCTGAAGGGAAAGACACAGGCCTGGCTGGCTTTGCCACTTGCTGATTGTTAAGCACCAGGTTCCTGAGCAAATATAGGCAGTAGCCAGGATGTGGTTACAGTAGGCCTTGGGTGAGACTCAGTGGTGTGCTGGCTTCAGGTCTGACCCAGTACAGTCACAGCGGTGGTGGCCACAGGGGTGGTTGTGTCACTCCACCCCCAACTTCAGGCGACTCAGAAGAGAAACTCTGCTTGGGAGAAAGTAAGGGAAGAGAACAAGAGTCTCTGCCTGGTAATCCAAAGAATTCTCCTGGATCTTGCCGAAGACCATAAAGGCAGTACCTCTATGAGTCTGCAAGAACCATAGTGTTACTGGACTTGGAGTGCCCTCTAAAGCAGGTACAGCTTAGATCACAACACTCAAGTCTCTTCGAATATCTGGAAAGCCTTCCTAAGAAAGACGAGTACAAACAAACCCAGACAGTAAAGACTACAAGTAAGTACCTAACTCTTCGATGCCCAGACACAGATGAACACCTACAAGAATCAAGACATTCCAGGAAAAAAATACCTCACCAAATGAACTAGATAAGGCACCAGGGCTCTTCCTGAAGAAACAGCAATACATGACCTTTCAGATAGAGAATTCAAAATAGCTGTTTTGAGAAAACTCAAGAAAATTCAAGGCAACACAGAAAAGAAATGCAGAATTCTATCAGATAAATTTAACAAAGAGACTGAAATAAAAAGAATCGAGCAGAAATTATGGAGGTGAAAAATGCAATTGGCATACTGAAGAATGGGATAGAGTCCATTAATACCAGAATTAATCAAGCAGAAGAAAGAATAGTGAGCTTCAATACAAGCTATTGGAAAATACACACTCAGAGAAGAAAGAAAAAAACAATGAAACATGTCTACAGGATGTAGAAAATAGCCTCAAAAGGGTAATTCTAAGAGTTATTGGTCTTAGAGAGCAGGTAGAGAAAGAAATGGGGGTTGCAAGTTTATTCAAATCCTCCTTAAGGATAGGTCATATGTTAGGTATCAAAACAAGTCTTCAAACATTCAAAAAAACTGAGATAATACCAAGCATCTTCTCTGACCAAAGGAGAATAAAACTAGAAATCAGTAAGAGGAATTTTGGAAACTACACAAATATATGGAAATTAAACAATATGCGCCTAAAGGACCAGTGAGTCAATGAAGAAATTAAGGAAAAAATTGAACAATTTCTTGAAACAGATGATAATGGAAATACAACACAGCAAAACCTATGAGATACAGTAGAAGTAGTACTCAAAAGAAAGTTTATAGCTATAAGTGCCTACATCAAAAAGAGGAAGAACTCCACATAAATAATCTAACAATGCATCTTAAAGAACTAGAAAAGCAAGAGCAAATCAAACCCAAAATTACAAGAAAATAAATAATAAAGATCAGCACAGACATAAATAAAACTGAAATGAAAATACAAAACAGCAATGAAACAAAAGGTTGTTTTTTAAGAAGTTAAACAAGATTGACATAGCCAAACTAAAAAAAAAAAAAAAGATACAAATAAAATCAAAAATGAAAAAGGAGACATTACAACTGATATTGTAGAAATTCAAAGAATTTGATTCCTAGTATCACTGGTAGATAGTATAAGCAACTATACACCAATAAATCAGAAAATCTAGAAGAAATGGACAAATTCCTAGATATATACAACCAATCAAGATTGAATCAGGAAGAAATCTAAAACCTGAATGGACCAATAAGAAGTAACAATGTTGAAGCTATAATAAAAAGTCTCCCAGTAAAGAAAGGCTCGGGACTGATGGTTTCACTGCTGAATTTTTACCAATCCTCCCCAAACTATTCCAAAAAATAGAGGAGGAAGGAATACTTCCAAACTCATTCTACAAGACCAGTATTACCCTGATATCAAAATCAGACAAAGACACATCAAAACAAAACAAAACAAAACAAAACAAAAAAGAAAAGAAAGAAAACTACAGGCCAATATCTCTGATGAATATTGATTCAAAAATTCTCAACATTACCAAACCAAATTCACTAACATATTAGATCATTCATCATGATCAAATGTAATTTATCCCTGGGATGCAAGGATGGTTCAACATACATAAATCAATGTGACATATCATAACAGAATGAAGGATAAAAATCATATGATCATTTCAATTGGTGCTGAAAAGGCATTTCATAAAATTCAACTTCCCTTCATGATGAAAACTCTCAAAAAGCTGGGTACAGAAGGAACATATATCAACATAATAAAAGCCATATACAGCAGACCAATAGCTCTTATCATACTGAATGCAGAGAACTCAAAGTCTTTCCTGTAAGATTTGGAATACAAGGATGCCCACTTTCACTACTGTTATTCACCACAGTACTATAAGTCCTAGCTAGAGCAATCAGACAAGAGAAGGATATAAAGGGTATCCAAATTGGAATGGAAGAAGTCAAGTTATCCTTATTTGCAGATGACGTGATCTTATATTTGAAAAAAACCTAAAGACTCCACCCAAAAACTATTAGAAGTGATAAATTCAGTCAAGTTGCAGAATACAAAATCAATATATAAAAATCAGTAGCATTTTTATATGACAATAGTGAACAATCTGAAAAAAAATAAGTACCCCCTTTTAAAATAGTTACACATAAAATTAAATACCTAGGAACTACCCAAAGAAGTGAAAGATTACAATGAAAACTATCAAACAGTGATGAAAGAAATTAAAAAGAACACCAAAAAAAGGAAAAATAATCCATGTTCATGGAATGGTAGAAGCAATTTTGTTAAAATGTCGATACTACACAAAGCAATCTACAGATTCAATGCTATCATAAGGAAAAAGAACAAAACTGGAAGAATCACATTACCTGACTTTAAAATTATATCACAGAGCTATAGTAACCAAACTGCAGGGACTGGCATAAAAACAGACACATAGACCAATGATAAAGAATAGAGAACCAAAAAACAAATCCCCACACATACAGTGAACTCATTTCCCACAAAGGTGCCAAGAATAAACACTGGGGAAAAGATAGCTTCTTCAGAAACTGGTGCTGGGAAAACTGGATATCTATATGCAGAAGAAGGAAACTAGACTCCTATCTCTTGCTATACACACAAATCAAACCAAAATGAAGACTTAAATCTAAAACCTCAAATTATAAAAAACCCTTAAACTATAAAACTACTACAAAAAATATTAGGGTTTTCTCTAGAACATTGGTCTGGGCAAAAACTTACTGAGTAATACCCTACAAGCACAGACAACCAAAACAGAAATGGACAGATGGGATCACATCTAGTTAAAAAGCTTCTTCATAGCAAAGGATACAATCAATGAAGTGAAGAGACAACCCATGGAATGGGAGAAAATATCTGCAAACTACCCATCTGACAAGAAATTAATAACCAGAATATACACGGGGCTGCAAACAACTCTATAGGAAAAAATCTAATCATCAAAAAATGGGCAAAATATTTGAATAGCCATTTCTCAAAAGAAGACATACAAATGGCAAACAGGCATATGAAAAGGTGCTCAACATCATTGATCACCAGAGCAACGCAAATCAAAACTACAATGAGATATCATCTCACCCCAGTTAAAATGGCTTATATCCAAAAGACAGACAATAACAAATGCTGGTGAAGATGTTAAGAAAAGGGAACCACACTGGGCACGGTGGCTCATGCCTGTAATCCCAGCACTTTTGGAGGCCAAGGAGGGTGGATCACTGGAGGTTGGGAGTTCGAGACCAGCCTGACCAACATGGAGAAACCCCATCTCTACTAAAAATACAAAATTAGCTGGGCGTGGTGGCACATCCCTATAATCCCAGCTATTCAGGAGGCTGAGGCAGGAGAATCGCTTGAACCCGGAAGGCGGAGGTTGTGGTGAGCTGAGATCGTGCCATTGCACTACAGCCTGGGCAACAGGAATGAAACTCCATCTCAAAAAAAAAAAAAAAAAAAGAAAGAAAGAAAAGAAAAGGGAACCATCCTACACTGTTGGTGAGAATGTAAATTAGTAAAATAACTATGGAGAACAGCTTGGAAGTTCCTCGAAAAACTAAAAATGGAGCTACCATATCATCCAGCAATCCCACTCCTAGGTATATATCCAAAAAGAAGGAAAATCAGTATATTGAAAAGATACCTGCACTCATACGTTTATTTGCAGGACAGTTTACAATAGCTGGGATTTGGCAGCAACCTAAGTGTCCATCAACACAAAAATGGATAAAGAACACATGTGACTTATACACAATGGAATACTATTCAGCCATAAAAAAGAATGAATCATTTGCAACAACATGGATGAAACTGGGGATCATTCTGTTAAGTGAAATAAGCCAGGCACAGAAATACAAACATTGCATGTTCTCACTTATTTGTGAGATCTAAAATTCAAAACAATTGAGCTTATGGAGATAGAGGGTAGAAAGATGGTTACTACAGGCTAAAAGGGAAGTCGGGGGGGTGAGGGGAAGGTGGGGATGGTTAATTAGAAAGAATGAATAGAAACTATTAGTTGACAGCACAACAGACTGACTATACTCAATAATAACATAATTGTACATGTTAAAAGAACAAAAAGAGTCTAATTGGATTGTTTATAACACAAAGGATAAGCACTTGAAGAGAAGGATACACTATTCTCCATGATGTGATTATTTCACATTGCATGCCTGTATCAAAACATCTCATGTAACTCATAAATATATAAACCTACTATGTACCCACAAAAATTAAAAATAAAAAAATAAAAAGATAGAAATGATCAAATACCTAGAATGCAGTCAAAAGGTCAAGCAGTATGAGATCAGAGAGGTGTCAACTGGATTTGAGAACATGGAAGTCTTTGGTAATCTTGAGCACAATTTTCATGGTGAAGTTAGACTAGAAGTGTTACTGGGATGCCAAGAAGTAGAGACCGTCTGTCTGTGACTATATATAACTCTTTTGAAAAGTTCTGTGTGAAAAGAAAGGAGCACTAAAAATGAAGCCAGCCATCTTTTAATTCTTATGGATTGGGCTGTCAGTCTCTTCACCCTCTAGAGTCTTTTCTTTTTTTCTTTCTTTTTTTTTTTTTAATGAATCTAAGCATGCCTTTACTCAATTCAAAAAAACCTCTGCTGGCTCTTTGTTGCCCTTAAAATGAAATCCTAAACGTGGTAATATAACATGGATTCATAATTTAACTCCAATTACCTCTCTTGCCTCAGAGCCCTTGTGGGTAAACTCTCAATTTCACAAGCTCTTTCAAACCTCCATGTAACATGCTGGTCAGGCTGCCGGAAGTGTCTTCCTTCTCCACCTGGTAAGCTTGTATTTATATCCCATGACTCAGCTCAGATATCCTCCTCACCAGTACCATGTCGGGCACTTACACATCATTCACATCTGCACCTCCCCAGTCTTTATTCCTTTAAGCCAGAAACATGGGTATCAGCCTTGACTTCCACATCCACTCATGTCTCATCCCCCATAACCACTTGACCACCAAGGCCCAGCTATTCTACTTTCTCAATAAGCTTCTACCCCACTCTAGAACCCTCCATATTCCCACTCTAGACTCCTCCATGTCCCCACTCTAGACCCCTCCATATCCCCACTCTAGATCCCTCTGTGTCCCCATTCTAGACCTCTCCATATCCCCATTTTAGACCTCTCCATATCCCCACTCTGGACCTCTCCATATTCCCCACATCCCCCCATATCTCCACTCTAGACCCTTCCATATCCCCACTCTAGACTCCTCCATATCCCCACTCTAGACCACTCCATATCCCCCACTCTAGACCCCTCCATATCCCCCTCTCAACCTCTCCATATCCTTACTCTAGAACCCTCCATATCCCCACTCTAGACCCCACCATATCCCCTCTAGACCCCTCCATATCCCTACTCTAGACTCCTGCACATTCCCACTCTAGACCCCTCCACATCCCCACTCTAGACCCCTCCACATCCCCACTCTAGATTTCTCCATATCCTTACTCTAGACCCCTCCGTATTCCCAGTCGAGACCCTTCCGTATCCCCACCTCCCTATTCCATCTCCCTCCATTTGTTTTCCACACAGCAGCCAGAATGAACCTTTAAAAACACAAAGCAAGTCATATTCACGCCAAAATAAAAACCCCTCAATGGCTTTTCATGCTCTTACAAAATGATTCACTGGTTGACAGAGCCCTGCACTGTGCCCTGCCAACCTCTCTACCCTGGCTTCCTAGGCCTCTCCCAGCACTGTGTTCTGACCACATTGACCTTGCAGCTCCTTAAACCCACTGAGTTCCTGAACCTGTTCCCCCATCTCTGCCACCCCTTTCACCTGCCACTCCTTTCACCTTTTAGACCCAAATTCGAATGTCATTTCCTCAGGAAATAAGCACAGAACAGCAACCTGACCCAGTCTTAGGACACTCTGAAATTCTTCATGGTGCTCACGGCCGCTTCCAATCGCATCTGCATCCTTATGTGATTATTCCATAAAGCTTCACCTCCCACCTGTAGACTGGCAGCTCCCCGAAGAGGGTGTTGGTTTTGTGCACCAGTCATACCCCACCCTCAACTGAGAACCCAGCACTCCACACTTACTGAATCAATAGGCAAATGAAAACCCTCATAATTTGACCTTCTCTAGTCACTGACCAGAATCTAAGTCCTCAACATGGAGAGTAAATGTAATCAGGCTCCTCTTCCTTAACAGGAATTCTTACCAGTTCCCGGTACTTGTCTTTCTACCAACTTCTATACCCACAGAGATTGGCACCCTCTCTCCTAATTTCCTGAATTCATCAGTTATCCCTTCACCTTCAAATGCTTCGACTGACAGACTATTTTAAAGCAAGAGAAACATAAGGGAGTTATTTTGGTCCTGGACAGAAACCAGTTCTTTAGATTTATATTGCTTGGCTTAAAACTGAACACCCAGGGTTAAATGTTCTTGCATGCAATTAGAGATTGTCCATAAGATGTCAGAAGTGGTGTCTGAGGCACTCTGCTTCTTTATCAAGTATGTAAACTAAGCTTAGCAAAACCTGGTTAGCTGACTAATGGTATAGAAACAGGAAAGTACTTTCAAAACTACAAAACACCATGCAACATTATTAACATTATGATCATTGCATTAGCCAGTCTTCCAGTTACTAGAAGAATATAAGTCCATTTTTACACGGCTAAAAGTAGCCTTCTTCAGTGAATATACTTATATCTAGAAAATCCAAAAGAACTATCTGTATCAGGCACTATCTGATAGAAGATTTATCTGAAAAAAATTTTAAATCATACCTATTAATATGAATCCAGGTGTGGGCTTTCTTTCTCAGGTAAGGGACAAAGGGTCTGCTTGTACAAGTGGAAAGGAAATAACTGCCAAAAAGGCTGAATGGCAGGAACACATTCCCTAGGGATCCGGGAAGCAGCCTCAGAAAACACCTTCTCTGACCAGATACCTCCTTGAAGAAAATGTGTATTAGTTAAACGAGTGCATACATCATCATCATGGTATACAAACTTCTTCACTTTCTTTCCTTTCCTCTTTCTGTCCTTTTAGACTCAAATATACCAACCATAAGCCTTAGCATCCATAACTTTGAAGTCAGTTTCTAAATATACACAAACCAAATTAAGAATCCCCTACCTTTTGTTAACATTTGGGGATACTAGGTAAAAGACAAATAGGAATGCTTCGTACTGTACTATTTTTGTTAACTTTTCTGTGAGTTTGCAATTATTCCAAATGATTTAAAACTTTTTTAACTTAAAAAAGATTATCCTATCATTGAATATTTTAAAATATTGCCATGACCAAGTTTACAGTTTGAATTTTAAAGCTGGGTCTAACACAGACCAGAATTACTTCAATTCATCCAAAGTTTCTGGCCACAAAGTGATTTTTATCAACTTACCTTCCCATCTGACATGCTCAGTTGCAAGTGCTATCTGGTCAAACACTCCAGAATCATCGAACACTACCCAGCTCCTGCAGGGGCAACTGATGTTCCTTCAGCTCAAGGAGCTCTTTTATATACTCCAAGGTGAAAGTCCTCGCTCAAGATTCACAGATTTACAGCTCAGCAAGCTGTACCACTGCCTTCAAGGCTGAAATGTCCACATCTGTCACCTAAAATGTAAAATAATGTGACTTAACATGTGGAAATCAAAATTAAGCTCCACATATAAAACACTACTAACAGGGTGATTTTTCAAAAGCATGCAATAGGGGCAGGGATTCTTCTTCCATTATGGAAGCCTATCCTTCCATAAAGGATAAACAAGAGAGGCCTAGCTTTTAGCCTCATGGAACTTACATTGTAATCAAGGGAGTAAATAAACAAGATACTGATGAGTAGGTGACAGAGAGTAACTAGCAGGGTGGTGATCTGGTTTTGCTGGGATGGCCAGGAGAAGTCACCTGAGCTGAGAATAAAAAGGAAGCAGCCATCTAAAGAGCACGGAAGATGCAAAAGGCCTGTGGCAGAGATGGGCTTGGCCACTGAAAGAGCAGAAAGGCAGTCCTTCTTGCTAGAGCCAAAGGGAGGAAATTGGGAGCGGGGGAGAAACAGTAGGAGATAAGGTGGGAGAGAAAGGCAAAAAGACCAGGACACATAGAGCATCAGGCGCTTGGATTTTACAAGTTCTCCAGCACAATGAGAAGCCATAAAGCCAACACGGAGCCCTTGAGTAGTTTTAAGCAGAGAAATTGCACACTTCTTTTAAAACAATGACTTTGACTGCTTTTAGAGAAGTGACGAGGGCAGGAGGGGCGGGCACTATCATAACCCAATGAAAAGGCCTGAACTTCAACTGAAGATATTGGCATAATCCAAAACTTAAAAACTCACAAGGAAGAGCTGCAACCCACTGCCTCGTTCATAATCACTGCAGTATGCAATGCCATTTACTAAAGGAGCTGCAAAAAAACTTGTATTCACACTCCTTGATTTAACATTTTAGCTTAACAGGGCTTTTTGTGGTTCAGTTAACAAACACTGCGAAAAACTCACAGCTGTAATTGGAGTGCAAATTTAATGTAAAAGGCCCAGTCATTTGAAAAATAAGATTGTTTTTACTTTCTGCAAGGAGACACATTATCAAGAGATTAACCACATACCTACAAATTTACTAGGCAAAAATGGGATAGTTTTAAAATGCCTCTTTGGTTTGAGCTACTTAATGGGCTACAACTCAGAAGGTAAAAAATTAATGGAGACTGTTGACTTCATAATTAGTCCTCCTCATTTTTTAAACGATCTCAAATATTTCCTCCACTTCATAGGTTTATAATCCAGTTCCCCTTGTCAAAGGACACTGAAACTTAAGCCACTTTAATTCCCTGGTAGCTCCTCCTCAATTGCCTTTAAAATTTGCGGAACACTTCCTGCACCATGGCAATTAGATGTGAAAAACATGCTATTTCAATCAGCTCATAAACTTTAATTAAAAATAAGCACTTTGGCTCTAAGAGTCTGAAGTAAAGTGCTTATAGCTTGAGACAAATGTCTTAACAACAAAATTAACTTCACCTCAAGCAGCACCTTGAGCACATTATGTGCCAGACTGCACGCCATCCAGATGGCTCAAGGACCTTCTCCAAAAACTCAGCTGTGAATTTCTGTGCCTCAGAGGCCTTGCCGTCAGCTACAAACAAATTAAACACAGTAAGAAGTGAAAATGCAGAAAGCAGAGGAAAGTTAATAAATCCACTTAAATCCATTTTCTCAGAACCAACAATCTGAGGGACTGAGATAGGCAATCTACTTATAAACTGAAAAGATAAAAGGGGCAAAAAAGGCCGGGCACGGTGGCTCACGCCTATAATCCCAGCACTTTGGGAGGCCTAGGTGGGCAGATCACTAGAGCTCAGGAGTTCGAGACCAGCCTGGGCAACATGGCAAAACACTCTCTCTAGAAAAAACACAAAAATTAGCCAGGTGTAGTGGTGCATGCCTGTAGTCCCAGCTGCTCAAGCGGCTGAGGTGGGAGGATGGCTTGAGCTGAGAAGCAGAGGTTGCAGTGAGCCAAGATCATGCCACTGCCCTCCAGCCTGGGTGACAGAGCAAGACTCTATCACCAAAAAAAAAAAAAAAAAAAAAAAACCCAGAAAAGAAACAAAAAAGAGAACCTACTCACCTAAAATGTAGTCTTGATAGGCCCTGGATTACTCACAGAGCAAAAGTTGATTTGTTTGGAAAATTTCTAGGTGAAGTGGCTTTTTTTCTTCTGGAATAAAACTTTGTAAACTAGAACCTGGCTTATCAAGACAGCTACGACCACTGAGTGAATCTTCATTTTGAAAGAAACCTAAAAAACCACAAAAAATAAGCAGGCATAAGTATCCCAGATACTTCCAGTGCTCGTAGAGTGCTTGTCTTCACATCCTTGCTTGAAATTCAAAACCAACAAGGATTTGAGTATGAATGCTCTACTTTTATCTCTATTATTGTCAGAAGAAACAGCTTTACAAACTTAAAAATATCTCAGAATCCAAGTTCTACTTAAAAACAGTAAGAGCTTAAGACCTTTCACAAGTTAGGTTTTTGTTGTTATGTGGGGATTTGGGGGAAAGCAGAGAAATAACGTTTTTTACTCCAGTGGAAACCACCTAAGTTCTTCTAGGGATCTTTACTATAGTTAGCAAGTTATAAAAGTCAAGTATCTGTTATTTTTTTCCCTCCCAAACACTGCCATAAAGCAGCATTAAGAGAGCTGATTTCCTATACTCCCTCTCCAATGGGTTGAAACCTCTTTATTTTCTACAATATCAGTCTGCCAATGGCTCCTCAATAAACAGGGATGAGAGATTCTTAATAATGCATAAGGTTTGCTTCACTAAGACTACTACTAGGTTCCTCCTCATTAATTTCAATGACTGTGTCTAAGGAAAAGATGAGAAAATGCAAATCACATTAGGTTTGGGCTGTATGTAATTATGTTTCATAAGGCATGATTCAGCCAGTGGCATATCTAATTCTGTGTAATAAGATGTTTTTAAAAAAATGAAATGACTACTAAATAAGCAATGCTGAGGGTAGCACTTAGACTGGCAGAGTAGTTTCTGAAGGCAGTTTCAAGGAAGGTGTCTGAGACGGTAATTAGCAGCAGTCTTTCTTCCCCTACCACCTTTGATTTTCTCCTTTCCCTTTCCCTTTCTCCTTCCTTCCATTCCTTTGTCCTGGCTCAGGTCTCTAGAATTACTTGATCCCACAGATGAGATGATCAAAGCAGACAAGGGTCTACTACTGTTCACAAACACTGACGCGCATGAGCCTTAGAGGGCATCCACACCTTACTGGCTGTGCGACAATCTCTCTGTGCCTCAGTTTTCTTGCCTGTAAAGAGAAGATAAAAACAGTATGCCTACTTCATTAAGAGAATTAAATTAATTACTTGTTAACCATTTACTACAGTGCCAATTACACAATATATATGTATATTTGTTAAATATACCTTACTTCAGCACCACTCTTTACAGCCATTTTGTTTTTCCAGTTTTACCGAAGTAAATAAAAATATTGTATAATCTAAGGTGTACAATGTGATGTTTTGATATACATTATGAAATGATTGCCACCATAAAGCAAATTAACATTTCCATCACCTTGCATTTGTGTGCTTAGAACACTTGTTTCATTCTTGGCAGATTTAAAGTACACATTAGTGTCATTAACTACAGTTACCAAGCTGCACACTAGATCCCCAGAACTTACTCAACTTTGTACCCTTTGACCCGCATCTTCCCCATTTCTCCCACTTGGAGGCCCTAGCAAGCACCGCGCGTATTCTCTCAGTTCTGCTTTATTTTCCACATAGGTGATATTATTTAGAATTTTTCTTTCTTTACAGCCACTTTAAAAATATTCCGCTTCGCACATTGTTTCACTGCGTCTTCACCACAAGGACAGTCACTGGCTCCGTCTTTAGATGGGAAAACTGCGGCCCGGAGACTTTCGCTAATTGGAAAGGTGGGTCAGTGGTGGAATTAAGTCACACTTACGTCTTCTCACTTCGCGGCGGCTCTTTCCACTACACGATACAACTGAACGTGTTAAAAGTAAAAAACGAGATCCAGTTTAAAATGTCGGGGGGGGGAGCGGGGGAGGAGGAATCTGCCCGAGGAGTGAGGAGGCAGAAAGGACCGAGAACGAGGGGACCCCGTTCCATTTCTGGACCCCGTCCGTAGGCTGCTCGCCAGACTTGGGGTCGCTCTGCCCTGGGCGATCAGGACAGATGCGTGGGCCCAGGGTTCCAGCTGCCTTTTTCTTCCGGAGAGCGAATGGCTCGAATCTCCGCGGAGATGGAGCTGGAAAATTGGAGCCACCGCTCCACAGCTCGCGGCAGTTCCTTGAAGCCCACCCGGGTGGGGAGTCCCTGACGCAGCCCAGCTCCCTGCAGTTTCGGGGAAGCTGAGGCAGAGAGGGAAGCCCCGCCCCTGGTCCTTCCCGACCCCGACGTCCTGGCCCGCCGGGTACCGAGGCCCCGGCCCGGGCGCCCCACGAGGGTCCCGACGCCCAGGCCTCGCTCGAGAGCGGCTCCTGGCCCAGCCCGGCGGGCGTTCACCTTCCTCCCGGACACTGGCGCCTCTCCGGCCGCCCAGGTGCACGCGACCCCGAGTCTCCGTCTCCCGGCAGCCCAGTCACTCACTTCAAATTCCCGCGGACTGTCCCCTGGACAGTGACGCGACAGCGCGGCGCCTCTGATTGGACGGGCGGCCGAGCTCGTACCCTTGAGAGCCCCGCTCCGCCGCCCCCGCCGAGCGCCCCCTCCCGGCAGGCGGACTGCTGCTCTCGCTTAAGCTCTGGCGTGGGGCTGCGCGGGACCAACGGGAGCGAAGTTGAACGGGGACATCATTGGAGATGATTTTTGAAAAATGAGCAAGCCATGCCTGGAATGAGAGAGAGTGGGAAATACACTGGATTGAGAGTCAGAAGACATGGTGTTTAGACAGGCTTTGGCCATTCTTAGGGGCACTGCCTTGGGCAAATCATTTCCCCTTTCAGGCGCACCTCACCTGTGCCAGGATGCTGCCCACCCCCCCACCATGGCCAGAAAATTCCACCACCAAAATCAGTCTCTCTCTCTCTCTCCTCTCAACACACACAACCACACTCACACGCACATGCACAGTGTATTTTCAAAGAATGTCAAATGTAGTATTTTTTTTATTATTGATCAAAGGCAGCTGTAGCTTCCAATAATGGCTAACATTTACTGAGTACTGTGTGCGAGACACCCTCCTGCAGCTTTACCTGAATTATCTTATTTAATCTTCAAAAACCATCCCGTGAGAGAGGAACTATTATTATACCTATTTTACAGAGAATGGAGTCAACGAGAAGTGAAGTGACTTCTCCAATCTCACTAGGTAAAGCCAGGAGGCGAAACCAGACAGACTCCAGAAGAAACCCTTTAGTGTCTCTGCCAGGCCCTCACTGCCAGGCTAATGAGAGCAGCCTGAGATAGCCCATGTCATCAGGACACCAGGCAGGGTGACTCCACAGGAGGCCAGGAGCCTGCACATGACACCCAGTGTAGCCTTGTCATGGGGAAACATTTTCACTTACTTCTTGGAAGGAAAACCTGGGCTACAATCTCTCAGATCCCCTACGGCTCAAATAAAACGGAGCCAGGAGAGGTGATTGTGGAAACCTGCACTTAATTCAGCTAGCTTTGCCAGGAAACAAGATTTCTTTGACTTGTGTGCGGAGTCTGAACTTACATTTATTTGTTCATTGAACAAATATTTATTGAGCACCATAAGGTGAAAACACAGAAAACAATAAAATGAGGACTAACAACGGGGCTTGAGGACTAAGGTAGCTTTTTCATAATTTTTCCCTTCAACCCTCCCGCCCATAAACCTCACAAGTGGCAGCACTTCTCCTTACCCATTTTCATTATCACTGGAGACAACACAGCTCACTTCTTATTCAATTACCAAATATTTCTTCAAACATCAAGATATTACTCAAACCAGTGCTTCTAGAAAATTATTTGAAAGAAATAGGAGGCCACAGGGTCAGACAAAATACCAATGCTATTGCAAACTCCGTTAAGGAGAAACTATTGATTACATGGGATACATTTGCTAGACACAGCCCTTCTCATTTCCAAACCTGTGTCACCACATATTCACTACTTGTTCAGATTCTGTCAGAGGTCTTTAGATAGATGACCTGTTAAACGCACATATTTCTTGGGAGTTTTCTTTCCCTGCCCCTCCGTATCCTAAAGAAACTATTTTTCTTCTTCCTCCTTTTCAATCTCTTCCCTTGTAGCCTATCACAACCTTCTACTTGCCCAAAGGTGGACATCACCTACCGCTATTCTGACTTTTTTATATCTTTGCTCTTTTTATCACTACCGGGTCCTTACCCTCTGTTTAAACATGGGCTCACAAATATCTGCGCTCCCCCTAAAACCTTCCCAAACCCAATTTCAACCTTGAAAAACTGTCCTCTTGCTTCCCTTCTTGGTAGCCCCAAACTTTTCAGTACAGTGCCTCCCTCTCCTGCTTTCTTGAAGGCCAGCAGCCCCTCCTGAGGCCCCCAGCCTCCACCCCACAGCACTGACGTAGCGGACCACCCTCCCCTGTGCTCTTCCCTCGCTTGCCCTCTGTGTCCTCTCCCTTGATCTCCAGTCTAGTTCTCTGACTACAGTAGTACCTGGGTCAACTGTGGTCTGAAAAGATTGAATAAAAAATTCCAGAAATAAATTATACGTTTCAAATTGTGAGCTGTTCTGAGTAGCAACACTCATTCCTTTGTCCAGAAGTGCCCACACTGTATACACTACTCATCTGGTAGTCGCTGTCACGGCCAAAGGAAACTTCTCCTTCACGCTTGAAGGTTTGCTGAAAATCAACCAACAAAAGGCAGATTAATAAGAGAAAAGGCATACAAATGTATTCACATGCACAGGGTTGGGGATATTACACAGCATGACCGCACCACGCAGAGGGGTAGAGATGGTTGTATACCCTTCTTCTTAGGGCAAAGGGAGGTGAGGAAGTATAGATGACTGGGGGGGAGTAAATTATTTGTGGGGAGAATTCCATGGGCTTAAAGAACATACAATGACCTGGGACAAAATCTGTTGAGCCCACAGAGCAGGCAACGGTTTATGACAAAAGTCTATCCAGGGGTATTGAAAAACTCCAGTCTTTCTTCCTGCCATATAAATTCAGTTAATGAAAATTCAGGGAAGAAACCCAAGGTTTCTTCTTTGGCGAAGAAAGAAGAAGAAGATTCTTCGGTGGGTCAGACTTTAGGCAGAAAAAGGAGCTTCAGAGAACAACTTCATCTGTGCTTTGTGAGAGACAGAGGATTGGAAGAAGGGATAGTGAAGGTCAGAGAGACCTTGAGGCTGCTTCTCCAGCTCACCATGACAAAGCACTGTGGTTTGGGGTATCAGTTTCTGGGCCCCAATATCACTTAGTGGCCATCTCAATTATCAGATCAAAAAAGCATAGTATAGTATATGCAGGGTTTGGTACTACTTGTAATTTCAGGCATTCACTGGGGGTCTTGGAATAGCATAGTGGGAGTACAGTAGTGTCCCCAAGGATAAGGGGGCACTACTGTACTCTTTCCTGCCCTTGTTTTTCTTCCTGCCTCTCAGATTCTCTAAGCCTAGGTGATTCCCAGGGGCATATACTAGAGAAGGCCTAGTGCAGGCTATGGTGATTTATGCAAGAAAGTAGATTTGCTCATTCATTTGTCCAGTAATAAATATATATAGTATAGACTGCGTGCCAGACATTGTTCTACATTCTAGGGTAATAGGGCAAATAAGACAGCCAATGTCCCAGCCTGCACAGAATTTATAGCCTAGTGGAAATACATGATGAAAAGGTAAAAAAAAAAAAAAAAATCAAAATGCAAAAAATAAAATTCAATGATGTGCCAGAAAATGAAGGGGAACAAATTCAGATTTTATGCAAAACACTTGGCTTTAAACTGTTAGCAACTACTTTTTTAAAAAGTTAAATATCATGTAAGCCAGAAAAACTTTACTTCCCGGGCCAAATTGGCCCATGGACCATCAGATTGTGATTTCTGTTCCAAGCCCCAACTACTGAAAGTGTAGTCCAGGGACCAGGAACTTGTTAGAAATATAGAGCCGCTCCCTCCCTCCCTGACCTGTCCCCCAAAGCTGCTTGATCAGAATCTGTGTTCAACAAGATCCACAGTCCCCGAGTGACATCATTCACATTTGATGCAAGGGCCTTCAGAACTCATGTCTCTCCTGAGGCTGTTTCAATTTTCATATTCCTGCTGGAAAATGTGACCTGGGGTTCTTACCTGTGGTTCACCTCCACCTCCACTATGCTGCAAAGCCACACCTAAGCACAGCCCATCTTCCAGTTCAGATGTCTCTCACCACATCCCACTCCCTGACCACAGCCTGTGTGGGCTGCCACCATGTCCCCTAGGGCTGCTGGGGCGGCATCTAGAAAGTCACACTCAAGCCTCCACCTGCCCCAGCCCTTCAGAATTGACTGCTCTCCTTTGCTGCTTCTGGTCTAGGGGTCTCAAACTATCCAAAGTCTAGACCAAAGACACAAAGCAGAGAAGTGAGTGCTGCTGTTTCTCCAGTGGGCAGGAGATGAGCCAGTGTTGCCACATGGACCTTCCCAGAGAAGCCATAAAGCTAAATGTAATCAGACAACTTCCATATTAAAATGTTAACATCTAGTTTTTAAAAATTCAAACAGTATCCCTGCCAAATAAAACCTATATGCAGACCACTAGTTTGAGACATCTAAGACCTAGTCTGCATGGTGCATTGTCACAGAGGCTGTGCACTCTTTGAAGGCAAGAAATGTGTCATATTCCTCATTGCGTTGCAGGCACCTACCACTAGGACCAATTTAGTAAAGGGAAAAACTAAATTAATACTGTTTCTTTCTGTGTGTGTGTGTGTCCCTTTTCTTTTAAATTTTAGACTCAAGGGTACAGATGTGGGATACTTGCAAGGACATATTACATGATGCTGAGGTTTGGGTTTCTATTGATCCTGACACCCAAATAGTGAACATAGTACCTGTATTTTTCCATTTTCACACTGCTATAAATAACCACTTGAGACTGGGTAATTTATAAAGAAAAGAAGTTTACTTGACTCACAGTTCCGCATGACTGGGGAGGCCTCAGGAAACTTACAATCATGGAGGACGGCGAAGGGGAAGCAAATCACATCTTACATGGTGGCGAGACAGCGAGAAAGAGAGAGAGAGAGGAAAAAGGAGAAGGAGAAAGAGAAAGAAGAAGAAAGAAGCAGCAGCAGCAGAAGCAGAAGCAGAAACAGCAGAAGCAAATACTTTTAAACAACCAGATCTTGTGAGGAGACACTATCATGACAACAGCAAAAGGGAAATCTGCCCCTATGATCCAATCACCTCCAACCAGGTCCCTCTCTTGACACATGGAGATTACAATTCCACATGAGATTTGGATGGGGACACCAGAGCCAAACCATATCAGTACCCAGTAGGTAGTTTTTCAGCCCTTGCCCTCTTCCTTTTCTTCCACTTTTTGGAGTCACCAGTGTCTACTGTTCTCATCCTTATGTCCATGTAAACCCCGTGTTTAGCTCCCACTTACAAGTGAGAACATGCAATATATGCATTTCTATTTCTACATTAGTTTGTGTAGGATAATGGCCTCCAGCTGCATTCATACTGCTGCAAAGGGGATGAGTTCATTCTTTTTTATTGCTGTGTAGTATTCCATGGTATATATATGGTACATTTTCTTTATCCAGTCTGCCACTGATAGGCACCTAGGTTGATTCCATGTCTTTCCTGTTGTGAACAGTGCTGCAATGAACATACAAGTGCAGGTGTCTTTTAGGTAGAATGATTTCTTTTCCTTTGGGTATATACCCAATAATAGGACTGCTGGGTGGAATGATTGTTTTATGTTTAGTCCTTCGAGAAATCTCTAAACTGTTTCCCAAAGTGGCCAAACAAACATTCCTACCAACAGTGGACAAGTGTTCTCTCTCTCTCTCTTTTTTTTTTTTTTTTGCATCCATGCCAACATCTGTTATTTTGTGACTTTTTAATTAATAGCATTTTGATTGGAATGAGATGGTCTCTCATGGTGATTTTGATTTGCATTTTTCTGATGATTAGTAATACTGAGCATTTTTTTCATAGGCTTGTTGGCCGCATGTATGTCTTCTTTTGAGTAGTGTCTGTTCATGTTCACGTCCTTTGCTCACTTTTCAATGGGGTGGTATTTGTTGTTGCTGATTCATTTAAGTTCCTTATAGATACTGGATACTTGTTCTTTGTTGGATGCATAGTTTACAAATATTTTTGGCATTCTGTATTTTCAGTTAATAGTTTATTTTGCTGTGCAGAAACTCCTTAGTTTAATTAGGGCCCAACTGTCAATTTTTGTTTTTGTTATATTTGCTTTTGAGGACTTAGTCATAATTATTTTGCCCAGGCCAATGTCCAGAGAGTGTTTTCAAAAGTTTTCTCTAGGAATTTTATAGTTTGAGATCTTACATTTAGTCTTTAATACATCTTTAGCTAATTGTTATATGTGGCAATAGATAGAGGCCCAATTTCATTCTTCTGCCTATACTTAGACAGTTTTCCCAGCATCATATATTGAATAAGGTATCTCTACCCATTACTTTGTTGTTGCTATTGTCGTTGTTACCTTTGTTGAAGATCAGTTGATTGTAGGCGTGCATCTTTATTTCTGAATTCTCTATTCTGTTTCATTAGTCTATGCATCAATTTAGTATCAGTAACATACATTTTTGATTACTGTAGCCTTGCAGTAGTTTGAAATCAGGTGATGCAATGCCTCTGGCCTTGTTCTTTTTGCTTAGGATTGCTTTGGGTATTAGGGCACTTTGGTTCCACATGAAATTTAGAATAGTTTTTCCTAGTTTTGTGGAAAGTGAAGTTGGTAATTTGATAGGAATAGCATTGAATTTGTAGGCTGCTTTGGGAAGTATGGCTATTTTAATGATACTAATTTTTCCAATCCATGAGTATGGAATGTTTTCCATTTGTTTGTGTCATTTATACCTTCTTTCAGCAATGTTTTGTAATTCTCCTTGTAGAGATCTTTCACTTTCTTGGTTAGATATATTCCTAGGTATTTTACTTTTTGTGGCTATTGTAAATAAGATTTCAGTCTTTACTTGGTAATTGGCTTGAACATTATTAGTGTATAGAAATGCTACTGATGTTTGTATGTTGATTTTGTATCCTGAAACTTTACTGAAGTCATTTATTGAGTCTAGAGATCTTTTGGTGGAGTCTTTGGTTTTTTTTTAGGTACAGGATTATATCATCAGTAAAGAGAGCGAACATGATTACTTCTTTTCCTATTTTAATGCATTTTACTTCTTTCTCTTTCTTTATTGCTCTGGCTAGGACATGCAGTACTGTGTTGAATAAAAGTGGTGAAACTGAATATCCTTGTTGTGTTCTAATTCCTAGGGGAAATGGCCCAGCTTTTGGCCATTCAATATGATATTGGCTGTTGCTTTATCATAGATGGCTCTTATTATTTTGATACATATTACCTTTATGCCTAGTTATTTGAGGGTTTTTATCATAAGCAAATGCTGAATTTTATCGAATGCTTTTCCTGCATCTATTAGATAATCCTGTAGTTTTTGTTTTTATTTCTGTTTATAGGTTGAATCACGTTTGTTAATTTGCATATGTTAAACTAATCTTGCATTCCAGAAGTAAAGCCCATTTGATCATGTGTGAACTAAGTTTCTGATGTGTTGCTAGATTTAGTTTGCTAGTATTTTGTTGAGGATTTTTGAATGTATATTCATCAGGGATATTGGCGTGTAGTTTTATTTTTTGGTTGTGTCTTTGCCAGATTTTGGTATCAAGATGATACTGGTTTCATGGAATGTTTTAGGAAAGAATCCCTCCTCTTCAATTTTGTTTGAATAGTTTCAGTGTGATTGGTACTAGCTGTCTTTTATGTGTCTGGTAGAATCCAGCTGTAGTCCAGGGCTTTTTTTGGTGAGAAGCTGTTTTTATTTGTTTTTGTTGTTTGTTTGGTAGTGAGTATCGTTCTTTTATTTCCATGTTTAGAACTTCCTTAAGCATCTCTTGTAGGCCTTATCTGGTGGTCATAGATTCCCTTAGCTATTGCTTGTCTGGGAAAGACTTTATTTCTGCTTTATGAAGCTTAGTTTGTTGGCATATAAAATTCTTGGCTGGCATTTCTTTTCTTTAAGGATTCTAAATATGGGTCTCAATCTATTCTGGCTTGTAAGGTTTTTGCTGAGAAGTCTGCTGTTCTTCTGCTGGGTTTCCCTTCATAGTTAACATGACCCTTTTCTTTAGCTGACTTTAAGATTTCTTTCTTTCACATTGACCTTGGATAGTCTATGTGCCTTGGGGATAGGTGTATTTTATAGTATCTTGCAGGAGTTCTCTGGATTTCTAATATCTGCATGTTGACCTCTATAGAAAAGTTGGGGAAACTCTCCTGAATTATATTCTCAAATATGTTTTCCAAGTTGCTTACTTTCTCTTCTTCTCTCTCAAGAGTGCCAATATGTCATAGATTTTTATTGCTTTACGTAATCTCATGTTTCTCAAAAGCTTTGTTCATTAAGTTTTTTTCTTTATTTTTGTCTGTGTTGATTCAAAGAACCAATCTTTGAACTCTGAGATTCTTTCATCTGCTTGGTCTATTCTGTTGCTAAGGTTTCCAATGTAGTTTAAAATTCCTGTAGTGAATTTTTAAAATTTCCAATCCCAGAAGTTCTGTTTATTTCATAACATAATTACGTTGTCTTTCAAATCCTGAATCACTTTTCTGTTTCCTTTGTGGTAGATTTCAATTTTCTCTTAGATCTTGTTGAGTTTCTTTGCCACCCATACTCTGAATTATATTTCTGTCATTTCAGACATTTCTTTCTGGTTAGAATCCATTTCTTGGGAGCTAGTAAGATACTTTGGAGGTGACAAAACACTCTGGCTTTCTGTATTACTAGAGTTCTTGTGCTGATTGCTTCTCATCTGAGAAAGTTGACGCTTTATTTTTCAAATGTGCTATCATTTAGATGGGGCATTTTGATTTCTTATCATTTTTTCCTTTGAGGATTTGACTGTGGCTTATGCTGTGTATGATCAATTGACTTTATGTCTGAGAGCTTTCAGAGGGCCTGGGTTCCTTGGTTGCAGACAGATTCGTATGGTGGCTTTCTCGGAAACTGCTTGGTGTGGCAATGTGTTTTCATTTGGTGCTGTAATTCAGACTGCAGTAAAGTTGATGGCACCTCAGGGTAAGAGCCAGCATAAGGGTCTCACTTTGCCTGTGCTCACCCTCAGCAAGGGTGAAGGCAGTAGAGAAATACAAGAGCACCCTCCCCGAGTACTGCTGTTCTTCAGCAGAAGTAGAAGCCCTTGAGAAGCTTGAGAACTACCTTTCAGCCCACACTTCCCGGGACCCAAGAGGAAGATCTGTGGCTGCATCCACAGCAGTGCACTGGGGAGAGACGGGGCAATTAAACGACCTCCTCTCCATGTTTGTTAGTAGGCTTTGGTGTTGGCCCCTCCAGTGGTTGGCACTGCGCTTGCATTTCCTTTGACCCAAGGGAGGCTCTGACAGCCTGTGTTCTTACTTCCCTCAAAGGCAGTCCCCACCAAGGGTTAGGTCTCCAGGGCAGCAGTGCAGATGGGCAGGGGGAGGGGTGCCTCCCTTCCACTCCTCAAAGTTGGTGGGTCGCACTTCGGCAGCTGATCAAGGGAGCAAGCTGGGGCACCCAGCAAGGACACACACTGACTGGTTCCAGATTGTAAAACTGTTCTTGGCTGCAAGTCCTACTGCTAAGGAGAAACCTCTTCTTCAGCATTTCTCCTCCTGTGGCAGCCCTGTAACAAGAGAATCTAATTTCACTGGCTGCTCCTGGGGTGCTCTCCACACTCACCACTCCATTCTGGATGTGGGGGCCCTTCCCCTGCTCCAGGGCAAATGCTTCACTCTCTGGCCCGAGACTAAAACGTTTGCAGAAGACACTATTGCCAAGTTGCCACACAGTGACTGCCTTGGTGTGAGCCCAGATTAAAAATGGTGTCACCCTCTCAGTCCCAAGTCTGGGAAAATGCCAGCAGCTTTTCCCAGTGTCTTCCCTCCCTGCATCTCTCAGCCTCCCCCAAGCTACCTCCAGGGCTTGGGAAAAAAAGTGGTGCTCTGTCTTTGTCTGGGTTGCATTGCACAGACCCCTAGCAGAAGGGTGAGACACAGAGGGAGACAGGCTGCCGCCCTTGCAGACAAGGGCTTCACTCACTGATCAGCCAAGCGCTGTCATGGAAGCTGCTTGTGCGTCTTTCCCTCCCCAGAGTCTGGTGTGTCCTTCACTAGTCTGAACTCCTGTCTTCCTTCTTGAGGGTGAAAGTTCACAGAGTTGATCTTTAAGCACTATTTTTCTATTTCCCTGCGACTGTGTCATGTGCAAAGTCTCTCATCTGCCATCTTCATCATTACCAGATTCTCTAATTAACTGCTTGTTTTATTTCCTTCCCTCCCTCCCTCCCTCCTTCCCTCCCTCCCTCCCTCCCTCCCTTCCTTCCTTCCTTTGCATTCTCTTTTCATCACCAACATGGTCTCTAACCCCTAGTGGGCCATTCAGATAGTGGTTTGCCTACAGGTCTTTTTATGTATAATAACACAATGTCATTAGCCGAATAACTTGGGTTTAGAGTCCAGCAGCCAGGGCTGGGACCATGCTGGCTGCTTCTGCCCAGATGCTCCTAGGAAGCAGATTCAACATTGACGTCATTACCCGAGTCAGGGTCAGTGAAGGCTGATTGTGTTGGTGACCCTCCTCTGCCTGCAAATCATCTCAACATCTTCCCTAAGAATAGAAGCAGCCTTTTGGGTGGTAACTAACAGCATGGCTAAGGGCTTTGATTCCCTGGGAGACAGGTACTACTGTAAGTCATTATTGGACATTCATGTGAATGGATTTCAGAGAGCAGATATGGACCAGACAGACAGCACATATTCTGAACAGCAGAGAAAGGGAGAGAGGGCCCTGATTGTAGGAGGGGTCCCATTGGGGTAAGGCTTATCTCTCTATCTGCAGCTGTATGGAGCTCTACATGGGCCCAGGGTGGACCTGAGCACTTTCCATAAGAAAGAAAGGTAGCCCACAGCACCCATCAGCTTCAGGGAGAGAAGAGATACTAGCTCACTGCTACTGATTTGAGTGTCTGGGGCTCCCAGATGATGAAAACAAAACCAAAGAAAAGCCAGGCCCAAATCTTGACATGTATTTTCCACTAGAGGGCAGCTTAAACTTTCAAAATAAAATAAATCTTGCACACTGTGTAAAGCACTATATACAGGGTTTGTATGTACACATCACGTAAAACTAGTGCTCATATTCTAGTCTTTGCAAACCTGTACAAGCAGGTCAAGTGTTTAATCGCATATGTCTGAATGTATGTATCCTAGGAAACTAGTCTAGGATACAACTGAAAAATTCTTAAGAAAGTTAAGAGAAGTGCCAGTGCCCAATGATTTGCCCTCTCAGTCCAAGACTCAGGCACCACCCGCCCTGCATGGCCCAGTGTTTATGTTTTTATCAGGCCTATGGAGAGAACGCAGGTCAGTGTGTCTGCTTCTAGCTATGATGAGGAACTGAAGTTAAATTTACCTTCCCAATATAAGCAACTAGAAAACCAGACAAAATATATGAAACAGCCGTTTTTAAACAATGGTCACAGCAGGGCTGTGATCCCCAAGAGAAGACAAACAAAAGTTGTGAGTCCTGTAATCCCCCTGGCTTTCTGTCTGCAGGCGCCTCTGGACTGCAGAACTGGAAGGGGGAATTTGAACAGAGCACAGCATTTCACCAAGTTAGGGAAAGAGAGATCAGAGTTTGGAGAGACAGAAGTGGCTGGAATTTTTAAAAAGAAGTGTCAGGAGAAAGAGCTGATTTCAAAAAGAGCGTGAGAAATCTTTAGAAGGTTGCCACTCTAGTCTGATTCTGAATACTGAGCCACATGTTACTAGGATGAAACTGCGTGGGCTGAGCCAAGAGTTAAACAATGACCACAACTCACACAGGGGTGGGAGACATGGAGTTCAGACAAGTCAGAGTGGTGACTCCTCAAAGACAACTATCTAAAGTGTATAAAGCACTCACAAAACTCTGAAAACAACAAACAATGAAAGACAACATAGGCAAAAAACACAAACAGACATCTCACTGAAGAGGATATAAGGATGCCAAATAAGTACATGAAAAATATTCAACTTCATTAACTATAAGGGAAATGACAAATGAAACCTGATGGCTCATGCCTATAATCCCAGCACTTTGGGAGGCCGAGGCTGGTGGATCGCCTGAGGTCAGGAGTTCAAGACCAGCCTAGCCAACATGAGGGAAACCCTGTCTCTAATAAAAATACAAAAAAAATTAGCTGGGCATTGTGGTGCATGCCTATAATCCCAGCTACTCAGGAGGCTGAGGCAGGAGAATCACCTGAACCCAGGAGGCGGAGGTTGCAATAAGCAGAGATCGTGCCACTGCACTCCAGCCTTGGTGACACAGCGAGATTCTATCTCAAATAAATAAATAATGATATTACTACACACATATCAGAATGATTACAATAAAAATTAATAGAAGTAGCATAATGCTTCTAAGGATACAGAGAAACTGGATCACTCGAACATTGCTGGTGAAACGTAAAATGGTACAAACACTCTGAAAATAGTTTGGCACTTTCTAAAAAAAATGAAACCTGTAAGTACCATATGACACATCACTGTATTCCTGGGTGCTTATCCCTGAGAAATGAAAATTATGTTTATACAATCACCTGTATGCTAATGTTTATAACAACATAGTCATAATAGCCCCAAACTGGAAACAACCCAGACATCCTTCAGTAGGTGAACTGTCAGACAAATTGTGATGCCTTCAAGCCGTGTGTATAAATTAAACTTCTCCAGAGAAAGAGGATTAATATAAGATTATATATGAGGGGCGGGGGAGAGACAGAGAGAGAGACGGAGAGACAGAGAGAGAGAGAGAGAGAGAGAAGGGGGAAATTTTTAGAAATTGGCTCACACAATTGTAGGGGCTGGCATTTTTTAACTTTGTAGACCAAACAGGCAGACTGAAAACTCAGGCAAGAGTGGATGCTAAAGTCTTAAAGCAAAATTTCTTTTTCTTTGGAAAAACCAGTCTTTTCTATTAAGGCCTTCAACTGTTTATATGAGTCCCACTACATTATTTTACTTAAAATCAACTGATTGTAGATGTTAACCATGTCTACAAAATACATTCACAGCAACACCTATATTGTGTTTAATTAAATAACAGGGTACTATGGCTTAATCATATTGACACTTAAAATTGATCATCACACCATATTCAGCAATTAAGAGGAGCAAACGATTGATATACATAACAAACTGGGCGATTCTCCAGTGAATTTTGCTGAGCGAAGAAGCCATTTCTAAAAGGTTACATACTGTATAATTCCATTTATATGACATTTTTGAAATGACAAAATTTTAGAAATACAAGACTAATTACTGGTAGCCAGAGTGGGAGGCAGAGGTGGGAGTAGATAAGAACAAGAAGAAGGAGGGTGTAGTTATGAAATTACAACATAAAGGGTCCTTGTGATGCTGGAACTGACCGGTATATGAACTGTGGTGTTGAAGACATGAACTTATACAAATTCTAAAATAATATAATACTTAATCCACACACATGACGAGCACAGCAAAATTAGGGAAATTGGATTATGGTCAGTAGATTATATCAATGTCAATATCCTGGTATAATAGATACTATATTATACTATATTATAGTGTATAATGAACATAATTTTCATGTTTCAGGGATAAATGCCCAGGAGTAGAGTTGTGGGTCACATGGTAGTTACATGTTTTATTTGTTTTTAAGAAAGTGACAAACTGCTTTTCAGTGTAGTTGTACCATTTTACATTTCCAGCAGCAATGTTTGAGTAATCCAGTTTCTCTGTATCCTTGGCAGCATAACACTATGCTATAACATACTATCTGTTATACTGTATTATAGTATATTATATATACACTATAGTATATATTAATGTGTACTCTATTATACTATAGTTTTCAAATGTTACAACTGGAGGAAACAACGCAAAGTGAACCGAAAACTCTGTATTATTTTTTAACATCAACTTTATTTTTGTAATTTACATAAATAAAATGCAGCCACTTTAAGAATACACTTTAAAAGTTTCGACAAACATATGCAATTGTACAATCATCACCACAAGAAAGATATAAAATATTTTAATCATCCCAAAAGAGTCCCTTGTGTCACGTCCCAGTCAACCACCTTCTCCTAAAATCCCTGTTTCCAGCCCCTGGTAAACATTGATCTGCTATCATTATAAATTTATCTTTACTAGGTTTCACATATGTAGAATCATGGAGTATGCATACTGTATAATTCCAACTATATGTCATTCTGGAAAAGGCAAAACTATGGAGACAGTAAAAAGATCAGTGATTGCTGAGAGTTACGGGTAGAGAGTGGGATGAATAGGCACAGTAGAGAGGATTTTTAGAGCAGTGTAATTTTTTGTATGAGGCTATAATACTGGATACATATCATTACAGTATACCTTTGTCAAAACCTACAGAATGTGCAACATCAAGACTGAACCCTAAAATAAATTATAAACTTTAGGGGAAAGGATTCCCTATTTAATAAATGGTGCTGGGAAAATTGGCTAGCCATAAGTAGAAAACTGAAACTGGATCCTTTCCTTACTCCTTATATGAAAATTAATTCAAGACGGATTTGAGACTTAAATGTTAGACCTAAAACCACAAAAACCCTAGAAGAAAACCTAGGTAATACCATTCAGGACATAGGCATGGGCAAGGACTTCATGTCTAAAACACCAAAAGCAACGGCAACAAAAGCCAAAATTGACAAATGGGATCTAATTAAACTAAAGAGCTCTGCACAGCAAAAGAAACTACCATCAGAGTGAACAGGCAAGCTACAGAATGGGAGAAAATTTTTGCAATCTACTCATCTGACAAAGAGCTAATATCCAGAACCTATAAAGAACTCAATCAAATTTACGACAAAAAAAACCAAACAACCCCATCAAAAAGTGGGCAAAGAATATGAACAGACATTTCTCAAAAGAAGACATTCATACAGCCAACAGACACATGAAAAAATGCTCATCATCACTCGCCATCAGAGAAATGCAAATCAAAACCACAATGAGATACCATCTCACACCAGTTAGAATGGCAATCATTAAAAAGTGCAGAAACAACAGGTGCTGGAGAGGATGTGGAGAAATAGGAACACTTTTACACTATTGGTGGGATTGTAAACTAGTTCAACCATTGTGGAAAACAGTGTGGCGATTCCTCAAGGATCTAGAACTAGAAATACCATTTGACCCAGCCATCCCATTACTGGGTATATACCCAAAGGATTATAAGTCATGCTGCTATAAAGACACATGCACATGTATGTTTACTGCGACACTATTCACAATAGCAAAGACTTGGAATCAACCCAAATATCCATCAGTGACAGACTGGATTAAGAAAATGTGCCACATATACACCATGAAATACTGTGCAGCCATAAAAAAGGATGAGTTTGTGTCCTTTGTAGGGACATGGATGCAGCTGAAAACCATCATTCTAAGCAAACTGTCACAAGAACAGAAAACCAAATACTGCATGTTCTCACTCATAGGTGGGAATTGAACAATGAGATCACTTGGACACAGGAAGGGAAACATCACACACCGGGTTCTATTGTGGGGAGGGGGTAGGGGGAAGGATAGCATTAGGAGATATACCTAATGTAAATGATGAGTTAATGGGTGCAGCATACCAACATGGCACATGTATACATATGTAACAAACCTGCACATTGTGCACATGTACCCTAGAACTAAAAGTATAAAAAAAAATTATAAACTTTAGGTGATAATGATGTGGCAATGTAGGCTCAGTTGTAAGAAATGTACCACTCTGGCAGACAATGTTGATAATGAGGTAGGCTGGGGAGGACAGTATTAATACAAGGGAACTCTCTGTACTCTCCACTTAATTTTGCTGTAAACTAAAACTGCTCTGAAAAAAAGTATTTTTAAAAAGAAAAAGTAAGAAAAGCTCAGAGCCTCCCAGACTCATAAATGTTAGTGTTATTCAGGGATGGCCTCACTTCTTTTATGTCTCTGTTGTTTCACTAGATAATTTCATCCAGTCAACCCAGCAATCTCCTTGTTGGGTATATGCCCAAAGCAACATAAACTCTTCCACCAGAATGCATGTCCACACCAGCATTCACCATAGCAGAGACAGGGAATCAACCAAGGTGCCCATTAATAGTGGACCGGATAAAGAAAATGTGCTAAATACATACCATGCGATACCACAAAGCCACAGAAAATAATGAAATCATGTCCTTTGCAGCTACATGGATGCAGCTGGAGGACATTATCCTTAGTGAAACAGTGTAGAAAGAGAAAACCAAATACCATGTTTTCACTTATAAGTGGGATCTAAACACTGAGTATACATGGGCATAAAGATGGGAACAACAGATGCTGGTTGCTACAAGAGGAGAGAGGGTTAGATGGGGGGCACTTTTAAAAACGACCCATCAGGTGCTACGCTCACTAACTGGGTGATGGTATTATTCATAACCCATACCTCAGGGACACACAATTTATTCATGTAACAAACCTGCACACATATCCCCTGGACCTAAAATAAAAGTTGAAAAAAACCCAAAAAGTGTGTTATTATTGAATAAAAGAATAATTTTGAAATTACTTATAGCACTCTTTCCAAGTTTTGGTCCCCCGTGTTAGACCTTAAGGTATTGATTTGCTCTTAATATTATGAAAAGTTTTGATTTTCAACTCAGAGAAGTTCTCCTTTTGTTGTGTCTTACTGCTTTCAGCTTTCTGTCCTCTTGAGAAGGCCTGAGAGGATAACTTTCTCTTTGTAACTTTTTCATCAGCATTTGTAACTTTCCTTTCCTATAACTCTAAATGCTGTTGAAGCCTGATGCTAAAACATTTTATCTTGAAGGTCTCAAAGGCAAAGGTTTCCTCCAGTATAACTTGATTCTGCACTCTTGGTTTTTCTTAGTATGTCTGAATTATTTCATGAATAGAAAAACTTGACTCATGACTCCGAGTAATTTGAGTATTCTTTCCATTAGGTTTGACTTCCAGGTGATCTGAGTGGGTTTCTCATAAGGGGAAGCCATCACTACAGAGGGTCTTTCTTTGACTTTTGGTAACTGGCCTAAGAAATAGATCTTATGTTTTATTGAGATAATTCCTATATCATCATTATTAAATTTTTTATTTGCTTAAGAAATATATCTATATAACATTCTGTATTGATTTTAAAATCCTTATGTGGTTAAGTTACAGGACTTTGACTCCTGGGTCTTGAAAAAGCACCAATTCCTGCTAAATCTTGAACATTTAAAATGCATTTGTGAGACACAGGGCCAGAAATCAAACTTATTAAATCTTTCTCAGCCCAGGGACTACTATGAAAGAGTGGGCATGTGAGATTATAGGGGCTTATTTTAAGAGAGAAAATTAGTTCAGAGTTTCTCTGTAAATTAAATGTTATTATCAAAAGCACACTGATGCAAGGTCAGCATCTAGGTCCCTGTGTTGGAATAGCAAGGTTTCCTTGAGGCGCTAATCTGCTCCTTGACTAAAAAAGTAATAAAAGCTTATAAAAGATTTATGGAAGTTATATCTTACCATCAAGCTGATTAAAATTAGATAGATATGTTCATAAGGTTTATTTATACTAGCTTAAATATTAGTAATACATTATATGAAGGTAAAATTCAGTTTTCTCTTTTGAACAAAATGTTTCTGTAATACTAAGAAATAGTAAAATATTTTTGTATGCCCTTTCAGTGAAAAAAGAAGAAAAAATCAGGAATAGGGAGAGAGAGAGACAGACCCACTGGCCTAATGATGTCTTTATTAGGTCTTATTATTGGGGAACATGAGTCTCTTCTATGTTAAGAGTAGAAGTTTCTGCTTTTTTGAAATCTTTGAGTTATCACTTTGGCTAACTGAGTAACTTATTTTCAGTGACATATAATGCCATTTTATGATATTAAGTGTTTTAAACTTTTGTTATTTGACAAATGCTTCAAAATCAAATTCTAAATTCAGTCTTTTGGCCTGAAACTAATTTTTTGGAAGTCCAAGAAAGACATGTTTGTCTTATTTGGTAAAATAAAATAAAACAGGAAGCATTGTCAAACATACAAAGGTGTTTAACTTTCTTTGGGTTATATTTACATAAGTGTCTTATTTGTATGTGCTTCAAAATCGTATGATTCCTACAATTCTAATATGTCTAAGTATATGTTATCAGTAATAATTATAACTATTATGTTAAATTGTTGTATGTTACAAAATAGTCAAATTTCCTTGTCAACTGTATCTCTAACAATGGCAATTCTAAGATTTTGCCATCCACAAATATTGTATTACTTTAATCCTTTACAAAAAGTGGTTTATAATCAGCTACAGAACTTCAAGGAGTTCTCTTAAACATAGGTTTCTGATAATTTTGGAGACTGTGTTGTTGGAATAGAAAAATATAACTTCCAGGACTCTAATTTAAAAGTTAACATGTTCATGAGAATTGCCAACACAATATCAAATGGAATGAGTTAATTGCATGGACTAAATAACAGAAGACTGAAATAAATTTTTTGATTATTTTTGTTAGAAACGTTGATTCTTTTTGTTTTGTTATTTAAGAGCCACAAAAACATTTTTCTTTTGATATATTACAGCTATTAGCAATTGAGTAAAGTATATTCTTTTGAGTAAAATTCGAAGCACATTTCTTCCTCTCTACCTGATTTCTTTAAAATTTGAAAACTGTTTGTTAGTATTCTTAATAAATGACAATATAGTTATTTGCATAAATTCAATAAGAATCTATTTTCTTTTGTATAGGACACAATTGAAGACACAATTTACCAAGGCTTTGACTGGCAGGGCATATTTTCATACTGTCTTAAGAAACGGAAATTGACTTATAGAGCCAAGAAAAGCTCCTTGGAAAAACTGATCACATACCTTGTCTATGCAGGTTCTTTACAGAATTTCTGGTCTGCGGTATATAAAGACTATCACTTTCTGACCAGCCCAGAAACCCCAAGTTATCTTGGGTCCTTAAAAAAAGAGAGGAAATATTCATACAGGTATTTGTGGGAAAAGACAAATCTTTGTTTGGGCTTAATGGTTTGAAAAAAATCTAACCTGAGATTTATTGTATTAAAATGTTCCAGTAAAGCCAATTTAAAAAAGAAGCCTATATGGAAGATAGTTTTTCTTCCTAGACTTTATGCAAATAATCAGGTCAAGTATAATAAAACTAAAACTTTTTTTTTTTTTTTTTTTACAAATAAATTAGTTCTTCTATGAGTTGTCTTTGGTAAAAATGGAGAACTGAAAGAGAAAAATTATCTTTCAAAAGAAACTAGTCTTGTTCAGTGATTTTTCAGTTTTTATTATTTTCTACAATTTGGACCAAATCCTAAAGTTTTCCTGGCTACAAGTTTTCCAAACTAATGTTTTTAATTTTTTCTTTTTTTTTTTTTTAATCTCCAATTTGTCTAATTTGAAATCACTAGAAATTAAAGCTGTGTTTTCCTTAAAGCCCTATGAACTGAAGCTAAACAACTTAGGATGAAATAACAACCTATTCATGTCCTACATCAGTTTTCCAGGATTCTTTTCCCCTTTTGTTGTTATGCTCTCTCCTCCTTTCTTTTTTTCCCCCATTTTATTTCTCTGTTCTTCTCAATGGAATGTGAGAATTCACAACCTGAATGAGCCTTCCTAACAATGTGGGACTTATCCATCTAGGAATGAACTATCCTAGTGATGAGAGATCAGACAAAACCCAATACCACAGATTCATTTTCATTGAAAATACTTTATTTGAAAGATCCTTTTAAATAGGGTGGAAATTATAAAGAAAAAATAGAATGTTGGGACCCCAAATTAACTATGTCAAAGGGAAAAGTTAAAGCTTAGAAGCTGAGTTATTAAAAAAAAAACAAAACAAAACAAAACAAAAAACTGCCTTTCCTTTTGTTCCTAAACTGACTGCTACAGATAGAATGCCACATTTCTCCACAAAGGGCCTCCCTCATCCTGACAATGTAAATTAACAGCTTATCTTCGTGGATATAAAACAAGAGGAGACTGGAAACTGTCCCACTACCCACCCCAAGACAAATGCATACTTGACTGCTTCCTCAACTCAATGCTTACTTTATCTTATGTAAAGTGCATATTTACTGAACATGAGATGAATGCATAATTGACTTTTCCCTCTATGTCCTCCTTTTCATGTGCAACAGGTGTATTTGGTTAACCTAATAGAAGCCTCACAAGAATGTGACCATATCCATCTCTTTTCTTTCTTTCCCTTTTCCCCTTCCACCACATTTACCCTTTAAATATTGAAGCCATCAAAATCTTCTTCAGAAAAAGCACAGGCCCCAGATCCTGTTGTAGGTTATATGTTTTTCCCAGGTACATTGTCAACCTTGACAAAATACATCTCTAACATGATTAAGACTCACCTCATTTTTTCTGATATGAAAAGAGGGTCTACATTTACATTAATCTCTAAGTGTTCTTGGCCTCACTGAAGACCCACTTCCAAAAATTAGACACCTTCTCAGAAATTGGGAGGAATATAATTTTTTGCTTCAAATCTCACCAAACAGCCCAGAATCTTCCTGACATCTTGGAATGTCTTTTAAGAATCCCAGTTATCCCAGTAACCATTTTCACATACAACACAGCTGGACTGGCTGGATCATGATATAAGTAGACCTGTTCTGTCACCTCTACCCCATCACTGCTGTCACACAGACATTCTTCTTCCCCTTCTAAGGAAAGGTCTTTATAATGTGGCAACACCTTTCTCAGGAAGTCTTGCAGTCCTTATTTCTGAGTGAGCCTCATATTGCATTATTTTTGGAGGATACTCCTGGTCAGCTGGGGTGATGGTACCCTAGGAGAAGGTATCATTCCATACTAGTCTTGAGCTCAGAAGCAGATCCACTCTCTTAAGCACTAAGGGTTTTTCCTCTTCTCAACCTATATTCATTCCTTAGTTTATCCCACCCAGTCTCATGGCTTTAAACTCCATCTACATTTTTACTTTTTAAAGCATGCTCTGTGGACCAGTAGCAGCATCTGGGAGCTGGCTGGAAGTGCGGCTTTCCGGGCCCTACCCCCGTCCTACAGAATCAGAATATGCATTTTAACAAATCCTCAGGTGACTTGGCAGCATGTGGTGGTGTGTTGCCCCACGCCTGGTACCTCTCAACTTATCTCCTGTCCTGAAATCTCTCCCAGCCACTCTGCAGCTGCTTACGTCACAGTTCAGCTTGAAGGTCCACCAGGCATATTAAACATATCCAAAACCAGATTCTTAGTTCCTGCTCCCTAACCCTGCCCCTCCCCCAGCCTTCCCCACTCCAGCAATTCCCCTTATCCAGTTGTTTGGAACAGCAATCTTGTCATTATCCCTGAAGACTGCTTCTCACACTTCCTATCCAATCTCCCAGAAATGCTTCCATCCATTTCTTACCCCTTGCCCTGCTGCCTGTCCAAGGCAACATGGCGTCTGACATAAAGTGATACAATTTCCTCCATCTTCCTACTTCTAATCTACAGCAGCCATCATGACCCCCACAGCAGCCATTATGACCCTTTAAAAATGCAAGTAAGAGCAGTTGCTCCCAGGGTCCCATCTCATGTTTTGCAGTACTGGTCACAGGCTTCACCATGGCCTCCAGGGCCCTGCAAGAGCTGAATATGCCCCCAGCCCAGCTCACAGCCAGCCATTCTCCCATGACACAGCTCACCAGCCAAACCAGCTGCTTCATGCTCCTTGAAGTGTGAACACGTGGGCACACTCCTAGCCACAGTGCCAGTGTGGCTCATGCTTCTTCCGTTCATGTTTCTTCTTCATGGAGGTTTTCCTCACCACCTCATCAAAACGATGCTTCTGCCTATCCTCTAGTCCCATTTTCTGTTATTTTTTTTCACAGCAGTTCTTGCCACCTGACATTTTTCACATTTATTTACTTATTTATTTATTTTCTGTTTTCCCAACTAAAGTGAACATGGGGCTTTGTGGTTTTGCTATCTCCAGTACCTAGCTCAATGTCTGAAACATGGTAGATTTTTCTTAAATACTTGCTTAATAAATGAATTTTACTGCTCAGTGGACACGGCTCTTACCCCTGAGAAAGAGTCCTATCATGTTTCTAAATAGGCCAGGAGAAGAGGTCCTGACTGGTATAATTAATCATTAATTAGTCCACTAGTTTTGCCCAATGGAGTAAACATATTCTAATAACGTTTTCCCAATGTTTGCTTACAAAGTCCCTTCTGGATCAAATTCTTATGTTATAGAAAGAAAACAGTATAAGATGCATTTGAAAGAAAGCATAATTCCATTTGCCTTTTATTGTCGCATATTACTATAGGCCTATGGAGTAACCAATACAAAATAAAAAATATTCTTCTAACATTTGTAAACGTTCACTTAGAAAAACTTTCTTGGCCGGGCGCGGTGGCCTATAATCCCAGCACTCTGGGAGGCTGAGGTGGGTAGATCATGAGGTCAGGAGATCGAGACCATCCTGGCTAACACAGTGAAACCCCGTCTCTACTAAAAATACAAAAAATTAGCCAGGCGTAGTGGCGGGCACCTGTAGTCCCAGCTACTCGGGAGGCTGAGGCAGGAGAATGGCGTGAACCAGGGAGGCGGAGCTTGCAGTGAGCCAAGATCGCACCACTGCACTCCAGCCTGGGCGACAGAGCGAGACTCTGTTTCAAAAAAAAAAACAAAAACAAAAAACTTCTCATTCACTGAACTCTTTTCATACCCAGAGAAAAAATAATAGTAAATGTTTTTAAAAGCAAGTTTATATTTACTTTTTATGAGTGGATTTCTCTATAAGTCTTAGTACATATCAGAGAAAAAAAAATGTTCTAAAACTTCTCAATGTTTGCTAACAAATTCCTTTCTGTGTTAAACCCTTCCAATTACTAAAAAGAAAATAGTTTATAATCCTTTTGATCAAACTATAATTTCTTACAAATGTTTTTCTGTATAAAATTTTTTCATTCACTTTAATAAAAGTTAATTATATATTCTAAGAAAAACTCTTTCTTACATTTGTCTTTTATTGCTGGATGTCTTATTGGTAGATGAAGGCCACAAGAAGTAAAAAGAAGTTCAAATTTTATATACATATATATATATAATTGATTAGAAATTGGTTTTATTGTACAACTCATTCATGCACTGAAAGAAAACAGTTAATAATAAATTTTGATAAAAGCAAGCTTGACATTGACTATAGGTGGATTGCTCTATCGTCCTCTAGGCCAGGGGTCCCCAATCTCTGAGTCATGGACCAGTAGTGCTCTGTGGCCTGTTAGGAACTGGGCTGCACAGCAAGAGGTGAGTGGAGGGTCAGTGAGTAAAGCTGAACTCCAACAACTATTGTGAACTGCCCCTGCGAAGGTTCTAGGTTGCACACTCCTTAAGATTCTAATACCTGATGGTCTGTCACTGTCTCCCATCACCCCCAGATGAGACCATCTAGTTGCAGAAAAACAATCTCAGGGCTCCCACTGATTCTACATTATGGTGAGTATGTAATATAATAGAAATAAAGTGCATAATAAATGTAATGAGTTTGAATTATTCTGAAATTATCTCTCCACTATATGTGGAAAAATTTTCTTCCAAGAAACTGGTCCCTGGTGCGAAAAATTTGGGGACCACTGCTCTAGATAGCTATTAGCAAAAGGAATATGTTCTAATACACATTTCTCAATATTTGCTTACAAATGCCATTTTGGGACAAATTCTATTCACTGACAGCAAACAGTCTATGATGAATCCTAGGGGGAGGATGATTACAAATGTATTTTATATCTAAGTATCTCTCTAGGTCTATAAGCACTGAATGAGAAAAAAATTCATATAACAAGTTCTAAATTTTCACGTTGTAGAACATCTTATTCACCCAACTTTTCCATTAACTGAAAGAAAAGTTAACGAAGAATCATGAAGAATTCAAGCTTATATTTACTTTGTGTGCATAGATTTATCTATTGGCCTCCTGGCATAAATGGACAAGGATACATGTTCTAATAACCTATTTTCCAAATTTGCCTAAATATGCCTTTCTGTGTCAAACTCTTCTATGTACTAAAAAAAATATTTTATGATGCATCCTTAAAGAAGCATAATTACATTTTCCTTTTATTGCTGAGTATCTGTGTTGGCTGATGAGGGCTCCAAAAACCCAGATATATGTTAGAATACTGTATTAGTCCATTTTCACACTGCTGATAAAGAGTACCTGAGACTGGGAAAAAAGAAGAGTTTAATTGGACTTACAGTTCCACATGGCTGGGGAGACCTCAGAATCATGGCAGGAGGCGAAAGGCATTTCTTATATGGTGTTGGCAAGACAAAATGAGAAAGAAGCAAAAGTGGAAACCCCTGATAAACCCATCAAATCTCATGACACTTATTCACTATCATGAGAATAGCATGGGAAAGACCGGCCCCCATGATTCAATTACCTCCCCCTGGGTCCCTCCCACACATGTGGGTATTCTGGGAGATACAATTCAAGTTGAGATTTGGGTGGGGACACAGCCACACCATATCATTCCACCCCTGGCCCCTCCAAATCTCATGTCCTCAAATTTCAAAACCAGTCATGCCTTCTTAACAGTCCCCCAAAGTCTTAACTCATTTCAGTATTAACTCAAAAGTCCACAGTCCAAAGTCTCATCGGAGAAAAGGCAAGTCCCTTATGCCTATGAACACGTAAAATCAAAAGCAAGTTAGCTACTTCCTAGATACAATAGGGGTACAGGCATTGGGTAAATACAGCCATTCCAAATGAGGAAATTGGCAAAAACAAAGGTGCTGCAGGCCCCATACAAGTCCAAAATCCAGCAAGGCAGTCAAATCTTAAAGTTTCAAAATGATCTCCTTTGACTGCATGTCTCACATCCAGGTCAAGGTAGGTTTACATGGGCTTGGGCAGCTCTGCCCCTGTGGTTTGGCAGGATACAGCCTCCCTCCCAGCTGCTTTTATGGGCTGGTGTTGAGTGTCTGTGGCTTTTCCAGGTGCACGGTGCAAGCTGTCAGTGGATCTACCATTCTGGGTCTGTGGGATGGTGGCTCTCATCTCATAGCTCCACTAGGCAGGGCCCCAGTGGGGACTCTGTGTCTGGTCTCCCACCCCACATTTCCCTTCCACACTGCCCTAGCAGAAGTTCTCCATGAGGGCCTCAGCCTTGCAGCAGACTTCTGACTGGACATCCAGGTATTTCCATACATCCTTTGAAACCTAGGTGGAGGTTCCCAAGCCTGAATTCTTGACTTCTGTGCACCAACAGGCTCAACACCACATGGAAGTTGCCAAGGCTTGAGGCTTGCACCCACTGAAGCCACAGCCTGAGCTCTACATTGTCCTCTTTCAGCCACAGCTGGAGTGGCTGGGACACAGGGCACCAAGTCCCTAGAATGCATACAGAATGGGGACCCTGGGCCTGGCCCAGGAAACCATCTTTTCCTCCTAGGCCTCTGAGCCTGTGATGGGAGAGGCTGCTGTGAAGACCTCTGACATGCCCTGGAGACATTTTCCCATTGTCTTGGGTATTAACATTACTTATGCAAATTTCTGCAGCCAACTTGAATTTCTCCTCAGAAAATGAGTTTTTCTTTTCTATTGCATTGTCAGGCTGCAAATTTTAAAAAAACTTTTATGCTCTGTTTCCCTTGTGGAACTGAATGCCTTTAATAGCACTCAAGTCACCTCTTGAATGCTTTGCTGCTTAGAAATGTCTTCCGCCAGATACCCCAAATCATTTCTCTCAAGTTCAAAGTTCCTCAAATCTCTAGGGCAGGAGAAAAATGCTGCCAGTCTCTTTGCTAAATTGTAATAAGGGGCACTTTTACTCCAGTTCCCAACAAGTTATTCATCTCCATCTGAGACCACCTCAGCCCGGACTTTATTGTTCATATCACTATCAGCATTTTTGTCAAAGCTATTGAACAAGTCTCTAGGAAGTTCCAAACTTTCCCACATTTTCCTGTCTTCTTCTGAGACCTCCAAACTGTTCCAACATCTGCCTGTTACCCAGTTCCAAAGTCGCTTCCACATTTTCAGGTATCTTTTCAGCAACACCCACTCTCGGTACCAATTTACTGTATTAGTCTGTTTTCACACTGCTGATAAAGACATACCTGAGACTGGTAGAAAGAGAGGTTTAATCGGACTTACAGTTCCACATGGCTGGGGAGGCCTCAGAAACATGACGGGAGGTGAAAGGCATTTCTTATGTAGCAGGAACAAGAGAAAATGAGGAAGAAGCAAAAGCAGAAACCCTCAATAAACCCATTATATCGCATGAGACTTATTCACTATCACAAGAATAGCATGGGAAAGATCAGCCCCCATGATTCAATCTCCTCCCCCTGGGTCCCTCCCACAACACATGGGAATTCTGAGAGATACAATTCAAGCTGAGATTTGGGTGGAGACACAGCCAAACAATATGAAATACCATAACAAAATTTTTAGTTAAAAATTATCTCATTCATCCAACTATTTTATTCACTGAGATAAAGCAGTTGATGATAAATTTTGAAACAAGTTAACTTACGTTTACTGTTTAAATTTATGAGTATCTTTTCTGGCTGTTGGTGTCTATTGGAGAAAGAAGCATGTCCCAATAATGTCTTCTCAGTGTCTAATTACAAATTATTTTTGTGTTAAACTCCTCTATTCACTATCTTAAAAAGCAGTTCTTGATGCATCCTATGGAAAGCATGCTTACATTTGCCTTTGATTGCTTGACATCTCTCTAAGCCCATAAGAGCCCAACAGGGAATAAAAATGTTCAAATTATATAACACAAACCTTTGCTTAGAAAAGGATCTTCTTCTTCAAGCTCTTTTATTCACTGAAAGAAAAGAGTTAATTATGAACCTTAAAGAAAGCAAGCTTACATTTACTCTTTATAGGTGGACTTTCTATTGGCCCCTTGCTGTCTACTAGAAAAAGAAACATAATAATTTCTTCTTTGTGTTTGCTTAAAGATGATTTTTTTTTCAAACTCTCCCATTTACTGAATGAAAAAATACTGTGATGCATCTTAAGGAAATCATAATTAAATTTGCTTTTTTTTGTTCTGGATAGCTCTACTGGCCAATGAAGGTCCAAAGAAGAAAGAAAAATGTTTCAGTAGCATGTTCTCAGTTTTCACTTAGAAAATTATCTTATTCATAAAAATCTTATACTGACTGAAAGAATCAGTGAACGATGAATCATAAAGAAATACGCTTACATTTGCTTTTTCTACGTGTATTTTTCTATTGGCCTATTGGTGCCTATTGGAGACGGAAATATGTTCTAATAACTTCTCAACATTTGCTTACAAACACCTTTCTTTTTGAAACACTTCAATAAAAAAGGAGTTTATTATGCATTCTAAGAAAACCATAATTACACTACTCTTTTATTGCTAAAAATGTCTTTAGGCCTACATGGATACAATGGGCATAGAAAAATATTCAAATAATATGTTCTAAACTTTTGGTTAGAAATGCATCTCATTTATCAAATTCTTCTATTAACTGAAAGAAAACAGTTAATGATTAATCTTGCAGAAAACAAGCTTACATTTTATAGTTGGATTTCTCTATCAGCCTCGGTGCTCATTGGAGAAAAACCATGTTCTAATAATTTCTTCTAAATGTTTACTTACAAATGCCTTTTAGTGTCAAACTCTTTTATTCACTGAATTAAAACAGTTTACAGTGTTTATTATGGGAAGCATGATGACATTTGCCTTTTATTGCTGGATATTTCTGTATGTCTATGAAATCTCAGTGGAAAGAGAAAAATGTTCAATAACATGTTCTAAACTTCACTGAGAAAAGCATCACAGTCACCAAACATTTCAGTTCATTGAAATAAAACAGTAAATAATCAATCTGCAGAAAGCAAGGGTACCTTTCCTTTCTATGGGTGGAGGTTTCTTTTCTCTTGGACTTGGCACCTGTTAGAGAAAGAAACATGAACTTCTCAACATTTGGTTATATGCTCCCTTTTTGTCAAACTATCATTCATGGAAAGAAAAACAGGTTATAATGCTTTTTATGGAAAGTATGATTCCACTTGCCTCTTGTTACTGCATATCTCTATAGGCCTATGAGGTGTCAGTAGGAAGAATAACATTAAAATAATATGTTCTACAATGAGAACACATGAACACTAGGTGAGGAACATCACACACTGGGGCATGTTGGGGGTTGGGGGCTGGGGAAGGGACTGTATTAGGAGAAATACCTAATGTAAATGATGAGTTGATGGGTGCAGCAAACCAACATGGCACATGTATACCTATGTAACAACCTGCATGTTGTGCACAGGTACCCTAGCACTTAAAGTATCATATATATAATACTTTAAGTGATATATATCTATATATAGTCAAGTGCTTCCATTTGTTGAAAGAAAACAGTTAATGGTAAATCTTGAAGAAAGTAAGTTTATATTTATTGTTTTTTTGTAACTTTTTGCATCTTGGCATCTACTACAAAAGACACAAGTACTAATAACTTATTCTCAATATTTGTTTACAAACTCCTTTTCTTTCAAGCTCTTTTATCCACTGGAAAAAAAGAGTTAATCATGTACCCTTAAAAAAGCATTATTACTTTCTTTTTTTGGAGATGGAGTCTCGCTCTGTTGCCCAGGCTGGAGTGCAGTGGCACTATCTCGGCTCAGGGCAATCTCCGCCTCACGGGCCCAAGTGATTCTTCCACCTCAGACTCTCGAGTAGCTGGAACCACAGGCTCACAATGCCATGCCTGGCTAATTTATTATTATTATTAGTAGTAGTAGTAGTAGTAGAGATGGGGGTTTCACCGTGTTGCCCAGGCTGGTTTTGAACTCCTGAACTCAGGCAATCTGCCCCCCTCGGCCTCCCAAAGTGCTAGGATTACAGGTGTGAGCCACCACACCCAGCTGCATTATTACATTTTTTAAAAGCTAGATATATCCATAGGTCCACGAGGGCACAAATGGAAAAAAAATGTTCAAATAACATGTTCAAAATTTTTTAATAAAAGACATTAGAGGGGAGAAAAGTCAAGAGGGATGACCTGACATGGTGAGAAAGAACTTCTCACTGGGAGACCAGAGAATCAAGAAGACCAATACTCCAAGCAGATTGTCAGAAAGAACACATTGTGTGTGGAGGAAGGACACAGACATTGGGCTGAAGAGGGAGAAATGTGGAAACCCTGCAAAGGGTTGCCAAGCACCAGGATTTGTTCCTGGCCTTATGCAGCTCTTGGGGAAGGGGTGAGTTAAATAGGCATGGAGTGGTTCACTCTCACCATGGACGTCCGGAATCTTAGCTGCAGAAGATCCCATGAACCCCAGACATTTGAGATCAGGGAGAGCTGTTTGAAGAGTTGGCAGAGAGGGGACTCCAGCCTTTGTGGAGCCCAAATGGTTTGGCAGGGGAACAACTGCAGTACAGCATGGCCAGGGATGCAAGATGCCCATCCCCTAAGGCTCACCACACTCATTTAGGCAGCTTTGGCCTTTCTTGGCTGTTGGATCTGAGTAGAATAAAGTTACCTTGCCCACGGGATGGAGTCATTCTGATCTGAACACCCTCCTGTCTGCCAGTCTCTCCTATGGTCCCTGCCTGGCCACACCCACTAACAGTGAAGCTCAGATGCTCAAACAAGGTGCTTCCCAGTGGCCACCACCATAGGTCCTTCATTGGAAGATCACACCTAGCTATCAGAGAGTGTCTGTTCAAGGGACCCCACCAGCACACAACTGCCCACAGCCTCCCTCGACTGCTTCACTGGCACACTCTTGCCTGCAGCATCCTCCCACCAATTTGATGGCATGCAATTGCCCCAAATTTCTGCCAACTGCTTTGCTGGTGCATGTGAGTTTGTGGGCCTCACCATCCTGGTGCCGTCAGTGTAAATGTATGCATAGACCCTGCTAAGCCACCATCCTGCCACTGCTGGTGCACATGTGGACCCTGCTATACCACTGTCCTACTGCCACCAGTATGTGAACATGTGTGGACCCTGCCATGCTGCTGCCACTTGTGTACACACAGGCATGCACACGAATGCTGCCGTAGCATTGCCCTGTTCCTGCTGGAATGTACAAGTGCACACCCTGCTGCCATTACCCTAATGAAGCCCTTTTAACAGCACCTCCATCAAAGTGTTGTTGCCAGCAGACCCAGAATGCCTTGCTACCTCCAGTGAAGCAGATGCTTAACATTGAGGAGCTAAAGAACAAAGCCATGGGCCTGGTCCCAGGTCCCCAGTGTTAGAATATACAGCCCAGGAGTACTGAGCTGAGCCTCAGACCCCTGAAATTATCCAGCAAAATAGCCAGCCAACTGAACCCAACTGTCACCACAGTAAGTTCCTCAAGGATATCAAAGAATATAAAAGCAAAAAGCTCCATCCAAGGAATAGCAACTTCAAAAATTAAAGAAATATCACCCCACATAGATAAGAGAATCGGTGCCAAAACTCTGGCAACTGAAAAGGCAGACATGTCTTCCTACCTTCAAATCCTCAAACTAGCTCCTCATTAATGATCTTTAACCAGACAGAAATTACTGAAATGTCAGACATATAATGCAGAATCTATATGGCAATGAAGATCATTGAGATTCAGGAGAAAGTTGAAACCCAGTTCAAGGAATCTAAGGAAATCAACAAAATGATACCAGAGCTAAGATACAAGATAAAGCCATTTTAAGGCAGAACCAAACTGATCTAATGGAACTGAAAAACTCACTATAAGAATTTTATAAATCATTAACAGCATAATATACCAAACTGAGGAAAGAATTTCAGAGCTTCAGGACTGGTTCTTCGAACTGACTCTGTCAAACACAAATTTAAAAAAAGAACTTTAAAATAAACAAAATCTCTGAGAAATAATACAATTATGTGAAGAGATTAAATCTATAATGCATTGGTGTCCCTGAAATAGAGGGAGAGAAAGCAAGCAACTTGGAAAACATATTTGAGAATATTGTTGATGAAAAATTTCTCAACTTTGCTAGCAAAGTCACCATTCATAGTCAGAAAATTTAGAGAACCCCTTCAAGATACTAGACAAGAAGACCTTCCTCAAGACACACAGTCAGCATATTCTCCAGGGTGAATGCAAAATAAAAAATATTAAAGGCAAATGGAGAGAAAGGGCAGGCCACAAACAAAGGGAATCTCATCAGCTTAACAGTAGACTTTTCAGCAAAAAGCTATAAACCAGAAGAGACTGAGGGCCTGTATTCTGTATCCTTAATAAAAATTCCAACCAAGTATTTCATATCCATCCAAACTAAGCTTCATAAGAAAAAAAAAAAAAAACCCTAATTCTTTTCAGATAACTAAATGTTAAGGCAATGACCACCAGACCTTCCTTAAAAGAGATCCTGAGGAAGTGCTAAACATGGAAATGAGTGACTGTCACTAGCCACCAGAAAGCACATTTATGTATGTAGACCAAGGACACTATAAGGCAGCTACAAAATTAAGTCTACATAAATACCAGCTAACAAAATGATGACAGGATTAAATGCACACATATCAATAAATCTTGAATGTGAATGGAATAAATGCACCGCTTAAAAGTCACAGAATGGCAAGTTGGATAAAAAAGCAAGACTCAACTGCATGCTGTATTGAAAATAGCCATGTTAGTTGTTATTGTTGTGACACTCCTAGGCTCAAATTATAGGAATATAGAAAAATTTACCAACTAAACAAAAAAAGCAGAATTTGCTATTCTTATTTCAGACAAAACAGACTTTAATCAACAGTAATGAGAAAGGACAAAGAAAGGTATTACATAATGATAAAGGGTACAATTCAAGAGGAAGACTTAACTATCTTAAATATATGTGCACTCAACACTGCAGCACCCAGATTCATAAAGCAAGTTGTTAGAAACCTACAAAGAGACTTAGGTAACCACACAACAATACCAAACAACTTTAACACTCCACTGACAGATCATCGAGACAGAAAAGTAAAAAAAAAAAAAGATTTTCAGGACTAAAACTTGACACTTGGTAAAACAGACCAAACAGACATCTACAGAATACTCCACCAAAAAAACCAACAGAATATATATTATTTTCATCTGCACAGGAAACATAATCCAAAATCAACTGCATGCTCAGTCATAAAGCAAATCTCAACAAATTCAAAACGTTGAAATGATATCAACCACACTCTTGGACCACAGAAAAATATAATTGGAAATCAATATCAAGAAGATATCTCAAAAAATAGTGAGAATCAGAGCTGAACTAAATAAAACTAAGATATGAAAAATCATACAAAACATCAAATGAACCCAAAAGTTGGTTTTTTGAAAGAATACATAAGATTGTTAGACCACTAGCTAGACTAATGAAAAAAAAAAAAAAAGAGAGAGAGAGAGAAGATCCAAACAAGCACAATCAGAAATGACAAATGGGGTACTACCACTGGCCAAACAGAAATACAGAAAACCCTCAGAGACAATTACAAACACCTCTATGCACACAAATTAGAAAATCTAGAAGAAATGGATACACTCCTGGAAACATACAACCTCTTGTGATTAAACCAAAAGGATTTTAAAACCCTGAACATACAATAATGAGTTCTGAAATTGAATAAATAATTTTTCAAAAGCCTACCAACCAGAAGAAGCATTGGATGAGACAGATTTACAGCTCGATTCTACCAGATGTATAATGAAGAGCTGGCACTAATTCTGCTGAAACTGTCTCAAAAAACTGAGGAGGAGGGACTCCTCCCTAACTCATTCTATAAGAACAGCATCATTTATGATACCAAAACCTGACAAGGACACAATATAAAAAGAAAACTTCATGACAATATCCCTGGTGAACATACATGCAAACATCCTTAACAAATACAAGCAAGCTGAATCCCAGGTAATAAGAAAAGTGAATCCACCACAATCACATAGTCTTTATTCCAGGGATGCAAGGTTGGTTCAACATACACAAATCAATAAAAGTGATCCATCAAATAAACAGAACTAAGAACAGAAACCACATGATCATCTCTATAAATGTAGAAAAAGTTTTTGATAAATTTCAACATCCCTTCGTGTTAAAAACCTTCAACAAACTAAGCATCAAAGAAACATACCTCAAAATAATAAGAGCCATCTATGACAAACCCACAGCAAACATTATACTAAATGAGTAAGAGCTGGGAGCATTCCCCTTGAAAACTGGAACAACACAAGGATGCCCATTTTCACCACTCCTGTTCAATATACTAGTAGTACTGAAAGTCCTAGCTAGTGCAATCAGGTAAAAGAAAGAAATAAAAGGTACCAGAATAGAAAGAGAAGAAGTCAAATTATATTTTTTTGCAGACAATATAATTCTACACCTATAAAATCACATATTATCTGCCCAAGGGCTGCTAGATCTAATACACTACTTCAGCAAAGTTTAAGCATACAAAATCATTATACAAAAATCAATAGCATTTCTGTTTACCAATAATATCTAACATGAGAGCCAAATCAAGAACACAATTTCATTCATAAAAGACATAAAAACAATAAAATATCTAAGACTACAGCTAACAAGAGAGTTGAAAGATCTCTACAAGAGGAATTACAAAACACTGCTGAAAGAAATCAGAAATTACACAAAAAAGTAGAAAAGCATTCCATGGTCATGAATAGGAAGAACCAATAGCATTAAAATGTCCATACAGCACAAAGCAATTTACAGATTCAATGCTATTCCTATCAAACTACCAAATCATTTGTCAAAGAATTAGAAATACCTACTTTAAAATTCGTCAACTATTCACATGAAACCAAATAACCAAAATACTAAAGCAATCTTAAACAAAAACAACAAAACTGAAGGAATCACAATACCTGTCAACCTATTATACTACAAGGCTACAGTAACCAAAATAGCATAACACTGGTACAAAAAGACACATGGACAAATTGAACAGTTTTAGAGAACACAGAAATAAAGCTGCCCACCTACGACTATCTTATATTTGAAAAAGTTTTTAAGAAGCAATGGTGATAGGACTTCCTATTCAATAAATGTTGCTAAGGTAACAGGACACCCATATGCAGAAGACTAAAAATTGACACTTTCTTTACATCTTATATAGAAATCAATTCATGGTGGATTAAAGACTTAAATGTAAGACCTAAAATTATTTTTAAGAATCAATAAGAAATCTTAGGATACAGTATTCTGGACAGAGGCATCAGCAAAAATTTTACGGTGAAGTCTCCAAAAGCAATTACGATGACAACAAAAATAGACAAACGGTACCTAATTAAACTACAGATCTTCTGCACAGCAAAAACAAAAACATTAACAGAGTAAACAGCCTGCAGAATTGTTAAAATATTGACAAAATGGTTGAAAATATCTGATGAACTCAATACCCAGAATCTATGAGAAATTTAAACAAATCAACAAGTAAAAAATGAACAACCCCATCAACAGATGGGCAAAGAACATGAACAGACACTTCTCAAAAGAAGACAACACATGGCTAAGAAGCATGAAAAAAAAATTCAACATCAGTAATCATTAGAGAAACACAAATTAAAACCACAATTAGTACCATTTTGCAGCAGTCAGAATGGCTATAACTGAAAACACACACACACACAAAACACAAGTTGATGAGGATGTGGAGAAAAAGGAATGCTTATACATTGCCAGTGGGAATGTGATTTAGTTCAGCCACTGTGGAAAAATTTTAAGAATTTTCAAATAACTTAAAATAGAACTACCATTCAACCCAACAATCCCATTTTTGGTTATATACCCAAATAAATAAAAATTGTTTTCCCCAAAAGACACGTTTGTTTTTGTTCATTGCAGCAATATTCACAATGGCAAAGACATGCAATCAAACGTAGGTGTCCATCATCTGTAGCCTGGATAAGGAAAATGTGGTACATATACACTATGAAATACTATGCAGTCATAAAAAAGAATGAAATCATGTATTTTTCCTACCAACATGCATGCAGCTGGAGGCCATTACCCTAAGTGAATTAATTCAGGAACAGAAAAATCAAATACTGCATGTTCTCATGTACAAGTGTGAGCTAAACTTTGAGTACACATAAGCACAAAAAGGAAAACCATAAATGCCAGGGCGTACTTGATGGTGGAGGGGGAAAGGAGAGTTAGAATCAGAAAACTACTTATTGGGTACTACACTCACTACCTGTGTGATAAAATCATTTTTACACCAAACCCCAGTGACACACAATTTACTCATGTAAGAAACATGTGCATGAACCCCTGAATTTAAAAGTTGAAAATAAAAATTTGGTCTTCTCTTAAAATTACTGGGTTTCTTTTTGAGAGACTATAATAAGAGATTATAAAAGGCTTTTTTTTTAAGTTGTAATACTAAGATTTTATTTATTTATTTATTTATATTTATTTTTATTGTTTATTATGCTTTAAGTTCTAGGGTACATGTGCACAACATGTCAGTTTGTTACATATGTCTACATGTGGCAGGTTGGTGTGCTGCACCCATTAACTCATCATTTACATAAGGTATATCTCCTAATGCTATCCCTCCCCCTTCCTCACAATAGGCCACAGTGTGTGATGTTCCCCTTCCTGTGTCCAAGTGATCTCATTGTTCAATTCCCACCTATGAGTGAGAACATACAGGTTTGGTTTTCTGTGCTTGCAACAGTTTGATGAGAATGATGGTTTCCATCTGCATCCATGTCCCTACAAAGGGCAGGAACTCATTCTTTTTTATGGCTGCACAGTATTCCACAGTGTATTATGTGCCACATTTTCTTAATCCAGTCTGTCACTGATGGATATTTGGGTTGATTCCAAGTCTTTGCTATTGTGAATAGTGCCATAATAAACATACGGTGCATGTGTCTTTATAGCAGCATGATTTATAATCCTTTGGGTATATACCCAGTAATGGGATGGCTGACTCAAATGGTATTTCTAGTTCTAGATCCTTGAGGAATCGCCTCACTGTTTTCCACAATGGTTGAACTAGTTTACAGTCCCACTAACAGTGTAAAAGTGTTCCTATTTCTCCACATCCTCTCCAGCACCTGTTGTTTCTGCACTTTTTAATGATTGCCATTCTAACTGGTGTGAGATGGTATCTCATTGTGGTTTTGATTTGCATTTCTCTGATGGCGAGTGATGATGAGCATGTTTTCACGTGTCTGTTGGCTCTACAAATGTCTTCTTTTGAGAAGTGTCTGTTCATATACTTTGCCCACTTTTTGCTGGGGTTGTTTTTCTCTTGTAAATTTGAGTTTTTTGTAGGTTCTGGATATTAGCCCTTTGTCAGATGAGTAGATTGCAAAAATTTTCTCCCATTCTGTAGGTTGCCTATTCACTCTGATGGTAGTTTTTTTTTTTTTTTTTTTTTGCTGTGCAGAAGCTCTTTAATTTAATTAGATCCCATTTGTCAATTTTGGCTTTTGTTGCCATTGCTTTTGGTATTTTAGACATGAAGTCCTTGCCCATGCCCATGTCCTGAATGGTATCACTTAGGTTTTCTTCTACGGTTTTTATGGTTTCAGGTCTAACATTTAAGTCTCTAATCCATCTTGAATTAATTTTCGTATATGGAGTAAGGAAAGGATCCAGTTTCAGCTTTCTACTCATGGCTAGCCAATTTTCCCAGCACCATTTATTAAGCAGGGAAACCCTTCCCCATTTCTTGTTTTTGTCAGGTTTGTCAAAGATCAGATGGTTGTAGATGTGTGGTATTATTCCTGAGGGCTCTGTTCTGTTCCATTGGTCTATACCTCTGTTTTGGTACCAGTACCATGCTGTTGGGGTTACTGTAGCCTTGTAGTATAGTTTGAAGTCAGGTAGCTTGATGCCTCCAGCTTTGTTCTTTTGGCTTGGGATTGTCTTGGCAATGCAGGGTCTTTGTTAGTTCCATATGAACTTTAAAGCAGATTTTTCCAATTCTGTGAAGAAAGTCATTGGTAGCTTAATGGGGATGGCATTGAATCTATAAATTACCTTGGGCAGTATGGCCATTTTCACAATATTGATTCTTCCTACCCATGAGCATGGTATGTTCTTCCATTTGTTTGTGTCCTCTTTTATTTCACTGAGCAGTGGTTTGCAGTTCTCCTTGAAGAGGTCCTTCACATCCCTTGTGTGTTGGATTCCTATGTATTTTATTCTCTTTGAAGCAATTGTGAATGGAAGTTCATTCATGATTTGGCTCTCCGTTTGTCTGTTACCAGTATATGAGAATGCTTGTGATTTTTGCACATTGATTTTGTATCCTGAGACTTTGCTGAAGTTGTTTATCAGCTTAAGGAGATTTTGGGCTGAGACGATGGGGTTTTCTAAATATACAATCATGTCATCTACAGACAGGGACAATTTGACTTCTTCTTTTCCTAACTGAATACCCTTTATTTCTTTCTCTTGCCTGATTGCCCTAGCCAGAACTTCCAACACTGTGTTGAATAGGAGTGGTGAGAGAGGGCATCCCTGTCTTGTGCCAGTTTTCAAAGGGAATTTTTCCAGTTTTTGCCCATTCAGTAGGATATTGGCTGTGGGTCTGTCATAAATAGCTCTTATTATTTTGAGATATGTTCCATCAATACCGAATTTATTGAGCGTTTTTAGCATGAAGGGCTGTTGAATTTTGTCAAAGGCCTTTTCTGCATCTATTGAGATCATCACGTGGTTGTTGTCTTTGGTTCTGTTTATATGCTGGATTAAGGTTTTGATTTGCATAAGTTGAACCAGCCTTGCATCCCAGGGATGAAGCCCACTTAATCATGGTGGACAAGCTTTTTGATGTGCTGCTGGATTCGGTTTGCCAGCATTTTATTGAGGATTTTTGCATCGATGTTCATCAGGGATATTAGTCTAAAATTCTCTTTTTTTTGTTGTGTCTCTGCCAGGCTTTGTTATCAGGATGATGTTGGCCTTATAAAATGAGTTAGGGAGGATTCCCTCATTTTCTATTGATTAGAACAGTTTCGGAAGGAATGGTACCAGCTCCTCCTTGTACCTCTGGTAGAATTCGGCTGTGAATCTGTCTTGTCCTGGACTTTTTTTGGTTGGTAGGCTATTAATTATTGCCTCAATTTCAGAGCCTACTATTGATCTATTCAGGGATTCAACTTCTTCCTGGTTTATTCTTGGGAGTGTGTATGTGTCCAGGAATTTATCCATTTCTTCTAGGTTTACTAGTTTGTTTGCTTAGAGGTGTTTATAGTATTCTCTGATGGTAGTTTGTATTTCTGTGGGGTCAGTGGTGATATCCCCTGTATCATTTTTTATTGTTTCTATTTGATTCTTTTCTCTTTTCTTCTTTATTAGTCTTGCTAGTCGTCTATCAATTTTGTTGATCTTTTCAAAAAACCAACTCCTAGATTCATTGATTTTTTGAAGTGTTTTTTGTGTCTCTATCTCCTTCAGTTCTGCTCTGATATTAGTTACTTCTTGCCTTCTGCTAGCTTTTGAATGTGTTTGCTCTTGCTTCTCTAGTTCTTTTAATTATGATGTCAGGATGTCAATTTTAGATCTTTCCTGGTTTTGCTTGTGGGCATTTAGTGCTATAAATTTCCCTACACACTGCTTTAAATGTGTCCCAGAGATTCTGGTATGTTGTATCTTTGTTTTCATTGGTTTCAGAGAACATCTTTATTTCTGCCTTCATTTTGTTATGTACCCAGTAGTCATTCAGGAGCAGGTTGCTCAGTTTCCATGTAGTTGGGTGGTTTTGATTGAGTTTCTTAGTCCTGAGTTCTAGTTTGATTGCACTGTGATCTGAGAGACAGTTTGTTATAATTTCTGTTCTTTTACATTTGCTGAGGAGTGCTTTACTTCCAACTATGTGGTCAATTTTGGAATAAGTGTGATGTGGTGCTGAGAAGAATGTATATTCTGTTGATTTGGGGTGGAGAGTTCTGTAGATGTCTATTAGGTCTGCTTGGTGCAGAATTGAGTTCAATTCCTGGATATCCTTGTTAACTTTCTGTCTCGTTGATCTGTCCAATGTTGACAGTAGGGTGTTAAAGTCTCCCATTATTATTGTATGGGAGTCTAAGTCTCTTTGTAAGTCTCTAAGGATTTGCTTTATGAATCTGGGTGCTCCTGTATTGGGTGCATATATATTTAGGATATTTAGCTCTTTTTGTTGAATGGATCCTTTTACCATTATGTAAGGCCGTCTTTGTCTCTTTTGATGTTTGTTGGTTTAAAGTCTCTTTTATCAGAGACTAGGATTGCAACGCCTGCCTTTTTTTTTTTTTTTTTTTTCATTTGCTTGGTAGATCTTCCTCCATCCCTTTATTTTGAGCCTATGTGTGTCTCTGCATGTGAGATGGGTCTCCTGAATAGACCAAACTGATGGGTCTTGATTCTTATCCAATTTGCCAGTCTGTGTCTTTTAATTGGACCATTTAGTCCATTTACATTGAAGATTAATATTGTTATGTGTGAACTTGATCCTGTCATTATGATATTAGCTGGTTATTTTGCTCGTTAGTTGATGCAGTTTCTCCCTAGCATCAATGGTCTTTACATTTTGGCATGTTTTTGCAATGGTTAGTACCAGTTCTTCCTTTCCATGTTTAGTGCTTCCTTCAGGATTTCTTGTAGGGCAGGCCTGGTAGTGACAAAATCTCCAAGCATTTGCTTGTCTGCAAAGAATTTTATTTCTCCTTCACTTATGAAACTTAGTTTGGCTGGATATGAAATTCTGGATTGAAAATTCTTTTCTTTAAGAATGTTGAATATTGGCCCCCTCTCTCTTCCGGCTTGTAGAGTTTCTGCTAAGAGATCTACTGTTAGTCTGATGGGCTTCCCTTTGTGGGTAACCCGACCTTTCTCTCTGGCTGCCCTTAACAGTTTTTCCTTCATTTCAACTTTGGTGAATCTGATAATTAGGTGCCTTGGAGTTGCTCTTCTAGAGGAGTATCTTTGTGGTGTTACTTGAATTTGAATGTTGGCCTGCCTTGCTAGGTTGGAGAAGTTCTCCTGGATAATATCCTTCAGAGTGTTTCCCAACTTGGTTCCATTCTCCTCGTAACTTTCAGGCATAACAATCAAAAATAGATTTGGTGTTTTCACATAATCCCATATTTCTTGGAGGCTTTGTTCATTTCTTTTTACTTTTTTCTCTAAACTTCTCTTCTCGCTTCATTTCATTCATTTGATCTTCAATCGCTGATACTCTTTCTTCCAGTTGATTGAGTTGGTTACTGAAGCTTGTGCATTTGTCACATAGTTCTCGTGTCATGGTTTTCATCTCTATCAGTTCGTTTATGGACTTCTCTGCATTAGTTATTCTAGTTATCCATTCTTCCATTCTTTTTTCAAGGTTTTTAGTTTCTTTGCGCTGGGTATGCAGTACCTCCTTTAGCTCTGAGAAGTTTGATCGACTGAAGCCGCCTTCTCTCAACTCGTTAAAGTCATTCTCCATTCTGCTTTTTTCCGTTGCTGGTGATGAGCTGCATTCCTTTGGAGGGGAAGATGTGCTCTGATTTTTTGAATTTCCAGCTTTTCAGCACTGCTTTTCCCCCATCTTTGTGGTTTTATCTGACTTTGGTCTCTGATGATGGTGGCGTACTGATGGAGTTTTGGTGTGGGTGTCCTTTTTGTTTGTTAGTTTTCCTTCTAACAGTCAGGACTCTCAGCTACAGGTCTGTTGGAGTTTGCTTGAGGTCCACTGCAGACCCTGTTTGCCTGGGTATCAGCAGCGGAGGCTGCAGAAGATAGAATATTGCTGAACACCAATGTTGCTGTCTGATTCTTGCTCTGAAAGCTTCATCTCAGAGGTTTACCCAGCTGTGCGAGGTGTGAGGTGTCCGTCTGCACCTAGTGTGGGATGTCTCCCAGTTAGGCTAATCAGGGGTCAGGGACCCACTTGAGCAGGCAGTCTGTCCATTCTCAGATCTCAAACTCTGTGCAGGGAGAACCACTGCTCTCTTCAAAGCTGTCAGACAGGGTCATTTACATCTGCAGAGGTTTCTGCTGCTTTTTGTTTAGCTATGCCCTGTCCCCAGAGGTGGAGTCTACAGAGGCAAGCAGGCCTCCTTGAGCTGCAGTGGGCTCCACCCAGTTCGGAGTTTCCTGGCGGTTCTGTTTACCTACTTAAGCCTCAGCAAGGGTGGGCGCCCCTCCCCCAGCCTTGCTGCTGCCTTGCATTTAGATCTCAGACTGCGGTGCTAGCAATGAGGGAGGCTCCATGGGCGTGGGACCCTCTGGGCCAGACGTGAGATATAATCTCCTGGTGTGCGGTTTGCTAAGACCCTTGGTAAAGCACGGTATTAGGGTGGGAGTTACCCAATTTTCCAGGTGTTGTGTGTCTCAGTTTCCCTTGGCTATGAAAAGGAATTCCCTTCCCCCTTGCGCTTCCCAGGTGAGGCGATGCACCCACTGACCAGCACCGACTGTCTGACACGCCCCAGTGAGATGAACCCAGTACCTCAGTTGAAAATGCAGAAATCACCAATCTTTTGTGTCACTCACGCTGGGAACTAGAGGCTGGAGCTGTTCCTAATCAGCCATCTTGGGCGCCCCCCTCTATAAAAGGGTTTTTTTAAAACCTTCTTTACACAAACTTCTTCAGGGAAAAAAAAAAAACAATTCTGTGTTTAATCAAAATAATTTATTATGCTCCATATTTTATTAGGTATTCTGATAAGTAGAAAATCTAGTCTTCTTAAAATTAAAAAGTTTAGAGGTTTTTTGAGAACTAGGTAACTTCTGTTTTTGCCTCTTTTTTCATAATAACACGATTCTATTAAGTGTTTTAAATATTTTGTTTGATATTTTTGACAAACTTCTCAAAAGAAACTTTTAATTAAGTCTTTCTGACCTTGAATTAACTTACAATAGTTACAGAGGGTCCCTAAGACATCTCACAGATTTGAAAAAGAGAGATATTAAGCTAGTTTGAATTATTTGGTCTGTAAAATTATATGTGAAGTAACGTCAAATAAGAAATGTTTAATTTTTTTCAATATGACATACATATTGGAGGCAACGTTAGCATGTGTCTCCCATGTAGAAAGGCAAAATAGTTGTAAATCCTGTGAACCTTTTTCCAAGATGCAACACAGAAATTTATCAGAAAACCTGAAAGAAAGCATAGACTGTTTGAATGAAGTGGTGGGCTGCAGTCTACACTGTGAGCCAGGCAAAAAGCATCCAACAAGAGACAATGGACCTATTCATGGACCCAGCACATCACTACTACAACCAGAGATTCAGAAAGCCATCACACAAAAATTCTCTGTAACCAAGAAATTCATACATAGTCTTTGCCACTGAAAGCACTCAGAGCTGAAGCTAGGTGACAATAATCTGTAAACATTAAAGTCACATTCTTGGCCATGTGTGGGGGTTCACACTTGCAGCCCCAGCACTTTGGGAGGCAGAGGCGGTTGGATCACTTGAGAACATGATTTCAAGAGCAGCATAGCCAACATCGTGAAACCCTGTCTCTACCAAAAATACAAAAATTAGCCAGGTGTGGTGGCACATGCCTATAATCCCAGCTACTCAGGAGGCTGAGGCAGGAGAATCACTTGAGCCCATGAGGTGAACGATGCAGTGAACTGAGATCATGCCATTGCACTCCTGGCTCGGTGACACAGTGAGACTTTGTCTAAAACAAAAACAAACAAACAACAACAGCAGCAACAACAAAAAATCACATCCTGAAGAAAAAAAAAACCCAGTATAATCAACCACTAATTCAAAAGTAATTACAAAAAATAGTCTACCCCAAGGAGAAAGAACCAAAAAAACCAATTCTGGCAATTAAAACAAAAAACAAACAAACAAAAAAAAACAGCACTCTCTAATCCTCTAAATCGATCACACTAACTATCCAGCAGTGGATCCAAACTAAGATGAAATCCTTGAAATATCACATAAAACATTCAAAAGTTCATTAACTTCTTCGAGGAGATACAAAACAAAGGTAAAAAGCAACATAAAGAAATTTTAAAAATTTAGGATATTAATGAAACTTTTCTAAAGAGATAGATATTTTATTTGATTATTTTTTAAAATTATACTTTAAGTTCTAGGGTACATGTGCACAACATGCAGGTTTGTTACATATGTATACATGTGCCATGTTGGTGTGCTGAACACATTAACTCATCATTTACATTAGGTATATATCTTAATGCTATCACTCCTCCCTCCCCTCACCCCATGACAGGCTCTGGTGTGTGATGTTCCCCACCCTGTGTCTAAGTGTTCCCATTGTTCAATTCCCACCTATGAGGGAGAACATGTGGTGTTTGGCTTTCTGTCCTTGTGATAGTTTGCTCAGAATGATGGTTTCCAGCTTCATCCATGTCCCTACAAAGGACATTAACTCATCCTTTTTTATGGCTGCATGGTATTTCATGGTGTATATGTGCCACATTTTCTTAATCCAGTCTATCACTGATGGACATTTGGGTTGGTTCCAAGTCTTTGCTACTGTGAATAGTGCCACGATAAACAAACGTGTGCATGTGTCTTTATAGCAGCATGATTTATAATCCTTTGGGTATATACCCAGTAATGGGATGGCTACTTCTAGATCCTTGAGGAATCACTACACTGTCTTCCACAATGGTTGAACTAATTTACAGTCCCACCAACAGTGTAAAAATGTTCCTATTTCTCCATATCCTCTCCAGCACCTGTTGTTTCCTGACTTTTTAATGATCGTCATTCTAACTGGTGCGAGATGGTATCTCACTGTGGTTTTGATTTGCATTTATCTGATGGCCAGTGATGATGGGCATTTTTTCATGTGTCTGTTGGCTGCATAAATGTCTTCTTTCGAAAAGTGTCTGTTCATATCCTTTGCCCATTTTTTGATGGGGTTGATTTTTTGTTGTAAATTTGTTTAAGTTCTTTGTAGATTCTGGATATTAGCCCTTTGTCAGATTGGTAGATTGTAAAAATTTTCTCCCATGCTGTAGGTTGCCTGTTCACTCTGATGGTAGCTTCTTAAGAGACAGATATATTGAAGAAAACCGAATTGGAATTTATTGTGGGATCTGGCCAACAGCCCACAATGCAACGGGGCTCTTTCTTTGTTCCAAGGCAGATCGGCAGATCGAGAAATAAAAAAAAACACACAAGATAGTGAAAGCTGGGTCGGGCGGGGTGGGGGTCACTGCCTTCTGGTCCTGTGATGCCGCCAATGCACTGGTTATACCAGCATTTATTATTAAGTTTAGTGAGGACGGAGGTAGGTTAGTGAGGGATTTAGGGTCATTTGATTATGAGGTGAGATGATCACATAGGGATGAAGTAATTCTCTAACATAACGTCAGTATGCAGAAGCACAGTATACAGAGATAAGAATTTACAATATTGTGTGTGTGTCAGCAATTTCTAACAGAGCCTTAAAACAGAAACACAGTCTATACATAACCTACGTTTAGTAAGATACTAATCAGCAGTAATAATTGCAGCAAAAGCTGGTGGCAAACAATGAAATAGAAACAGGACGTGAAACTAGACAGCAAGTTAGGCCACAAATTCTCAGAAGGGAGTATGCCTTAACCCTAAAGAGACCTACAAGAGCCATGGCAAGATAAGGGCATTTATAACCTTATCTTATCCATATGAACAGGCGTCTTTCATGCGTCTGTTTACAGGCTCTCCACAAGGGTCACATTCCATTCCCAGAGCTATGAACATTTGCTTTTCTGGGATAGGAATCTTGGTGATGCATAACCTCCCTAACTGCATGTCTGTTTATAGGCTCTCTGCAGGGGGAAGCACATCATGCACTGTTGGCTCATTCTGGCAGCCCAACCTTGCATTGTCTTTACACAATCCTGCATGTAATTTTGTATTTACAACAATCAGGAGCATTTCACCTTTTATTCCATAACAATAGTTTCAGGGGCTCTCCCTAAAAGAACTTGTGCAATCAAAGACACTTTTAGGGAACTATAAAATTCAGTAGAAAAGTTTAACAACAGACTAAACCCAATATAAGAGAGTTTCAGAACTTGAAGAAAAAACTTTTGAATTAACCGAATCAGAAAAAAAAATAAAAAATGATCAAATTCCCCAATGAATAGGAGATTATGTAAAATCACCAAACCTAAGAACAAAAGGTATTTCTGGGTGAGAAGAAAAAGCAAAATTTTAGAATACCCATTTGAGAGAATTACTGATAAAACTTCCTTGGTGTTGCCAAAGATCTAGACATCCAAATACAAGAAGCTCAAAAAACTTCTGTGAGATCAATTCCAACAAGTATATCACCAAGGCCTAAGGTTAATGTGAAGGAAAGAATTCTAAGAGCAGTGAGACAAAAGCATCAAGTAACTTATGAATTAAAACCTATCAAGCTAACAGCAAACTTCTCAACAGAAACCTTCCAATCCAGAAGTGACTGGGATCCTCACTTTAGCCTTCTAAAAAAAAGATGACTGTCAACCAAGAATTTTATATCCAGTGAAACTGTTTTATAAATGAAGGGAAAAAAGTATTTCTCAGATAAGCAAATGATGAGGAAATGTGTCAGTACTAGACAAGTCCTACAGAAAATGCTAAAAAAAATTCAACTTTGAAAAGAAAGGCTGATACATGTCACAACAGAAACTCTTAAAATCATAAAACTCATGGGGCTTATAAAACAATAACACAATGGAGAAAACAAAGTCACGTGGTAACAATCAAACTGGAAAATTACTTCACATCTCAATACCAACATACAATATAAATGGTCTAAGTGCTCTACTTAAAAAATACAGATAGGTAGAATAAAATATATTACAAAACAAATATCTGCCTTCTTCAAGAGACACACCTAATACATAAAGATTCTTTAAAATTCAAGGTAAAGGGGTAAAAAAGGATATTTCATGAAAATGGAAACCAAAAGCAAATAGGAGTAGATATTCTTATATCAGAAAAACAGACTTTAAAGAAACAACAGGAAAAAAGACAAAGAAGAACATTATATAATAATAAAATAATCAATTATATGATAACATATAACAATATTAAATATATATGCATTTTACTCTGGAGCTCCCAGAATCATAAAAGTATTACTACTAGACTAATAAAAGAGATAGCAATACAGTAAAAACGAGGAATTCAATATTCTACTGACAGCATTAGACAGATCATCAAGGCGAAAGTCAAAAAAGAAACCCTGGACTTACAATGTAGTCTAGAATAAATGGGCCTAACAGCTATTTAGAAAACATTCTACCCAAGACATGCAGAATATACAATCTTCTCAGCAGCACACGAAACATTCTCCAACACAGACCATAAAATAATCCACAAAACAAGTATCAATATTTTTTTAATATTGAAATTATATCAAGTCACTTCATAGACCATAGTGGAATAAAACTAAAAGTTCCAAAAGGTCCCTTAAACCTATACATGTACATAGAAATTAAACAATCTGCTCCTGAATAATTTTTGGATTAACAATACAATCAATGATCAAATTTTTAAAATATTTGAAATGAATGATAACAGGGAAACAAGGTATCAGGACCTCTGGAATACAGCAAAACTAGTGCTAAAAAGAAAATTCACAATGCCAAATACCTACATCGAAAAGGCTGAAAAGAATCTGGATGGCAAGAAACGTCATCGAGATTCAGGAGAAAGTTGAAACCCATTCCAAAGAATCTAAAGAGTCCAGCATAATAATTCAAAAAATGGAAGATAAAATGGCCATTTTAATATAGAACCAAACTGAGCTAATAGAGCTGAAAAATTCACTACAAGAATTTTACAGCACAAACAGAAGTATTTTTTATTTAAATTTTAATTGAAGTTCAGGAGTACATATACAGGTTTTATGTGTTATGGCAGTTTGTTGTACAGATTATTTCATCACCCAGGTATTAAGCCCAGTATCTATTATTTTTCCTGACCCTCTCCCTCCTCCAAACCTCCACTCTTTGATAGGTAGGGGGTGTTGTTCCCCTCTATGTGTCCATGTGTTCTCATCATTTAGCTCTCATTTCTAAGTGAGAACATGCAGTATTTGTTTTTCTGTTTCTGCATTAGTTTTCTAAAGATAAAAGCCTCCAGCTCCATCCTTGCTCCTCCAAAGGACATGATCTTGTTCTTTTTCATAACTGCATGCTATTCCCTGGTGTATATGTACCATATTTTTTATCCCATCTATTACTGATAAACATTTAGGTTGATTCTGTGTTTGATATTGAGAATAATGCTGCATGCATGTTCTATATAATAGAATGCTTTCTCTTCCTTTGGGTATAGACCCAGTAATGGGATTGCTGGGTTGAATGGCAATCCTATTTTTAAATCCTTGAGGAATTGCCACACTGTCTTCCAAAATGATTTAATTAATTTACACTTCCACGGACAACGTATGTGTTCCTTTTTCTCTGCAGCTCTGCCAGCATCTGTTATTTTTTGACTTTTTAATAGTAACCATTCCAACTGATGTGAGATGGTATCTCATGGTGGTTTTGATTTGCATTTCCCTAATGGTCAGTGAAGTTGAGCTTTTTAAAATATGCTTGTTGGATCCATGTTTGTCTTCTTTTGAAATGTGTCTGTTCATGTTAATTGCCCACTTTTTAATATGATTGTTTTCTTCTTGTAAATTTGTTTAAGTTTCTTATAGATGCTGAACAGTAGACCTTTGTCAGATGCATAGTTTGCAGTATTTTTCTCCCATTCTGCAGGTTGTCTGTTTGCTCTGTTGATTGTTTCTTTTGCTGTGCAGAAATGCTTTGGTTTAATTAGATCCTATGTGTCAATTTTTCCTTTTGCTGCAATTGTTTGTGGCATCTTTGTCATAAAATCTTTGCTCATGCTTATATCCTGAATGGTATTGTCTAGGTTGTTTTTCAGGGTTTTTTCAGGGTTTTTATAATTCTGGGTTTTACATTTAAGTCTTTAATCCATCTTGTGTTAATTTTTGTATATGGCGTAAAGAAAGGGTCCGGTTTCAATCTTCTGCATATGGCTAGCTGGTTATCCTAGCACCTTATATTAAATAGAGAGCCCTTTTCCTATTGCTTGTTTTTGTCAGGTTTGTCAAAGATCAGATAATTGTAGGTGTGTGGCCTTATTTCTGGGTTCTCTATTCTATTCCATTGGTTTATGTGTCTGTTTTTCTATCAGTACCATGCTGTTTTGGTTACTGTGGCCCTGTAATATAGTTTGAAGTCAGGTAGTGTGATGCCTTCAGCTTTGTTCTTTATGCTTAGGATTGCCTTAGCTATTCAGGCTCTTTCTTGATTCCATATGAATTTTAAAATAGTTTTTTTTTTCAATTATATGAAGAATCTCAGTGGTGGTTTAATAGAAATAACATTGAATCTACAAATTGCTTTGGCTAGCACGATCATTTTAACAATATTGATTCTTCCTATCTCTTGAGCATGGAACGTTTTTCCACTTGTTCATGTTATCTCTGATTTCTTTGAGCAATGTTCCATACTTCTCCTTGTAGAGATCTTTCACCTCTCTGGTTAGTCTTATTCCTAGATATTTTATTTTATTTTTTCGGTGTGTGGCAATTGTGATAGCAACTGAATTTCTGATTTGGCTCTTGGCTTGAATGTTGTCAGTGTATAGGAATGTCAATACATTTTGCACATTGGTTTTACATTCTGAGGCTTTGCTGAAATTGTTCAGAGTAAAGGAGCTTCTGGGCTGAGACTATTGAGTTTTTTGGATATAGAATCATGTCATCTGCAAACAGTGATATTTTGACTTCCTCTCTTCTTGTTTGGATGCCTTTTATTTCCTTCTCTTGCCTGATTGCCCTGGCTGAGACTTCCAATACTATGTTGTATAGGAGTGGTGACAGACAGCATCCTTGCCATGTGCCAGTTTTCAAGAGGAATGCTTCCAGCTTTTGCCCACTCAGTATGATGTTTGCTGTGGGTTCATCATAGATGGTTCTTATTATTTTGAGGTATGTTTCTGTAATACCTAGTTTATTGAGAGTTTTTAACAAGTACTGTTGAATTGTACCAAAAGCCATTCCTGCTTCTATTAAGAAAATCATGTGGCTTTTGTCTTTAGTTCTGTTTATGTGATGAATCATATTTATTGATATACATATGTTGAACCAAACTTGCCACCCAATGGATAAAGCCTATTTGATCTTAGTGGATGAGCTTTTGGATTTGCTGCTGGTTTCAGTTTGCCAGTATTTTCTTGAGGAATTTTGTATCGATGTTCATCAAGATATTAACCTGAAGTTTTCTTTTTTTGTTGTGTCTCTACCAGGTTTTGGTATCAAGATGATACTGGTCTCACAGAATGAGCCAGGGAAGATTCCCTTCTTCTCATTTTTTTTAAAAAATAGTTTCAGCAGGAATTGTACCAGCTCTTTGTACATCTTGTAGAATTCAGCTATAAATCTGTCTCATCTTGGGATTTGTTTCGTTTTTTAGGCAATTAATCACCAACTCAATTCCAGAGCTCATTATTGGTCTGCTCAGGTATGCAATTTCTTCCTGGTTCAGTGTTGGGAGGGTGTGCCTGTCTATGTATTTATCAATTTCTTCCAGATTTTCTAGTTTATATGCATAGAGGTGTTTATAATATTCTCTGATGACTGTCTATATTCCTATGGAGTGATTGGTAATACCGCCCTTGTTTCAGATTGTACTTTTCTGAATTTTTTCCTTCTTTATTAGTCTAGCTAGTGGCCTATCTGTTTCATTATATTTTTTTTCCAAAAAGCTAGCTGCAGGATTCATTGATCTTTTGAATAAATTTTGATGTTTCAATCTCCTTCAGTTCATCTCTCATTTTGGTTATTTCTTGTCTTCTGCTAGCTTTAAGATTTGTTTACTCTTGATTATCTAGTTCTCTTAGTTGTGATGTCACATTGTTATCTTGAGATTTTTCTACCTCAAGTTAGAGGTAGAAACTTCTTTCTACTTCTATTGAAGTGAGAATTCAGTGTCCCAGAGATTCTGGTATGTTGTTTCTTGTTCCCATTAGTTTCAAAAAACCTCTTGATATCTGCCTTAATTTCATTATTTACCCAAAAGTCATTCATGAGCAGGTTATTCAATTTCTATGTAATTGTATGATTTTGAGTAAATTTCTTAGTCTTTCTAATTTGATTTCACCATGGTCTGAATGATTGTTATGATTTCAGTTTTTTGGATTTGCAAAAGAGTGTTTTACTTCTGATTATGTGACTGATTTTAGAGTATGTGTCATGTGGCAATGAGAAGAACGTATATGCTGTTGGTTTTGGGTGGAGAGTTCTGTAGATGCCTATCAGGACCATTTGATCCAATGGAGTTCAGGTCCTAAACATCTTTGTTAATTGTTTGTCTCAACGATCTAATATTGTCAGTGGGGTATTAGTCTCTCAATGTTATTGTGTGGGAGTCTAAGTCGCTTTAAAGGTCTCTAAGAACTTGCTTTATGAATCTGGGTGCTCCTGTATTTGGTGCATATATATCCAGAATGGTTAGAACTTTTTGAACTTTTTACCATTATGTAATGTCCTTGTTTCTTTTTTAAAAAAATCTTTGTCGTTTTAAAGTCTGTTTTATTTAAAACTAGGATTGAAACCTCTGCTTTTCTTTTTTTTTTTTTTTTTCCTTTTTTCCATTTGCTTGGTAAATTTTTCTCCAGCTCTTTATTTTGAGCCTATATGTGTTACTGCATGTGAGATGGGTCTTTTGAAGACAGCAGTCCAAGGGGTCTTGGTTCTTTATCCAGCTTGCCACACTGTGTCTTTTAATCGGGGGCATTTAGCCCATTTACATCCAAGGTTAGTATTGATATGTGTGGATTTGATCCTGTCATCATGATGTTGCCTGATTTTTCAAACTTGCTTATTTGGTTGCTTTGTATTGTGACTGGTCTGGGTACTTCAGTGTGTTTTTGTCAGGAGCTCTTGGAAGGCATGCCTGGTGGTAAAAAATTTCCTCAGCACTTATTTGTCTGAAAAGAATCTTATTTCTCCTTTGCTCATGACGCTTAGTTTGACCAGATATAAAATATTGGGTGGGAATTTCTTTTCCTTAAAAATGTTGAATATTGGTCCCCAATCTCTTCTGGCTTGTAGAATTTCTGCTGAGAGATTCGCCGTTAGTTTGATGGGGTTCCCTTTGTAGGTAATCTAACATTTCTCTCTAGCTGCCTTTAACATGTTTTTTCCATTTTGGCCTTAGACAATCTGATGATTACATGTCTTAGAGTTATCATTTTGTGAAGTATCTTACTGGGGTTCTCTGCATTTCCTGAATTTGAATGGTGGCCTCTCTAGCTAGGTTGGGGGAAATTCTTATGGATGATATCTTGAAATACGTTTTGCAAGTTGGTTCCATTCTCCCCCATCACTTTCATGGACACCAATGATTCATAGAGTTTATCTCTACATAATTCCATATTTCTCAGAGGTTTTGTTCATTTTTTTCTCATCCTTTTTTCTCTGTTTGTCTGACTGTCTAATTTATTTCAGCAAACCAGTCTTGAAGCTCTGACATTCTTTCTTCCACTTGGTCTATTCTGCTTTCAATACTTGTGACAGTACTATGGAATTCTTGTAGTGTGTTTTTCAGGTTGATAGAACATAACTATCAGGTTGGTTATGTTCTTTACTATGTTGGCTGTTTTGACTGTCAGTTCCTGTACTGTTTAATCGTGATTTTTAGCTTCCTCGGATTAAGTTTCAATGTACTTCTGTAGTTCAGTGATCTTTGTTCCTATCTATGTTCTGAATTCTAATACTGTCATTTCAGCCATCTCAGCTTAGTTCAGAACCTTTGCTGGAGAGCTGATGTGTTCATTTGGAGGAAAGGAGTCTCTGTGGCTTTTTGAGTTTTCAGAGTTCCTGCACTGATCCTTTCATTTTTGTGGGCTTATTACCTTCAATCTTTGAGGTTGCTGACCTATGAGTGAGTTTTTTTCTTTTATCCTAATTGATAACCTTGAGGGTTTGATTGTGGTATAAGGTGGATTCAGCTGACTGGCTTCATTTCTGGAAGATTTAAGGTGGCCAACACTCAACTCCCAGCTCCTGGACTGCATGCTCTAAATCTTGGTGACTTGTATTGGGTGCCAACTTTGTTCCCTTGCTCTTTGAAGTCAGGAACCCACTGTGCTGGGGGCCAGGGTAAAGGGAATATGATCCTAGTCTACTGGTCACTATACTCTGATAGGTGGTATCAGCCAATCTGTTCTGAAGAGCAGGGACAGTGGGATTCATCCTCCTTCACACATGCCAACAGCAATGGTAGTGGCAGCTGGCAGAGTGATAGCAGGTACTAAGGTACCTGCCTCCCTTTAAACCTCAGTCCTCACCAAAGCTTCTTATACCCTTAGTTGACTGTCAGGTTGTTGCAAGCCCCTAATAACAGGCACAATTTCAGAAAGACCCACAAGATATGAAATTGGCTTGAACTACTGTGGTAAGTGTATCAGAAGTATTAACAGCAGAATAAACCAAGTTGAAGATAGAATCTCAGAGCTCAAAGACTGGTTCTTTAAATGAAGTCAGACAAAAACAAGGAGAAAAGGATTTCAAAAAATGAAAAAATTTAGAAATATAGGATTATGTAGACAGATCAAATCTATGACACATTGGCATTCGTGAAAAGAGAGAGAGAGCATTCATTTTGGAAAACATATACAAGAATATTGTCTATGAACATTTCTCCAACTTTCCTAGTTGAGATTTAGCTTGATATTTCACCAAATGGACTTAACAGACATCTCCACGATACTCCAAATAACAAACACAAACATGCAAATTCAAGAAATTCAGAGAACCTCTGTGAGATACTCAAATGACTAAGAAACATAGTCATTAGATCCTCCAAGGTCAACATGAAACAATATTAATGGCAGCTAGAGAGAAGTGGAAGGTCATCTACAAAGGGAACCCAACAGGCTAACAGCAAAACTTTCAGCAGAATTCTAAGCCAGAAAACATCAGGGGTCTATATTCAAAATTCTTAAAGAAAATAAAGTTCAATCAAGAATTTCATACCTGGCCAAGCTAAGCTTTATACATAAGTGAATAAGAAATGACATCCTTTTCAGACAAGCAAATGCTAAGGGAATTTGTTACCACCAGGTCTGCCTTACAAAAGATCCTTAAGAGAGAGTGAAACATGGAAATAAATGTTCTTTTCCAATCACCACAAAACACACTCAAGTACCTAGGCCATGCACACTACAAAGCAATATTTAATCAAATCCTCTTAACAATCAGCTACCAACATAATTACAGGGTCAAATCTGCAAATGTTAATATTAATCTTGAATGTAAATGAATTAAACTCCCCACTTAAAAGGCAAAGAGGGACAAGGCATGTAAAGCAGAAGACTCAACTGTATGCTGTCTTTCAAGAGACCCATCTCACATGCAAGAACACCCACAGGTTCAAAATAAATGGATGGAGAAAGACCAATCAAGCAAAGAGAAGACAAAAAAGAGCAGAGGTTGCTATTTTTACTTCAGAAAAAATTAACTTTAAACAAACAACAATAAAAAAAGATAAATAAGGGCATTACATAACAATAACGTGTTAAATTCAACCAGAATATTTAAATATTCTAAATCTTTCTCTCTCTCTGTATGTGTGTGTGTGTGTATATACATAGGTATGTGTATATAGGTGTGTGTATATGTGTATACATATATGTGTGTGTGTATATATATACATACGTGTGTGTGTATATATACACATACATATATATATCTCTAACACTGGAGCACCCATATTTATAAAATAGCTCTTAGAAACATACAAAGAGACTTAGATAACATCACAAAAGAAGTGGGAGACTTCAACACCCAAGTGACTTTTAGACACATAATAAAGGCAGAATACTAACAAAGATATTTGAGACTTAACATTTCCCCAAATGGACATAACAGACATCTCCATAACACTCCACACAACAAAAACAAAATATTCCTTCTTCTCATATTCACGTGGCACATGCTATAAAATTGACACCATGCTTGGCCAAAAACAATTCTTAACAAATTTAAAAGAAATCATATCAACCACATTCTTGGACCACAGCAAAACAAGAATAGAAACCAATACCAAGTAGATCTCTCAACACAATACAATTAAATGGAAATGAAACAATCTGTTCCTGAATGACTTTTAAGAAAGAAATTAAGGCAAAAATTAAGAAATTCTGGGAAACTAATAAAAGCAAAGAAACAATGCACCAGAATCTGTGAGACATAACTAAAGAGGAAAGTTTGTAGTGCGAAACACCCACATCAGAAACATCTCAAATTAATATAGAAACTTGAAAAAAAAACAAGAGAAAATCAACCTCAAATTTGCATAAGAAAAGAAATAGGCCAGGCGCAGTGGCTCAAGCCTGTAATCCCAGCACTTTGGGAGGCCGAGGTGGGTGAATCACCTGAGGTCCGGAGTTCTGGACCAGCCTAACCAACATGGAGAAACCCCGTCTCTACTAAAAATACAAAATTGGCCAGGCGTGGTGGTGCATGCCTGTAATCCCAGCCACTCAGGAGGCTGGGGCAGGAGAATCACTTGAACCTGGGAGGCAGAGGTTGTGGTCAGCTGAGATGGCACCATTGCACTCCAGCCTGGGCAACAAGAGCAAAACTCCTTCTCAAAAAACAAAAACAAACCAACAAAAAAGAAATAACCAAAGTCAGAGCTGAATTAAATGAAATGGAGATGAGGAAAACCATACAAAAAATCAATGAAACAAAAATTGTTTTTTCTAAAGATAAAGAAGGCTGATGGACTTCTAGTTATACTAATAAGGAAACAAGGGAGAAAATTCAAAAACCTACAATTAAAAATGAACAAGGAGACATTACTACTGACCTTACAGAAATACAAAAATACCCTCAGAGACTATTATGAACAACTCTATGCACAAAAACTAGAAAATCTAGAAAAATTGATAAATTCCTGCAAACATGCAACTCCCCAAAACTGAACTAAGAAGAAACTGTAACCCTGAACAGACCAATAATCAGTTCCAAAATTGCACAGTAGCCAGGCACAGTGGCTCATTCTTTAATACCTACACTTTCAAGACTGAGGCAGGTGGATCACTTGAGGCTAGGAGTTTGAGACCAGCCTGGCCAATATAGCAAAACCTGTCTCTACTAAAAATACAAAAATTAGCCAGGCATGGTGACACATGCCTGTGATCCCAGCAACTTAGTAAGCTGGAGCACAAGAATCACTTGAGCCTGGGACACAGAAGTTGCATTGAGCCAAGATCGTGCCACTGCACTCCAGCCTGGGCAAAAAAGTGATACTCTGTTTCAAAAAACAATAATTGAAATAAATAAAAATGATAAAAAATTTTCACCAGCAATATAAAATCTACCAACCAGAAAAAGTCCTTGAACACACGGATCTACAGTCACATTCTACCATATATATATAGAAGAGCTGGGACCAATCCTACTGAAACTATTTCAAAAAAATTTGAACTCATTCTATGAGGCCAGAATCATCCTGATACCAAACTTCTGCAGAGACACAATGCAAAAAGCAAACTTCAGGCCATGACTCAGAATATCTGCAACAGCTCAGAAATCTGGTTGCAGCTCAGAAACCTAGCCAGTCAAGTTGCCTCCGGGGCAGATGCCAGAGGCAGATTTACTGGGCTGGGAGAGTGAAAGTTGAATAGACCCCACAACCATCTGCTGAGCTGAAAACCCTGGGCCATGGGTGCCTTCCCAGTTGCATATCATTGGGTATCACTGCCCTGCCAGAAACTCCTCCACTCCTTGACCCACTGCACCAGTAGACATATCCTACAACCCACTCGGACTCTCTCAAGCACAGAACTGGCAAGTCCCTGGTGAGTTGTGACTCTACTGGTGACCCAACACTCAGCTGGTACCACCCCTAAGGAAGGAGACAGCGCGTCCTACCAAATCTCCCACTGGGGCAAAGAAAACACAGGCATGGTGCCAGTTTTTGAAGGGGATGGCACCAAGTCCTGGGATTGAGATTGGAGAGGAAGTCATCTCTTGCCCCTGCCTTCTTTCCCCAGAGCACTGCTGCATAAGCACTGAAAAGTGCGCAGCAGTTAAGAGCTTATCTGCCGGCCCTTACTCTTATGCACCATCTAGTGGACTAAATCCTAAATTATACCACCAAACACAAGTACATTCCTCCAAGAGGCAACGTCTCTGAAACCTGTCAGAGTATGTATATACAACCTTGGAACCCATACGTACAGCGCCTTGGCCTTCTAAAAGCACTCAGAAATGAAGCCAATTGACTATACAGTATATTAACCAGTCAAACTCTCAAGGGGAGCAAAAATACAAAAACAAAAAGTCCCACCCAAATGACAGCAAACTAAAAAAAAAAAAAAAAAAAAAAAAAAAAAAAAAAAAAAAAAAAAAAAGAGAGAGACAGCTCATCTCTTAGATGAGAAAAAATTAGCACAAGAACTCTTGCAATCGAAAATGTCAGAATGTTTTGTCACCTCCAGAAGATCACACTGACTCACTAGCAATTAATCCTAGCCAGATTGAAATATCTGAAGTTAAAGACATGTAATTCAGAATGTAGGTGTCAAGAAAACTCAAAGAGATTTAAGAGAAAGTTGAAACCAATCCAAGAAAGCCAGAAAAAATGATCTAAGATTTGAAACACAACATAAGCATATTAAGAAAGTACCAAACTGAACTTCTGGAATGAAAAAATTCACTACAGGAGTATCAAACTACAGATGGAGGCTTGAACAACAGACTAGACCAAGCAGAGCAAAGAATTTCAGATCTCTAAGACAGTTCCTTCAAATCAACCCAGTCAGACAAAAGTAAAGAAAAAAAAAAATTGAACAAGAAAATCCAGGAAATATGGGATTATGTAAAATAACCGAACCTAGTACTCACAGGCATTTCAGAGAGAAAAGAAGAAAGTGTAAGCAACTGGAAAACTTATTTGAAGATGTAATTCACAAAAATGTTCCCCATCTCACTAGAGAGGTCAACATGCAAACACAAAAAAATTGAAAAAACCCCTATGAGATACTATACAAGATGATCATCCCCAAGGCATAAGCTGACAAACATTCTGAGGTCAACACAAAATAAAACATTTTAAAGGCAGTCATATCAATATTAACCTTGAATATAATGATCTAAATGCCCCCCACTTAAAAGGCACAGAGGACCAAGTTTGATTTTTAAAAATCCAACCTTCTAATGTTTTCAACCTTCTAATGTTTTCAAAAGATCCATCTCATACTTAACTACACACATAAACTGAAAGTAAAAGGATGGAGAGAAAACTATTATGCAAATGGAAAACAAAAAAGACCAGGGCTTACAATTCTATCAGATAAAAGAGACTTCAACAACAGCAAAGGAGAAAGCAAGTCATTACATAATTATAAAGGTTTTAATTCAATCAGAAGCCTTAATTTTTTTTTTGACAGAGTCTCGCTTTGTCACTAGAGTGCAGTGGTGCAATCTCTACACACCGCAACTTCTGCCTCCTGGGTTCAAACGATTCTTGTGCCTCAGCCTCCCAAGTAGTTGGGATTATAGGTGTGCACCATCACACCCAGCTAACTTTTTTATATTTTTAGTAGAGACTGGGTTTTGCCATATTGGCCTGGCTGGTCTCAAAATCCTGGCCTCAAGTGATCTGCCTGCCTCAGCTCTCAACGTGCTGGCATTACAATTGTGAGCACTGTGCCTAGCCTGCTTTCTTCTCTTGCTCAAGATTGCCCCATTCGGGGTCTTTTGTGATTCCATATGAAGGCTAGGATTGTTTTTCTGTATTTGTGAAAAATTCCATTGGAATTTTGATAAATATTAGATTCAATCTATCGATCACCTTGGGTAGCACAGACATCTTAACAATAATAAATCTTCTAATCTGTAAACACAAGTTACACAACATTTATATTTTTCTCAAGTTTTTAAATCTATGTTTTGTAGTTTTCAGTGTACAGATCTTTCACCTCCTTGGGTAAATTTATTTATAGGTATTCTTTCTGATGCTATTGTCTTCAGATTGTTTTCTTTATTTTGGATTATTATTTGTATATAGAAAAATAAACTGTGTTAATTATGTTTATGTTAATATTTTGTATAACCATGCTGTAATTTTACTGAACTTATTTATTAGTACTAATAATTTCGGATGGAGTTGTAGCATTTTGTGCATTTATTATTATGACATCTACAAACGGAGACAATTTTACTTCTTCCTTTCCAGTTTGTATGCCTGTCTATTCTTTTTATTGCCTTATTGCTCTGGCTAGGACTAAATTCAATAGGACTATTGGGAGTGTGCATTCTTGTCTAGTCCCAGCTCTTCAGGAAAATGCTGTCACCTTATCCTCATTCAGTATAATGTTGGCTATGAGTAATGTTATATATGTCTTTTATTATTTTGAGATATATTTCTTCTATGCTATCTTATTAAGAGTTTTTATCATTAAGGGGTGTTAGATTTTATCAAATAAATTCTGCCTCTATTGGGATGATCATATGATTTTTGTTTTTAATTCTGTTTATGCAGTGAATTACATTTATTGATTTGCATATGTTAAGCCATCCTTGAATACCTGAGATAAAAGCCACTTGATTATATTATCTTTTTGATGTGCTGTTGAATTTGGTTTGCTAATTTTGTTGAGGAGTTTTGCATCGTTGTTCATCAAGGACATTGGTCTGTAGTTTTTTATTATTATCTTCTTGCCTGATGTTGATATCACAATACTGGTTGCATAGAATGAGTTAAGGAAGAATCTTTCTTGCTCAATCTCCTGAAATACTTTTAGTAACACGTACCAGCTCTACTTTGTATGTCTAGTAAAATTTGGCTGTGAATCTGTCTGGTCTTGTCTTTTTGCTGTTGTTTTTGTTGGGAAATGTATTATTTCTGGTTAAATCGCATGACTTGTTATTGGTCTGTTCAGGATTTCTATTTCTTCCTGGTTTATTCTCGTGAGGTTGTATGCTTCCAGAATTTATTCACTTCCTCTAGGTTTTCCAGTTTGTGTGCTTAGAGATGCTCACAGTAGTCTCTGGTAATCTTGTGTATTTCTGTGACATGAGGTGTAATGCCACCTTTATCATTTCTGATTGTGTTGATTTGAATTTTCTCTTTCTTTAGTGTAGCTAGCAATCACTTTTATCTTTTCCATAAACTTGTCATTTTGTTTATTCTTTTATCTTTTTTTGTTCTCAATCCCATTGGTTTTGGTCTGATCTTTGTTCTTTCTTTTCATCTGCTAGGTTTGAGCTTAGTTTGTTTTTGTTTTTCTAATTCCTTGCAGTGCAATGTTAGGTTATTAATTTGAGATATTTTCTACTCTTTTATGTAGGTATTTGACACTATACACTTTTCACTTAGCACTGCTTTTGCTGTATCCCAGAGGTTTTGGCATGCTGTGTCTCTATTTTGTTTGTTTGAAAATTGTTTTAAAATTTTCTGCCTTGATTTTGTCAGGTAGCTAAAGGTCATTTAGGAGCAAGATGTTCAGTTTCTATGTATTCGCATATTTATGAGAGTTCCTCTTGGTATTGATTTCTAATTTTATTTCACTATGATCCAAGGAGACACTTAATTTGTATTTGATGTTTTTAATTTATTAAGATTTGCTTTATGTCCAAATATATGCTTTATTTTAGAGAATATTTCATGTGCAGATGACAATAATGTATATCCCACCATGTGTAAAATGTTCTGAAAAATGCCAGTCGGGTCGATTTGGTCTGAAGTCTAATTTAACTGCAATGTTTCTGTGCTGATTTTCTGCCTCAGCATTGTCAACAGTGTTAATACCCCATTATTATTGCTGTCTGTCTGTTCTCTGAGGTCTATCAGTATTTGTTTTATGAATATGGGTGCCCCAGCATTGGGTGCATATACATTTAGCTAGTTATGTCTTCTTGTTGAATTGAGCCCTTTGTTATTATGTAGTAACCTTCTTTCTTTTTTTAATGCTGTTGATTTAGTCTGTTTCATTTCGTATAAGTATGCCTATTTCAGCTCAATTTTGGTTTTCCATTTGTGTGGTATATCTTTTCCCACTGGTTTTCTTTGAGGCTTGGCTTTTTACCATTAAAGTATGTCTCTCATCTTTGGATCTTACTTTTCCTATTTAATTTGCCAGTCTGTATCTTGTAAGTGGAATATTTAGGCCAATTACATTCAGGGGTAATATTGAAATGCAATGTTTTTATTGCTGTCATAATGTTGTCACCTGGTTGTTTTGTAGCAACAATTGTATAACTGCTTTATAGATTATGTGATCTTTTTACTTATGTGTGCTTTTATGATGGCAAATTTTGTCCTTTCATTTCCATCTTTAGAAGTCTTCTGATCATTTCTTGTAAGTCCAGTCAAGAGGTGACAAATTCCCTTAGCATTTGTTTGTCTGAGAAATACTTTATTTCTTCTTCATTTATGAAGCTTAATTTAGCCAAAGCCAAAGGTTTTGGCTGGCAGTTCTTTGCTTTAAGAAGACGGAAAATAGAAGCCTGATCTCTTCTGAGTGGTACAGTTTCTTGGCAAGAAGTCCACTGTGGTTCTGATGGGACTATCTTTATAGGTGCTTTGATACTTCTCTCTAGCTGATTTCAGCATTTGTTACTTTATTTTATTTTTATTTTTATTTATTTATTTTTTTAATTGAGACGGAGTCTCGCTCTGTCGCACAGGCTGGAGTGCAGTGGCCGGATCTCAGCTCACTGCAAGCTCCGCCCCCCTGGTTTACGCCATTCTTCGGCCTCAGCCTCTGGAGTAGCTGGGACTACAGGCGCCCGCCACCTCGCCGGGCTAGATTTTTTTTGTATTTTTTAGTAGAGACGGGGTTTCACCATGTTAGCCAGGATGGTCTCGATCTCCTGACCTCATGATCCACCGGTCTCGGCCTCCCAAAGTGCTGGGATTACAGGCTTCAGCCACCGCGCCCGGCCTACTTTATGTTAACTTTGGTTTGTCTGATGAATATATGCCCTGGTGAGATCCGTCTTGCAGAAAGTCTTTCAGGTGTTATTTGCACTTCTTATATCTGAATGTCTAATTCTCTATCTAGATCAGAAAAGTTTCTTGAGTTAACTAATTAGATACATTTCCCATGCTTTTTACTGTTTCTTCTTCTCACTCAGAAATGCCTATAGTTTGTAGGTTTGATTACTTTACATAATCCCATATTTCTTGAGGGCTTTTTAAATTTTTTATGTTTTTCCCCTAATTTTCTTATGATTGGGTTAATTCAAAGGACTGAGCTTTAAGGTCTGAAACTCTTCCTTCTGCTTGTCTGGTTTATTGTTAAAATCTTCAACTACATTTTATAATTCCTTCAATGAGTTTTTTATTTCCATAAGTTCTGTTTGTTTTTTAAATATCTCTTTAGTAAATTTTGTACTAATATCTTGAATTGTTATTCTGATTTATGTTGGTTTTCAACTTTCTCTTGGATCTCACTGAGCTTCCTTACAATTAGTATTTTGAATTTTCTTTTAATGTGTCACTTTAGTTTTATTTCTGTTACAATCCATTGCTTCAGAACTGGTGTGATCCTTTGTGGGTGTCAAAACACTGTCTTTCTGTACTGTTGAAGTTTTCACATTATTTCTCATTTATAGAAACTGTCACTTCGTTATTTTTTATTTGCTTTCATTTGAATAACATTTTCAATTTTCAATTCTTTTCTCTTTTGGGGGTGTGATTACATGTTGTGTGTAATCATTTGGCTTCAATTCTGGGTGCTTTCAGGAGGCTAAGGCCCTAGATGAGTTTCTTGGTTACAGACAGTCTTTGTGCAGTGGCTTTCTCAAATGCTGATTGTTGTAGCAATATAACAGGTATATAATCTGACTCACTATCTTTTGCAGGGCTGGGAGTGCAGAGGCCTCAGGAAGATTATCTCATTCCCTAGTATTATGCCCTTCTGCCAACAGGTTTTGTATATGGTTATGCAGTTCAGTTTACTGTTTAGTAGTTTGCACTTACTAGCAGATGCTGGCTTGTTGCTTGACAATTTGATGACCAGGAAAAGCCCCTTCCTTGAAGGGGGGGGGGGGCGGGGGGAAAGCTCACTGTGGGATGCACACAGGTCTCTGTCAGGTGGTAGAGGTGTGGAGGGTGTTGCACTAGCTCCTCATCCTGGGATGTAACTCACATCCTTATCTACTCCTGTTCAAGGGCTCACAGGACAATACTCATTTTCAAAGATCAGCATTGCACCTGTGTCTCTGCTGGGAGAAATACAGCCATTTTCTGGTTATAAGTGGGGAGGAGGGCTCTCCATCAGGGAAGAATGTGCATTCTAGTTTCCTTTGTCCCAAAATGTGCTTTGGTGGACTAATCCCCCTTCCCTAGTGAAGGCCTGTATTAAAGGCTAGGTCTCTAAGGATCTTGTGGCTCCCCAAGGTCCTGCTGGTCCCCTGCAGTTGCCAAAGGCAGAGAAGGTTCTGGGAAACATTTGTGTGGGATCTAGTGATGCAGAGAGACATGAGGGTTAAAATTGTCTGGACAGAATAGAGGTCCCAAACAGATGTACAGTCTGTATGGCACTCACCACCTCAGCTCGGGTTTCAGAGTGAGAGCAAGCAAACCCATGTGAACTCACCACCCAGTGCTCTGCCCTCCAGAAGTTCCCCAATCATTGCCAACAGTGGTGCCTGGGTTTGCAAGGGCAGAGGAGTTCTCAGACAAATTGGTGGTAAGCAGTCAGGTACAAGGGTGAGGAAAAAAAGACACACTCCCATCTACACTTTCCATGGGATTCAAGTTGCTCATGTGGCAGACATCTATGCCCGTTTTTTTCCTGTACCCCCAACTTCTTCCTGTGGGTTCTCCAAAAGGTTCTGACACTTTTCTCTCAGCATTTCACTTGAGCCATGATTATTCACCTGAAACATTAAATTTTCTTTCAAAGAAGAACTGGTATCTGATGTCTCTAGTCAGCCATCTTGAAAAAAATCACCACGATTTTCATTCTTTATTCCGTTAATGTGATTTATCACAATTATTTTTATGTAGTTTCTTTAGCTTTATTGAGGTGAAGAAATATGACAAATAAAATTGCGTGTATTTAAAAAGTACAACACAATGATCTGAAGTATATATTATGAACTGATTGCTGCAGTCAAGTTAATTATCATATTCACTACCTCAGGGACTTAAATTTTTCTTTCATTTTGATGAGAATGCTTAAGGTCTACTCTTAGAAAACTTCAAAATATATAATTTAGTATTATTAACTGTAGTCACCATGCTTTACATTATATCCTCAGAACTTATTTATCTTAGAATGGAAAGTTTGTATACTGGGGCCTACATCTCCCAATCTGACCCACTCCTAGATCTTGTCAACCACCATTCTAACAACTCAATGCTATTGTTTTATATTCTACATTCACTTTTTTTGTTTTGAAATGATTATGTAAATTACAGTACAGAGAAAAGAGACAGAAAAAAGGCTAACAGGTCTTATACTACTTAATCTTGGGATTGGGGTAAAAACTATGACCTGTGGGTCAAATGCAGTCCTTTACCTGCTTATGTAAATAAAGCTTTACTGGAACACAGCTATACTCATTCATTTACATAATATCTCTATCTGTTTTCACACTGCAACAGCAGAAGTAAGAAGAAAGACGGTATGGCTCATATAACCTAAAATATTTACTATCTGCCCTTTGCAGAAAAGCTCTCTGACTTGTTGTAAACGAAAAAGAGAATCTTCATCATAATCTGAATGAGCTGAAGTAACAAAATCATCTTCACCAATGTTCTTGAGCCAGAATAAGTGGATTAATATATTTCCATATCATATGTGGTTTGTATTAGCCAATATTGTGTTCTTATAAAAGAATACTTCAGACTGGATAATTTATTTTACTTTATTTTTATTTATTTGTTGTTTTTCGACGACAGGGTCTCACTCTATCACCACTGGAATGCAGTGGCACGATCTTGGCTCACTGCAGCTGCCACCTTCCAGGTTAAAGTGATTCTCCCACCTCAGTCTCCCGTTTGCTAGAACTACAGGAGCACGCCACCGTGTCTGGCTATTTTTGTATTTTTAGTAGAGGCGGGGTTTCACAATATTGGCCAGGCTCAAACTCCTGACCTCAAGTGATTTGCCTGCCTAGGCCTCCCAAAGTGCTGGGATTACAGGCATGAGCCACCAGCCCCGACCCCTATTTTTAAAAATAGGTTAATTTGCCTCACAGTTCTGCATAGTGCCACTATCTGCTTTAGTCCAGGACCTCAGGAAGCTTCCACTCATGGCAAATGGCAAAAGGGAACAGGTTTGTCACACGGTGAGAGAGGGAGACAGAGAGATGCCATACTCCTTTAAGCCACCAGCTGTCATGTGAACTAACAGAACAAGGGCTTGCTCATTACCATGGGGAAGGCACCAAGCCATTCATGAGGGATCCACACCATCACTCAAACACCTTCCTCCAGGCCCCACATCTGACACTAGGGATCACATTTCAACATGAGATTTGGAGGAGAGAAATATCCCAACCATATCAGGTTACTCAAATATTCTGCTTACAATTTGTGCAGCCCAAACTAGTTACCAACTGTGTTTGTTAACTAAAAAATAGTATTCAAATTTTTTGTGTTTAACTTAAAAATTATACAGATAGATAGATATAGAGAAAGAGGGAAAGGAGAAAAAGAAAGAGGGAGACAGACAGAGAGAGAGAGAGATAGGAGCTATCCAATTTGAGTGTGAGGAAATCTAAAAAAAAAAAAATAAGAACTCAAAATTCTATTACTAGAAACAGCTTTTTGAAACCTAAAAATATTTTATTATTATTTTTTCCTTATATTTAACAGTATTGGGACTGTTTAGTAGAACCCATACCAAAGACAATTTACAACTCCAAGTTTTACCCATGAATGATGTGACAAAAGCTTTTTGAATTTAAACTAACCAGCACTTCTATAAAACATTGATTTTAATAATTGAAGTGATATAGCAAACTAAAAGTGCTTTTATTTCTAAAGTAAATATTTTAGTCAAAGTTGCATCAAAAATCAACTGTTTCTTTGACATTTTTCAATACTTTAATTTTAGCTACAATTATAGTTAGTGATATAGTACACATTATTTAAAATGTATTATAAACCTTTTCTCTTTAATTTATATAAAATATAAAATTTAAAATGTTGTAACACAATTTATATTGAAAAACATGTAAAACTGTATAAACTACTCTCATACAGAAAGTGCCACTGGAATCACATAAAACTTTCAAATGTTTCAAGGTGCCAGGCACAGTGCTTGGCACATATTATATACTTCATAAATGTTTGTTCACTCATTCCTTCATTTACTCATGTACTCAAAGAAATAGGGGCTTAAGGAGAAACTGCATTATAATGAGAACTGAAAGTACAATCTTTTATCAACAAACTTGGAGTTTTGACAAAGACTTTGATGGACAGTGGAGCAGATAGATGAGAGGATGATAATCAAGATTTCAAACTCCTTGGTTAAAATCTACCAAGTAAAGCCCTGGGTTCACAAGATGACATAATAGAGAATCTGAGTCAATACTCCACAAAAAGAATGCATTCTTTCAATACCCAGGTTGGACTTTTATACATAATCATCTGCTTGAAGCTGGTTATAAGTTGTGTTTATGGAAAACAGTATGGCAATTCCTCAAGGATCTAGAACTACATGTACCATATGACCCAGCCATCCCACTACTGGGTATATACCCAAAGGATTATAAATTATTCTACTACAAAGACACATGCACACGTATGTTTATTGCGGCACTATTCACAATAGCAAAGACTTGGAATCAACCCAAATGTCCATCTGTGACAGACTGGATTAAGAAAATGTGGCACATATACACCATGGAATACTATGCAGCCATAAAAAAGGATGAGTTTGCGTCCTTTGTAGGGACATGGATGCAGCTGGAAACCATCATTCTTAGCAAACTATCACAAGAAGAGAAAACCAAACACCGCATGTTCTCACTCATAGGTGGGAACTGAACAATGAGTTCACTTGGACTCGGGAAGGGGAACATCACACACTGGGGCCTATCATGGGGAGGGGGGAGGGGGGAGGGATTGCACTGGGGAGTTATACCTGATATAAATGATGAATTGATGGGTGCTGACGAGTTGATGGGTGCAGCACACCAACATGGCACAAGTATACATATGTAACAAACCTGCACGTTATGCACATGTACCCTAGAACTTAAAGTATAATAAAAAAATAAAAAATAAAAATAAAAATAAAAAAAAAAAAAAGAAGTAAAACACACAGTCCACCGGAAGGTAAGAACCACCTGATGGGGCACTTGTTTTTCTGCACTGAGACTTCTTTTCAGGTAGGGCCTCATTCTCTTGGTTTTGACAACTTAATACAAGTTGAACTTAAAAAAAAAAAAAAAAAAAAAAACTGGCTTAAACCAAACAGTTTTATTCTAAAATAAAGATAAATACATGTAGAAGGTAAAGGGGTGTCTAACACTCCTATTTTTTTTTCCTGTTATGCACAAACCAATCCATCTATTCTGCACATTTGTGCCAAAGTCACAAGGTGAGGTGTCAACTCTTTGAGGGGCACTTCTGGGCTATTTGCAGAAGGGCTGATAAATGCAGTATTTTACCAGAGAAATAAGGTCTACAAAATGCAAAAAGCTGTAAAAAAGAGAAGAAAGTATGGGTACTAAGCAGAATATAAGATAAAAATTGATCTTGGAGGAAATTTACTCATTTTCTGTTTGCCCCAAGAATACTGTGCTGGCAGGAAGGTGTACTTTTTTTTTTTTTTTCCTAAGTGGGAAATGGGTTAAAAATCTGTAACAAAAATAAAACATAATGCTGGCAAGTTATTTGCAGCTGGCCTGAATTGTCTTTGGTACTGAGAGAAGAAAAAAGAAAAAAAAATGGAGGGCAGGGCACGGTGGCTTACGCTTGGAATCTCAGCACTCTGGGAGGCCGAGGTGGCTGACCACAAGGTCAAGAGTTCAAGACCAGCCTGACGCCCATGGTGAAACTCTGTCTCTACTAAAAATACAAAAATTAGCCATGCATGGTGGAACATGCCTGTAATCCCAGCTACTCAGGAGGCTGAGGCAGGAGAATTGCTTGAACCTGGGAGGCGGAGGTTGCAGTGAGCTGAGATTGCGCCACTGCACTCCAGCCTGGGCGGCAGAGCAAAACTCTGTCTCAACAAAAAAAAAAAAAAAGGAAGTACTGTTGTAGGTCCAGTCTTGTCATTCCACAGAAGGTATGGAGAGGTATAGAAGACCCTCTCAAATTCTTTGCTTGTGAACTGACTCTGCTTGAATACTTCTCTGTCTTCTCTTAACTCCAGTCATCTGACTAATACAATGAGAGCCCTTAGAGATACAGGTTGTGTCTCCTCATCCCTTGAGAATCTCCTGGAAGACCAAGAAGGCCTCTTTACTCTGCATTCTTCCAAACAAAATAAGAGTTTGGAGACTCCACTGCTATCTGCACAGCTTCTCTGGGTCTTTGACAATTAAATTTTCTTGCCTTTTTTTTTAGTGATTTGTTAAATGGGCTTGTGCTATTTTTAGCAAGAAGGCTTTTTGGAGAACAAAGTACTTTCCCTTTTCTTTTCTAAAGTTATAGTAATCTACCTTTATCATTTAAAAATTTTTAAGGTTCAAGTAGTAAAAAATATTACAATCTCAAAGCATGTCCTAAAATTTAACTCTCTTAAAAACTCTGTTGTAACTGGCTCTACATCCTTATTTTCTATGTTTATTGAAAACTTTTGTACTGGCTGTCATTTATGGATTATTGGCTGGGCTGTGAGAACTATTTAATAATTTGTGGTATAAGATGATCAACCTTGGAAAACATTTAATTATATTCATTCATTAAATCTTTTCCCAACTTAAATCTAAAAGCTAAGTTTAAAAGAAATATTATCAAATAAGGAAATAAACCTTCAGAATTCCAAGGTGGATTTCTTGTATGAACTTTGTTTCATAAAATCTTAAAATTCAGAGTAAATATCATACTAGTTATACTGTTTGCAATTTTATTAATGTCAATGGAAGATGTCTAAATTAAATTAAAACAATAAAAACGACCCTTCAGTTTGTGACAGAAAATTTGTAAGCATTAGATATCTTACACCATAGTTACTGATAAATTTTTTGCCAAAATATAAAGAATTAGTAATTTATTTAAAAAGAAATAACAATGCAAAACCTACTGATGGTAAGAGAAAATCTCTGAGATACTTACTTCAATGCTTTTATCACTGAAAACTATTTTGAAGCTATTCTAATTATTCTGATTTCTGTACATATCAATAGAAAAAATTTTAAAAACATAAAATATTTGTGAATGGCACACTCACCTGGTAAGATAATAAAGGGTATCATCCCAGATAGAATATTTAAGAAAGTTACACTGTGTTTTGTTTTTGCTTTAATGAGTTGTAAAAGTAATTTAGCTTATCAAGGCAAATTCAGGGCTACATAATAGTACAGTGAATTTTGCCAAGTCACACAAATAAAGTTGTGAGTTGGATGACTCGCCTAATGTTATTATGAGATTAAAGTAGATAAAACTTAATTGGTAGATTTATTAGTTCAGAAAAATAATCTACCAGCAAAACCAAAAACTTCTTTTAGAACAGGTTTCAAGGCAACCAATTGTGGCATTTTCCGCACTTTTTGTCATGCAACCACCACTGACAGAACCACATGAACAAAGTCTCTAACTCAGGCTTATAAGTAGTAGTGATGATAAATAGCAGCTTTAATGATTTCATATGAAGACAAAGACTTGAAGAGTATTTTTTGTGAGATCATGCCCCTGGAGGAAACTAAATTTAACCATGCCATGAAATTTAAATAAAATAGATTTTATTTAAACCTATTAAATAGGATTTGAATTGACTGCCAGTCTGTTCATCCAATAGGGAACTTGAATATTCAGACATGGATTGCACTTCTGTTTGTTTTTTGAGTCTTCTTGTCACTGATGCAGTTATACTATCTTTTTTCTTTACCTTAGTTCATTACATTACTAAAATGGAGAAAAATGAAACAATGTGGAATATTTGACAGTTGCTCCACTGTAGGAATACATAATTGGTTCCGAAGGCCGTCCTTAACTCCTTCAAGGTGCTCTATATTCTTGGGTTTCTCTTAGGAAGTCTTGTCTCCAGACTCCACAACTCTACAAACCATACGTGTGTGTGTGTGTGTGTGTGTGTGTGTGTGTGTGTGTATAAATATATATAACTCTCTCTCCATATAAAACTCTCTCTATATAACTCTCTCTATATATAGAGAGAGTGTTACATATGGCTATATATGTACATATAATATATATATTATATATATATAAAATATATATGGTTTATAGAGTACTAGGTGATGCAAAAGTAATTGCAATCTTTGCTATAACACACATCATTCTTATATGAACACTATCATGGTGACTTAGAAGTCCAGGTTTTCAGACTAATTTCTATAGTGGTCCATGTAAACAAAACAGGTGAGACTGGTCCTGGCCCTTGGAACTGCTTTTATCCAACAGCAGAATTCCCTGAAAGTGTGGTGTTGGCTAAATGTAACACAGGGAGAGGGTGAGCCTCTATATTAAACACCTAGTAGTCTAAAGGTAAAAGGTCACCACTGGAGAACAGCACATACAAATATTTTAGTGTTTCGGCAAGAAAGACACCCCACTGTACATTATCATGTGTAGGAGTAGAAAAATGTACATCTTTGACTCCAGAAAATCCACCACTGACTCAGCAATACTTTTCAACAGCCAGTGCCGTTCCCAGCCTCACTGCCTGTATTTTGGATTGTAAGAGAATCACCATAGGTACCAATAGGTTTCAATTACTTCTTGACAGAGGATATAATACTTTTCAGCCTGACAGCCACAACCTCCAAAGCACCATCAAACTTGGATGACTCAGGACCTAGCTTTAATGCCATCTGTCATATGACTCATGACATGTACACGCAATTTCTACCCCAGCTCTAAGTAATGACAGGTGTTATCCATTCTGGAACCATCTACTCCTAGTGCAAACATTACCCCAGCAAAGCAGGCCAGATGCCCATCTTGTTTTCCAAGTGCCCACTGATCCATTCTTTACTAAAGATAAGACATCCATGGGAGTTCTTGTTTTTTCACAGCCTCAATAACATCATCACGCATCTTTCTCCATTCATAGTCTGTTTTATCTGACATCAACCACGCTCTCAGTAAGTATTCATAAAAACTGTCTCCAAGATCACCAAGTGATGTGTGATACCGACCCCAGGGACCTGTTCCTGGGTTCAAACAATTTGGATAAAGACCTTTTGGACAATCCATTTTCTGAAGCAGTTTCTGCATATACATGACCTTGTTGTAGTAAACCAGGTCTGCTGTCAAGTAGCTGAGGTGGATGAACTCCATATGCAGTGTACCAGATTCAGCCAGAATGCTGCTACATGCAGGCCCCTAGCCTCAGTTGCACCCTACTCCACTCTGTAAATGTACCATTGTCCAGGGAATCCCAGTAGATGTATGAAAGGCAGAAAGAAGTTTCTTAGCCAGTTGCACAGCTTTAATCTTGAATATCTCCTTTCCTGAAAGGTGATACGCTACAAGTAGGCCTTCAATAAACTGAATGCTGACTTCAAACACAAACATCTCTGAATTCACACTGACTTCAAGGTTGTCTTAAACAATCTTTGCACATCTAGGAATTCAGCATGGAGCCCCATGATATAAGGGGTATCCAAAGCATCTACAATGGTAGCACCCATTTGTGAACTTTCAAATGTTAGTGGTACATCCTTTCCTTTTAATAGGTCTGAGTTCATTATGTCCCCACCTGTATGTCCTATAATTATCCTAGGCATGTTTCATGCTTTAATTTTTTTTTCCCCTTTTCTTATGTTGTCTTCGGGGTCTCCACCTTTCATGCCTAAAAAGTTTGGAATAGGAACTGGCGGCAGTGGCTTGTTCTCTGTCTTCTTTTTTTGGACCTTATTTTTCTCTGTCTGAATTTCTGCTTGGATTTCCTTGCTTGACTTTTATTTTCTTTCTTTTTTTCTGAGATGTGGTCTCACTCTGTCACCCAGGCTGAGTGTTGCACTGTCATCAGGACTCACTGCAGCCTCCACCCCCCAGGCTCAAGCAATCCTCCCACCTTAGACTCCAGAATAGCTGGAATTACAAGAGGGCACTACCACACCTGGCTAGTTGTTGATTTTTTGCGGAGATATGGTCTCATCATGTTGCCCAGGCTGGTCTCAAACTCCCAGATGAAAGCCATCCTCCAGACTTAGCCTCCCAAAGTGTTGGGATTACAGGTGTGAGCCACAGCCCAGGCTGCTTGACTTTCTCAACTTTTCTTTTGTCTCTTCCAGGGCCTTCTCATGATCAGCTCGAATTTTATGTCTCAGAGGTTCTTCTTCTTCTTCCCTGTGTGTATGTTAATCGAGTGCATAGATCAGGAAGACTTCAGCGTTTTTAGCCCCTTTGCCAGCTACTACATGAGGAATTAACACATCGTCTGAACCCAGATGAAAGCGTTTGTGTTTTGAGAAGCCTAGAAGTAAAAAGAATGCCCCCAAACACCGGGTGATGAAGGCACTAAAAATAAGAGTCTTCGCAGAAAGTCTCAAGGTAGCGCTGTGATGTCAGGAGGACAGCCCCAGGTTCAGAGGTGGGATCCTACGTCTGGAGAGGGCAGCAGGGCTGGGGTAGTCATCGTTTATGCTCTTGAACACAATATTTCATAAAGTTCTCATCTTATAGCAAATGCACGATACACTGAACTGTATTCAAAATATTGGCAAAAATGGAAAAATTCAATTTTGCTCCACTTAAAGGACTGCCGCGCTTCTTCACAGGCACCGCTTTGACGGTCCTCCAATTCCGTTCAGAAACGTGAGTGACCCCCCGCCTCAAACGATCACAAACTTATGTCCTACGAAATCTCGTTTGCCCTTTGACTTTCAGGGCCCTATCGGGTTATCAGAAGACTCTTCATTCCTAGGGGTAGATCAGAGAAGTCACACTGCAAAGGAGCTACCCCTTGGGGAGGTGCTCAAGGGTGGTCTTCTGCCCCAAAAGGGAGTCTGGCTAAATCGGAGGAATTGCAGAAGGTTCACCATCTCCTCTGGTACTTCTATTCCAGAATCTTTTAACCTTAGTGGTGGAAAACATAAGGGTCTCCACCGAAGCCTGAAAACCGGGAGGAAGGTTTCCCGCTTCCGGGAGGCCAAGACAGGCGCTGAGGGAAGGAGCAGGAAGGGCCCGGCCGCCCGTGCTTCCCGACGCTGCCAGGCAGTCTCCCGGGCCGGGCAGAGCTCCGAGGCTGCCTCCGAGCAGTCACATCCAACGTACCTGAGCCCGGCCAGCCGCTGTCGCCGCCTCATGGGCCTGTCCGGACGGATCTTCCTCCTCCTCCGCGGCCCCCGAGAAACTCGGCGTGCAGGCAGGGAAGGCGCGGCGGCCCCTGCGGTCGGTCAGTTCACCAGGTGCCTGCTCCCGAGCGAGTTGCCACCGACCCCGCCGCGCCCGGCCGAACCCCGCGTTCCGCAGTGTGCAAAGGAGCCGAGCAGCGACCCGTGCTCCGAGAGCCCGGGACCCGCGCCTGCCCATTCCTCGCGCAGCCGTGGGGCAGCGGGTGGCCCCGGGCGCGCGCGAGCAGCCGCTTCTCGTGCGGGCAGAGGCCGGCTCCTTGTCCTTGGCCAGCCGCCGTGGGGGCCTCCTCCGCGCCGCCTAGCGTGGCGCCCGGTTCGGCCTGGCTGCTGCTGCTGAGAGACGGCGCCCACGAGCAGAGCTACGGCCGGGCCTCTGCCTCCCCAGGCCCCGTGGGCGCGGAACAGCTGCTGGGGCCACACGAGCCGGGCGCAAGCGCGGAGGAGATAGGGGGCGGGGCAGATGGGGCGCCCCCGGAAGCCGCCGCGACACGCTAGTGGGCGGCGCCAGCGGTTGAGCCTGGGGCGCGCTCCCTGGAGTCCACAGTTAAGTGACACCATCCTGGGTTTGCCTTTCTCAGTCGGGATCATTTCTCTTAGCATGAAGTCCTCCAGGTCAGATGCAAGGTCACAGACGGCGGTTTCTGCCTTCCTCTGGCTGAGTATATTTCATTAAATGTATATCCTGCGTTTTCTGTATCCAGTCATCCCTCTGTGGACTGATAGGTTGTTTCTGTGTCTTGGCTGGTTTAAATAACGCCATAATAAACATAAAGTGCAGATTATCTCTTTAAGATATCGATTTCCTTTCCTTTAAATACATACCCAGAAGTGAGTTGTATTTTTAACTTTTTAAGGAACATCTATATGTTAGTTCATATGTCTGCACCAATTTACATTCACACCAGTGTACAAGGACTTCCCTTTCTCTACACGCACTGCAACAGTTGTTCTTTTTTGTGAGGTGTTGGTGACTATTTTTAGTAATAGTCATTGTAGCAGAAGTGAGGTGATACCTCATTGTGGTTTTGATTTGAATTTCCCTGATAGTGATGTCAAGCACCTTTGTGTATTTATACCTGTTAGTAACTTTTTTATTTTTTTGAAAAAAATACCTATTCGGAAGATACACCTGTTTTTATTTGGGTGGTTCTTTTTTTTTCTTTCTTTCCTTTTTTTTTTTTTTTTTTTTGCTATTAGGTTGAGTACCATATATATTTTCAATACTAACCTCTCATTAGTTTATGGTCTGCAAATATTTCTCCTATTCTGTGGGTTACCTTTTCATCTTGTTGATTGCGTCCTTTGCTGTGCAGAAGCTTTTTAGTTTGATGTAATACCATTTGTCTATTTTTTATTTTTTTTTGCCCGTGCTTTGTGGTAAATCCAAAAAATCTTTGCTAAGACAAATGTCAAGGAGCCTTTCCCTGTTTTCTTCTAGGAGTTTTGTAGTTTCAGATCCTACACTTAAACCTTTAATCCATTTCAAATTGAGTTTTGTGTGTGGTGTAAAATAAAGAGCCTAATTTCTTTTCCTTTCTCCTACCTTCCTTTTTTTCCTTTTACTTCTTCTTCTTCTATTTTTTTTTTCTTGCATGTGAATATCCAGTTTTTCAAACATCATTTATTGAAGAGACTATCCTTTTTCCATTGTGTCTCCTAGGCAACTTTGTCTAAAATAAATTGACCTTAAATGTGTGGGTTTATTTATGGGCTCTTTATTCTGTTTGATTAATTGCTATGTCTTTTCTTATGTCAGTATCATGCTGGTTTGATAAATATATCTTAATAATATAATATAAAAACAGGAAGAGTGATGCTTCCAACTTTGTTCTCTCTCAAGAGTGCTTTGGCTGTTTAGAGCTTTTTGTGGTTCCACACAAATTTTAGAATTATTTTTATTTATTCAGAAAAAGGTGATTGGAATTTTGATAGGAATTGTATTGAATTTGTAGTTTGCTGTAGGTAGTATGGTAATTTTAACACTATTGATCATGAATGTGATATATATTTTCTATTATTTTTGTCTTCAATTTCTTTCATCAATATTTTATAGTGTTGAGTGTCTAGATCCTTCAAACCCTTGGTTAAATATCTTCCTAAGTGTTTTTATTTAAATACTATTTAAATTGGATAGTTTTCTTGACTTCTTTTCAGGTAGGTCATTATGATGTAAAGAAGTGCAACTGATTTTTGTGTTGATTTTGTACCTAAAACTACTGAATTTATTCCTTAGTTCTAACATTTTTTGTGGAATTTGTAGGGTTTTCTATGTATAGGATCTTGCTATTTGCAGGGATAATTTTACTGCTTGTCCTCTCATGTGGATGTCTTTTGTCTCTTTCTTTTTCTTTTTTTTCCTTGCCTAATTGCTCTTGCTGGTAGTTCCAGTACTGTGTTGAAAGAAGTGGTGACAGTGGGCATTCTTGTCTTGTTCCTGATTTTGGAGGAAAAGCTTTCAGTTTTCCCTGATTATTATGTTAACTGTGAGTTTCCATAGATGGCCTGTACTATATTGAGGAAATTTTCTTCTGTTTCTAATTTGCCAGGAGTGTTAGAGTTTTTTCAAATTTTGTTTTTGTATCTACTGAGATAACCATGTAGTTTTTATCTTTCTGTTAATGTGCTGTATCATTTGATTGATTTGTCTATGCTGAAATTTTTGCTATAGGGAATGGAAAGCTATCAAAAGATTTTTATAAAGGATATTTTGGATAAGTCCCCTCAGACCACTGCTAGGGAATGGGTTCTCGAAAAATAAATATGGAGAAAAGAAAGTTTCACATGTTCCTGTAGGGATGATGTTGGCTTGTAGGAGAGCCTATGGGGTCGGAGAAAAAGGGATGGATTTAAAAATTATTGGAATGGTAACCTAGCCTCAAGGAGAGGAGAATTCTCCATGCTCCTTTCTTTTCTCATGTCTTGATTTTTGCCCTCTTGAAAGTTAATATGATTGGTTAGATTTCAGGACAGAATAAAGGAATTATTTCTAGAGATTAATATTTTAAAGTATTACAATTACACCTGAGTCTGGTTTTCCCCTCTCCTCCTCCTCCTCTCTCTCCTCCTTTTTTCCTTTTTCTTTTTGTTTCATTGTTTTTCTTCCTTTTCTCTGCATTAACGCCACCAAAGAGTCTTGGAGAGTTAGTCTTGTTCTCACCCTCATACTCTGTGTCTTTTCCTATGTCATTTTCCCTATGGCACTGTTGGAGGTGCAAACATGAGGTTGATTATATTCAAGAATCATACTTGGGGAAGGGAGGAGAAACAGGATAAAGGGGCTTTGACTCAGTACTCCTTCAGTCTACTATCATAAGAAAAAGGAGATTTCCAAAGAATTCAGACCAGATCTCTAGTTTATTCAAACCTGAGTCAAAGCCTCATCTAATAATAAAGTTACTTTCTCTCTCTCTCTTTTTTACCTTTTCGTACCTACATCTCCTTTAAATTAATTTTACAGAGAAATAATTGGTTTGAAAAATAATTCAGATATTTTTGTGTCCTTTGAAACAATATTACCCTAAGAACACCTACATATTCTTTGCAGCCTTAAGTTAAATAACGCATGCTTATTCATAACGTTATAAAACCGCTGTTTAAATAAGATTTATATGCATTGAATTGTAAAAGGGCCCATAAGATATTGTCATTTGACTAAAAATTGTAAAGTAAAAGAAGTATAAGCATTATAAAAATCCACAAACCTTCACACCAAACTTTGAATGGTCAATAATATTCACTTAGGGGTGAGTGTGGAAACAGTGATGGATTTTGACAAAGATAATTTTATATGTTACTTCATGAATTCTTTTGTTTAAGTTATTTTGAAATATTGAAAAAATATTTTATATATAAATATTTTATGAGAAATGTTAATATGATTAGTTATTAATATAATGTAATATTAATATTAATATATTTCTAATATACAATATGAGAAATAAATATTGATAGATTAGTATATTTCTCATATATAAATGTTAATATTTGCTTTTATGCATAAGAAATATTTTATATAGATTTATATAAAATTTATATATTTATATACATATATGTATAAATATATAAATTTCCATTTTTATTTTAGATTCAGTGGGTACATGTGCAGGTTTGCTACCAGGGTAAACTGTATGATGCTGAAGATTTAGCTTCTATTGATCCGATCATCCAGACAGTGAACATAGTACCCAATAGGAAGTTTTTCAGTTCTTGTCCTCCTCCCTCCTTCCCTCCTTTTGGAGTCTTCAGGGTGGGTTATTCCCATTTTTATGTCCATCTGTATCTGAGATTTGGCTCCCACTTATAAATGAGAACATGCAATGTTTGATTTTTTTTTCCTGTGTCAATTTGCTTAAGATACTAGCCTCCAGCTTCATCCATATTGCTGCAAATGACATTATTTCATTTTTTATGGCTGTGTAGTATTTCCTGATGAATATGTACCACATTTGTTTATTTCAGTGGGTTTTGGGGTGCAGGTAGTTTTTGGTTACATAGGTAAGTTCTTTGCTGGTGATTTCTGAAATTTTAGTGCACATGTCACCTAAGCAGTGTACACTCTACCCAATATGTAGTCTTTTATCCATCACCTCCCTGTCAACATTCCCCACCAAAGTTCATTATATCACTCTATGCCTTTGCATCCTCATAGCTTAACTCCCATTTATAGGTGAGAATATATATTTGGTTTTTCATTCCTGAGTTACTTCACTTGAAATAATGGCCTCCGGCTCCATCCAAGTTGCTGCAAAAGACATTATTTTGTTTCTTTTCATGACTGAGTAGTATTTCATGCTCTCTCTCTCTGTATACATATATATATACACACACACATATATACGTATATATACACACACACATATGTAGACATACACACACACACACACACACCACATTTTCTTTACTCATTGATAAGCTGACACTTGGGTTGGTTCCTTATCTTTGCAGTTGTGGATATTGCTCTTTCCCGCACATACTAAAGAACACAACTGCAAATGCAATGATGCACAAAGGAGCCATGCATCTGAGAAAGAACCTGTCTACTGCCCATGGCTCTCAAGTGCCACATAATGCAAAATAGCCCAAACTACAACACCAAAAAAACTTTTACTCACTCTCTCCCTCTGTAAACCAAAATCAGGAATTCAACAACAAACATTCTATGTACAGCCTTATCCCTCTGAAATTTTCCAGGAGTGAAGCAAACTGACTATACTAAACTTACACCACAGTTAAAGTAATAGCAGCTCTCTCAGATGAGAAAGAATAAGCACAAGAACTCTGGCAGTTAAAAAAAAGAAAGACTGTCTTTTTACCTCAAAACAAGCCCATTAGCTCCCCAGCAATGCTTCTTAACTAATCAATTGTCTGAAGTGACAGACATAGAATTCTGGACAGCAAGAGAGCTCATTGAGATCAAGGAAAAAGTCGAAACTCAATTCAAGGAAGACAGGCAATTCAGTAAAATGATTAAAGAGCTAAAAGACAAAATAGCCTTCTTAAGAGAGATCCAAACTGAACTATTTGGGATGAAAAAATAACTATAAGAATTTTATAATAGAGTTGGAAGTAGTAACAGTGGAATTGATCATGCTGAGGAAAGAATCTCAGAGCTTGAAGACCAGTTCTTCAAATTAACTGAGTCAGACAAAAATAAAGAAAGAAGAATTGAGGAAAATGAACAAAGTCTTCAAGAACTATAGGATTATGTAAAGAGATCAAATCTGTGACTCACTGGCATTCCTGAGAGAGGAGAGAGAATAAGCAACTTGGAAAATGTGTTTAAGGTAATAGTTCATGAAAATTTTCCCCAATCTTGCTAGAGAGGTGGACATGCAAATTCGAGAAATACAGAGAAGTCCCACCACATACTATGCAAGATGACCATCCCCAAGGCACATAGTCATTAGATTCATCAAGTTCAATGAAAAAAACAAAACAAAACAAACTCAAAAAGCCAAAAATGTAAAAGCAGCTAAAGAGAAGGGGCAGGGGCAATTCCTGATCAGGCTAGCATCAGACCAATCAGAAGAAACCTTATAAGCCAGAAGAGATTGAAGGTCTATTTCCAGTGTACTTAAAAAAAACTTCCAACCAAGAATTTCATATCCTGACAAGCTAAACTTCATAAATGACAGAGAAATAAGGTCTTCCTCAGACAAGCAAATGCTGAGGGAATATATTTCAACTAGACTAGCCTTACAAGAGGTTCTTAACAGAAGTGTTAAAAAGCATAGATTAGAAAGAATAATACCTACTACCACAAAAGCACATTTAAGTGCACAGCTACAGGCACTATAAAACAATTACACAATCACGTCTACACCACAACCAGCTAACAACAGCATCACAGAATCAAAATCACGCACATCAAGACTAAACTTGAATATACATGGGCTGAACACCCCATTTAAAAGACATAAAGTGGCAGCCTGAATAAAAAGACGAGATCCAGCCATCTGTTGTCTACAAAAGACCCGTTTCACATGTGATAACACCTACAGGCTCAAAGTGAAATGGTAGAGTAAGACCTACCATGAAACAGAAAACAAAAAAGAGCCAGAGTTTCTATTCTTATGTCAGATAAAATAGACTTTAAGCCAATAAAAATTAAGAGGGACAGTGAATGGCATTACACAATGATAACAATAAATATATTCAATATTGGAGCACCCAGATTCATAAAACAACTTCTTCTCGGCCTATGAACAGACTTAGACAACCACACAATAACAGTGGAGACTTCAACACCCCACTGACAGTGTTAGCCAGATCGTATGAATAGAAAACTAACAAAGAATCTCTGGAATTAAGGTTGACAGTTGACAAATTGGACTTAATAGACATCCACAGATCACTCCACTCAACAACCACAGAATTATTCTTATCTGCACATGCAGTGTATTCTAAGTTCAACCACATGCTCAGTCATAAGGCAAGTTTCAATAAATTTTAAAGAAATTGAAATTATACCAAGCATAACTTCTAACCACAGTGCAATAAGTATAGAAATGGAAACCAAAAGATCTCTCCAATCTACACAAATACATGGAAATTAAACAATTTACTTCAAATAGCTCCTGAGTGGATGCTGAAATTAAGGCAGAAATAAAAATTATTTGAAATTAGTAAAAATGGAACACAACTTACCAAAATCTCTGACATACAGCCAAAGCAGTGTTAAGAGGAAAGTAACCTTCAATGCCTTTAACAAAAAGTCAGAAATATTTGAAGTTATTAAGCTAACTTTGTACTTAAAGGAACTAGAAAAGAAGAACAAACTACTCCAAAGCTAACAGAAGAAAAGAATTAGTGAAAATCCGAGAAGATCTGAAAAAACCTTGAGACCAGAAAATCCATGCAAAGGTGCAACAAAACCAAAAGCTGGTTGTTTGAAAGGATAAATAAGTTTGATAGACTACAGGTAGGTTAACAAAGAAAAAAAAGAGAGGGGATTCAAATAAACACAGTACACCATCAGAAATGACACAGGTAATGTTAAAACTAATCCCAAAGAGATATAAAAGATCATCAAAGACTGTGATGAACACCTTTATGCACACAAACTGGAAAATCTAAAGGAAATGGATAATCCCTGGAAATGCACAACTTCCCAAGACTAAGGAAGAAATAAAAATCCCAAATAGACTAATATCAAGTTTTGAAATTAAATCGGTAATAAAGAACATACCAACCAAAAATAGCCCTGGAACAAATGGATTTGCAACTGAATTCTACCAGATATAGGAAGAAGAACTGACATCAATCCTACTGAAACCATTTCAAAAAAAAATTCAAGGAGGATGGACTTTTTCTGTGAAGCCAGTATCAGCCTAATACCAATATCTGGCAGAGACCCAATGAAAAAAGAAAACTTCAGACAAATATCCTTTATGAACATAGACACAAAACTCCTCAACAAAATAGTAACAAATCAAATCCAGCAGAATATCAAAGAGTTAAAACACCATGAACAAGTAAGCTTTATTCCTGAAATATATGGCTGGCTTAACATGTGCAAATTGATAAATGTGATTAACCACATAAATAGAATAAAAAGCAAAAAGCATATGGCTATCTCAATATATGCATAAAAACTTTTGATAAAATCCAACATCCCTTTATGATAAAACCCTCAACAAAGTAGGCATTGAAAGAATACACCTCAAAATAATAAGCCATTTATGACAAACACAGGCAACATCTTACTGAATGAGCTTGAACCACTCACTTTGAGAACTGGAAAAAGACAAAGATGCCCACTCTCACCACTCCTATTCAACATAGTACTAGAAGATCTTGCCAGGGCAGTCAGGCAAGGGAAAGGAACAAAAGACACCCAAATAAGAAAAGAATAAGTCAAAGTATCTATCTTCACTGATATTATCATTTTACACCCAGAAAATCCTAAAGACTCTGCCAAAAGGCTCCTAGAACTGATAAATGACTTTAGTAAAGTTTTAGGATACAAAAATCAATGTACAAAGAATTAGTATATACCAAAAATGTCCAGGCTGAGTCAGATCAAGAACACAACCCCACTTAAGACAATAGCCAGACACAAACACACAAATGCTCAGGAATGTGTGCATTCTGAGATGAAAGATCTCTGTAAGGAGAAATACAAAACACTGCTGAAAGAAATCAGAGATGACAAAAATAAATGGAAAGACATTCCATGCTCATGGATAAAAAGAGTCATTATCATAAAAGTGGCCATATTGCCCAAAGCAATTTACAGATTCATATGCTGTTTCTATCAAACTACCAATGCCATTCTTTACAGAATTAGAAAAAGTACTATTCTAAAATTCAGATAGAACCAAAAAAAGAGCCCCAAGAACCAAAGCAATCCCAAGCAAAAAGAACAAAGCCAGTGGCATCACACTACTCAACTTCAAACTCTACTATAAAGCCATAGTAACCAAAGCAGCTTAGTACTGCTACAAAACAGACACATAGAGCAATGTAACAGAATGGAAAACTCAGAAATAAAAACACACAGCTAAAAACCATCTAATATTCAAAAAGGCCAACAAAAGCAAGCAATGAAGAAAGGGCCCCCTATCCAATAAATGATGCTAGGTAACTGACTAGCCATATGCAAAAGATTGATGGTGGACTCTTACCATTCACCATGTACAAAAATTAACTAATGGATTAAAGATTTAAATGTAAGACCTCAAGTTATAAAAGCCCTAGAAGAAAAACCTAGGAAATACTCTTCTTGACCTTGGCAGAAAATTGTTTGACTAAGTCCCCAAAAGCAATTGCAACAAAACCAAAAATAGACAAGTGGGACCTAATTAAACTAAAGAGCTTCTGCACAGCAAAAGAAAATATAAACAGAGCAAACAGACAACCTACACAATGAGAAAAGATATCCTCAAATTATGCATCTAACAAAGGCCTAATTTCCAGAATTTACAGGGAACTTAAATCAACAAGCAAAAATTAATTCCATTAAAAAGTGGGCAAAGGACATGAGCATATTACTTTTGAAAAGACACACAAGTGTCCAAAAAACATGAAAACATGCTTGGCATTACTAATCATCAGAGAAATGAAAATCCAAACCACAATTAGATACCATCTCACACCAGTTAAAATGGCTATTTATAAAATGTCAGAAAACAACATATGCTGGCAAGGCTGTAGAGAAAAGGAAATGCTTATACACTGTTGCTGTGAATGTAAATTAATCCAGCCACTCTGGAAAGCAGTCTGGAGATTTCTCAGATAACTTACAACATAGCTGCCATTTGACCTGGCAATCTCATTATTGGGTTTATATAGAAAAGAAAATAAATTATTCCACTAAAAAGACACATGTACTTGTATGTTCATTGGTATGCTATTCACAATTGCAAAGACATGGAGTCAACTCGGGTGCCCATTAATTTTATGTTGGATAAGGAAAATATGATACATATTCTCTATGGAATACTATATAGACATAAAAAATGAGATCATGTCCTTTGAAGCAACATAGATGGAACTGGAGATCATAATCCTAAACAAATTAACACAGAAACAGAAAACCAGATACTACATGTTGTCACTTATGAGTGGGAGCTAACCCTTTAGCACACACAGACATCAATATGGGGACCAATAGACACTGTGGACTACTGGAGGGTGGAGGAAGTGGGGGTGGGTTAAAAAACTACCTATTGGATATTATGCTCACTACCTGGGTGATGAGATCCACACTCCAAACCACAGTATTACTCAATATTCCCATGTAACAACACACTTGCACATTTGCCCTCTGTATCTAAAAGTTTAAATTTTAAAAAGACAAATGTAAGCATGCTTTCTTTTTTATTTTTAAAGATTTAGTGGGTAGAAGTGCAGATTTCTTACACATATATATTGCATAGTGATGGAGTCTCAGCTTTTAGTATATGCATCACTTGAATACTGAACATTGTATCTATTAGGTAACTTCTCAGCTTTTGCCCACCTCTCATCTTCCTGCCTTCCATAGTCTCCAGTGTCTGTTATTCCACTCTATGTGTCCATGTGTGCCCTTCGCTTGGCTTCCACTTATAAGTGAGAACATACAGTATTTTATTTTCTGTTTCTGAGTTATTTTACTTAGGATATATAGCCTCCAGTGCCATTCATGTTGCTGCAGAAGACATGAATTCATTCTTATTTATGACTGAGTATTATTATGTGGTGTGTGTGTGTATATATGTGTGTATGTATATACATATATGTGTGCTGTGACCATACATACACACATACATATATGTATATATACATGCATATATGTATACATTCACACATATATACCTATGTATATATACACACACCTATATACACGTATATGTGTATATACACATAGGTATATATATGCACATATACCCAATCTGACTATTTTTCAGCAATGTTTTGTATTTCTCCTTGTAGAGATCTTTCATCTACTAGGCTAGCTGTATTCCCAGGCATTTTTTGTGTGTATGTATATGTGTATATATATATACATTCACAAATATATACATATGTATATTTACACATACAACAATAAACATGTATGTGTGTAATACACATATGTATATGTGTATATATGAACATATGTATATAGGTGTGTGTGTATATATATACATGTATACCCACTCTGATTATTTTTCAGCAGTGTTTTGTATTTACCCTTGTAAAGATCTTTTGTCTACTAGGCTAACTGTATTCCTGGACATACACATGTAAACACACACAGCATATATACATTTTCTTTATCAATCATCTTTTGATCGACACTTAGATTCATTTCACATCTTTGCTATTGAGAATAGTGCTGTGATAAACATACAAGTGCAGGTATCTTTTAGATATAATAATTTATTTTTAAAATCTTATTGTAGCTTTATTTTTAGTTTACTTAGTTTATTGAGAAATCTCCGAAGTGTTTTCAGCAAAATTGGTACTAATTTATAATCCAACGAATGATGTATAAGGGTTCCCTTTTCTCCACATTCTCATCAACATCTACTGGCTTTTTAATAGCTGTTTTAAACTGGTGTAAGATGGTATCTCATAGTGGTTTTAATTTGCATTTTTCAGATGATTAGTGATGTTGAGTATTTTTTCATATGTCTGTTGGCCATTTGTATGTTTTCGTTTTCTTTTTTTTTTTTTTTTTTTTTTTTTTTTTTTGAGACGGAGTCTCGCTCTGTCGCCCAGCCTGGAGAGAGAGCAGTGGCTCTATCTTGGCTTACTGCAAGCTCCACCTCCCGGGTTCACGCCACTCTCCTGCCTCAGCCTCCCAAGTAGCTGGGACTGCAGGCGCCTGCCTCCACGCCCGGCTAATTTTTTTGTATTTTTTAGTAGAGACAGGGTTTCTCCGTGTTAGCCAGGATGGTCTCCATCTCCTGACCTCATGATCCGCCCACCTCGGCCTCCCAAAGTGCTGGGATTACAGGTGTGAGCTACCAAGCCCAGCCATGTGTTTTCTTTTGAAAAATAGCTGTTCTTGTCCTTTGCCCACTTTTAAATAGGTTATTTTTTGTTATTGTTGTCATTGACTTGTTTGAATTCCTTGTAGTTTCTAGATACTAGCCTAATGTTAACACATAGTCTGAAAATATTTTTCTCATTCTATACATTTTTTTATTCTGTTGATTGTTTTATTTTGCTGTGCAGAAGCTTTTTAATGTTTAATTTCTGTTTGTCTATTATTGATCTTTTAAGGAACCAGCCCTAGATGATGGTAATTTTCTTTATTGATTTTCTGTTTTCAATTCCATTTAAAATTTTTATTATGTTTTTAATTTTTTCTTCAGATTTAATTTAATATTCTCTTTCTAGTTTATTAAGGTGGGAGCTTAGATTATTGGTTATATATCTTATTTTTAATGTATACAATCAGTGCTGTACATTATCCTCTCAGCACTGCTTTGCTGCATCCCACACATTTGATAAGTTGTGCTTTTATGCCTTTATTTCATTTGAAGTATTTTTAAATTTTTCTTGAGATTTCTTCTTTGACCTATGCTATTAGTTATAAGGGTGTTGTTTATTATCTAAGTATTTCAAAGTCTTCTTGCTATCTTTTTGTTATTAATTTCTACTGTAATTCCATTGTGGTCTGCAAGTATACATTGTATGATTTTCATTTTTTTACATTTGTTAATGTGTGTTTTATGGCTCAAAATGTGGTCTATATTGGTAACTCTTCCACATGAGCTTGAGCAGAGTGTGTTGGATGAAGAAGTCTATGAATGTTCATGATGTTTAGTAGATAGATGATGCTGTTCCCCTATGCACTTGGTGATTTTCTGTTTTCTATATCTGTCCATATCTGATATGAGTGTTAAAGACCTTAAAAAAATGGATTAATCTAGTCTCCCCGAAACACTATGAGTTTGTACTTCTTACATTTTGATACTCTGTTCTTTAGGTGCACATACATTAAGAATCGTCATGTCAGGCCGGGCGCAGTGGCTCAAGCCTGTAATCCCAGCACTTTGGGAGGCCGAGACGGGCGGATCACGAGGTCAGGAGATCGAGACCATCCTGGCTAATACGGTGAAACCGCGTCTCTAATAGAAAATACAAAAAAACTAGCCGGGCGACGAGGCGGGCGCCTGTAGTCCCAGCTACTCGGGAGGCTGAGACAGGAGAATGGCGTGAACCCGGGAGGCGGAGCTTGCAGTGAGCTGAGATCCGGCCACTGCACTCCAGCCTGGGCGGCAGAGTAAGACTCCGTCTCAAAAAAAAAAAAAAAAAAAAAAAAAAAAAAAAAAAAAGAATCGTCATGTCTTGTCAGATCATTAGCCCCTTTATCATTGTGTAATTGCCCTTCTTATCTTTGGTAACTTCCTTGCTCTGAAGTCTGCTCTGTCTGAAATTAATACCACTATTCCCACTTTCTTTTTTTTCTTTTTTTCTTTTTTTTTTTTTTTGAGACAGAGTTTTGCTCTTTTTGCCCGGGTTGGAAGGCAGTGGTGTGATCTCGGTTCACTGCAACTGCTGCCTTCCCGTTTCAAGCGATTCTCCCACCTCAGCCTCTTGAGTAGCTGGGATTACAGGCGGCTGCCACCATGCCTGACTAATTTTTTGTATTTTTAGTAGAGATGGGGTTTCACCATGTTGGTCAGGATGGTCTCGATCTCTTGACCTTGTGATCTGTCCTCCTCAGCCTCCCAAAGTGCTGGGATTACAGGCATGAGCCACCATGCCTGCCTGGCCATTAAATTTAGAATTAAGACCAGAAATCCGTATAAATGTCCACTAATTAAAGCTTAGATGGAGCATTCAGGTAAGGCATTATGAAAAGTTAGGGCACAGATGATAAGAGATTTTGATCTAATTATTTATTCTCAGAATCTTCTGTCACAGATATAAAATAATTACAACCTATTGTAATTATTTTGTGATGTAAACTCATTACGTCCAATGAGTGGGTCATATTATCCTTTCCCTCTGTTTATATAACTTCAATTCCCAGAAATAAAGTAGAAAATAAGAAAAAAACAGATTTGGGGGATTGGCAGACAGGAAGATTAGAACCACGGATGTAAGGAGAGATGCTGGAGAGATGGAACTGGAAAATACCGTGGAAATAATGCAGTCTAGGCTTAGAGTGTGTTTTCTCTTTCTAGAAGTAAAAACCACAGTTTTGGTGGCTCACGCCTGTAATCCCAGCACTCTGGGAGGCCGAGGAGGGTAGATCACCTAAGATCAGGAGTTCGAGAGGAGCCTGACCAATATAGTGAAACCCCGTCTCTGCTAAAAATACAAAAATTAGCCGGGTGTGGTGTCACATGCCTGTAGTCCCAGCTATTTGGGAGACTGAGGCAGGAGAATTGCTTGAACCGGGGAGGCAGAGGTTGCAGTGAGCCGAGATCATGCCACTGCCCTCCAGCATAGGTGATAGAGCAAGATTCTGTCTCAAATAAATAAATTAAATAACCACAATTTTAGTGAAGATCATGCCCATTATTATAAATTTTCCTTTAAAGCAAGAAAATGTATACCTATTAGAGGATTTAAATTGCTAGAAAACTACCTAGAGATTATACACATTAACCCAGTTATTCTTGTCATAAAACACTTAAAAAGTGATCACATTTGTTTATCACTCCAGAGTAAGTTTTGGAAAATACTTGAGAGCAGAGGCAATGCCCACATCTCCCTGGCCAAGGTAAAAGCTCTTCTAGACAATTTTTTATTCAAGTAGGAAATAACTGTGTTTCTAGTTTATTTAGAAAGTGACAAAAATGTAAGCACTATGCATATATTTCTATGTATTATAAGGAATTAGTTACATAGCTAGGACTTTCATCAAGGGAAAACTCTTGGCATATTTTCAACACTTAATTATATAAATATAGATGAAAAATTTTAAAATATTAAATAAAACATCAATATATTAAAAGAATAGCATATTATTCTCCAAATCAGAACCATTTTATAATAATAATATGATAAATACTAGTTATTATGCTAAATTTTTTTCTTACACATGCTAGACACTTGTATATGTACCTCACTTGTATTAATTCATTTAAAATTTAAAAGATTGGCCAGACACAGTGACTCACACTTGTAATCCCAGAACTTTGGGAAACGGAGGCGAGAGGGTCACTTGAGGCCAGGAGCTTGAGACCAGCCTGGGCAATGTAGCAACATCCTGTCTCTAAAAATTTTTTTTAAAAAAAGAAAAAAATTTTAATGTTAAAGATTCCTAAGTGGAGTTGATGTTATCTCTAATGAACAATGAAATGAACAGAGATACAAGAGATACAGTAATTTTTTTTTTTTTTTTTGAGACGGAGTCTCACTCTGTCGCCCAAGCTGGAGTGCAGTGGCCAGATCTCAGCTCACTGCAAGCTCCGCCTCCCGGGTTCACGCCATTCTCCTGCCTCAGC
>NC_045454.1:28292246-28387220 GCF_002776525.5 Piliocolobus tephrosceles | reverse complement strand
CAAGCTCCGCCTCCCGGGTTCACGCCATTCTCCTGCCTCAGCCTCCCGAGTAGCTGGGACTACAGGCGCCCACCACCTCGCCCGGCTAGTTTTTTGTATTTTTTAGTAGAGACGGGGTTTCACCGTGTTAGCCAGGATGGTCTCCATCTCCTGACCTTGTGATCCGCCCGCCTCGGCCTCCCAAAGTGCCGGGATTACAGGCTTGAGCCACCGCGCCCGGCCATGAGATACAGAAAATTTTAATAACTTGCCACAGGTGCACAGTCCAGAAGTTGTGAACATCAGTAACGTAATAAACATTATAAAAATTCAATAACTGCCCAAAAAGCTCTTTAAAAAACTTTGGCAACTATTTGCAGTGCACTTTATGAGACCACTGTTAGAGGGGCACTTTTATAGAAAGCACTGCAAGTTCACACCAAACACCCCGTGTGTTTTCTATACCTTCCACTTCCCCTGTGCTTAGTCCCAGTTAATGAGATTAAGTAGAAGTAATTTTTTTAAATCCCTTCCAGATTTGGCCCTTAAAATAACCCACACATAGGATTCTCTAACTTCTCTAACTTCTTCACTGCCTGATAACCTTTGAGAAGTTGTGTTCCAGGTGTTGTAGCTACATGATGGTGAGGAGCTGCTGGACTGACCTTGGACTGTTTTTGGGTGGGAAATAAATAAGCCTTTATTGTGTTAAACCACTGAAATTTCATAAGCCTTTTTTTTTTTTTTTTTTTTTTTTTTGAGACAAAGTCTCGCTCTGTTGCCCAGGCTGAAGTGCAGTGGCATGATCTCAGCTCACTGCAACCTACCCCTCCTGGATTCAAGCAATTATCTGCCTCAGCCTCCCGAGTAGCTGGGATTACAGGCACCTGCAATCACTCCCGGCTAATTTTTGTATTTTTAGTAGAGACGGGGTTTCACCATCTTGGCCAGGCTGGTCTGGAACTCCTGACCTTGTGATCCACCCTCCTTGGCCTTCCAAAGTGCTGGGATTACAGGCATGAGCCACTGCACCCAGCCTCAGAAGCCTTTTTATTTCAGCAGTTAGAGCTAATTTCTTGGACAAATACAGTGAAAAACTACATCAATAAAACAAATATAGGAAAAAATAATGAGTATCTCAAACTGATATTCAGTAACATTATTAATGAGAATCACAAGATACATTACTTGACTGGCAGTAACAAAACAGAAATGCCAGCTGTTTTTCAGGATACAAAGTAAAATAAACAGAAACATCTCTAAAGATTTCTTTTGCAATATTAATAACCATTTAGGAAATACAAAGGAAGAAGAATCCCAACATATTAACAGTAACATGCATGTAGAATATTTAGGAATAAGCTAACAGAAATGTTCATGTTGAAGATGGAAAATAATATGACAAAATGTTATTATACTGAATATAAGTGAAAGTGGGAAGAGAGAGGCATACTATATTAGTCAGAGTCCCAGAGGAAAACAGGCATCTACGCTAATGGGATAATTAAGAATTTAATGGAAAGACTAATTAAAGTATGGGAAAGTAAGGGGCACAAACACAAGTGTGAGAAACAGTGATGCACTCTGGGATTTGCAACACCAGGAAGCTGTTACCAGCTCTAGGCCTGAGGAGCATGGAAAGAGCAAACAAACAAAAAACAAAACAAAAAAAATTTACAAAACAAGGGGAGCACTGAGAAAAGTGGCTAACAAAACGACCTGTTATCTCAGGGGTTTAACACCAGCCTGGCCAACATGGCAAAACCCCGTCTCTATTAAAAATACAAAAATTAGCTGGGTGTGGTGGCTTGCACCTATAATCCCAGCTACTCTGGAGGCTGAGGCAGCAGAATTGCTTGAACCCAGGAGGCGGTGGTTGCAGTGAGCCAAGATTGTGCCACTGCACTTCAGCCTCGGCAACAGAACAAGACTACATCTAAAAAAAAAAAAAAAAAAAAAAAAAAAAAGGTTATTATCAGGAAAGCTGGGATATAAATCTCACTTCCCTCCCACCGCCCAGCCCTTGTCAGATCTACCTGCACATGGGCTGCACCTAATTAAGAGTTGGAGGGCAAGGGAACTCGTGAGTGTATTAATAAAAACTAGCTTCCTGGACATATAGCAGAATGCAAAAAAGTAAAAAATAAATCTGGACAGGTAAATGCAATGAAATACTATACTATTTCCCTAAATTGGAAGTTGAATGAAAAAAATGTCAGTAGTTCCACCATCATTTACAGATTTAATATGATTCCTGTCATAATACTAATAAGACTTGGGGACACATTATGAAATAATCCTTAAGTTCATCTGGAAAACTAAAGAGGTTAAAAAGTGATAATAATAAGATGAAAGACTGGCAATAATGGGGGAATTATTTTTACATATACCTACATATAATAATATGAGTCATTTGTACAAGTTTATACACACACATGTAAATTAATAAGATCAAATGAATGACTTCATCTCTAACATAATCATTTGCATGCCTGGATATCTACATTTGCGTGTATGAAACAAGAGCTAACCTAGAGACACCAGGGAAGGCTAGACGCTTGTCAGATTGTTTTTCAGATCTACATACTTAATCTTAGTCTGTTTCTGTTGCTCTAACAGAATGTTACACTCTGAGTAGTATTTAAAAATATATATATTTTGTATAGTTCTAGAAGCTGAGAAGTTCAAGGTCGAGGGTCCACATCTGGTGAGGGCCTTCTTACAGCATTGTAATATGGTGGAAGGCATCACATTTTCAGAGGGCAAGAGTAGGCACATTAGTTCAGCTCTCTCTCTCTTTTTCTTCTTTTTGAGATGGAGTCTCTCTGTCTCCCAGGCTGGAGTGCAGTGGCACAATCTTTGCCCACTTCAACCTCTGCCTCCTGGGCTCAAGTGATTCTCCTGCCTCAGCCTCCCGAGTACTTGGGATTACAGGTGTGTGCCACCACACTCAGCTAAGTTTTGTATTTTTAGTAGAGATGAGGTTTCGCCATGTTGGCCAGGCTGGTCGCAAACTCCTGACCTCAGGTGATCTGCCCACCTTGGCCTCCCACAGTGCTCAGATTACAGGCATGTGCCACCATGCCCAGCCCCACTCTCCTCTTCTTATAAAGCCACTATGCCATCATGAGGGCCCCACACACATGACCTTCATTCTAATTACCTCCGAAAGCCCCTACCTCCAAATACCATTAACATATGCATTTGGGGATGAAGTTTCCAGCACATGAACGTTGGGAGGGCACATTCACACCATAGCATTCTGCCTTTGGCCCCCAAAATCCATGACTTTCTCACATGCAGAAGGCATTCATTTCATACCAATAACCCCAAAGTCTTAACTTATTCCAGCACCAACTCAAAAGTCCAAAGTCTCACCTGAATCATGTATGAGTGAGTCTGAAAGCACAATTTATTCTGAGATGAATTTCCTTCAGCTGTGAGCCTAGGAAGTCAAACTAATTATGCTCAAAATAAATTAGTGGGACAGGCAGGGGATAGAAATTTCCATTCAAAAAGGGAGAAATAAGAAGAAATGAGTAACAGGCTCCAAGTAAGTCCAAAATCCAACAGGGTGAACAATGTTAAATCTCATACCACTTCCTGGTTGGAGTGGGGATGGGCCCCCACTGCCTCAGACTGCCCTGCCCCTGTGACTTTTCTGGGTTCAGCCCATGCTTCTGCTTTCCCAGGGTGGATTTACATGCTGGTAGCTCTACACTTCTTGGGTCCTGGTGGTGGTCCCACTCCAATGGCTCCATTTGTCATTGCCCTGGTAGGAACTTAGCATGGCAGCTCTGCCCCTGCAGCAGGTTTCTGCCTGGGCTTGCAGGCTCTCTATGACTGGAATCTAGGTGGAGGAAACTGTGGCTCCGCAGCTCTTGCATTCTGCACTCCTGCAGTGTTAGCCCCACACGGACACTGCTAAGGCTTATGGCTTATGCCTTCTGGAATGTTGGCCTGAACTGCAACTGGGGCTGCCTGAGCCACAGCTGGGACTAAAAAGTGCTGCACCAGAATGCAGTGAGCAGAGCTCTGAGGTGGCACAAGGCAGCAAGACATGGAGGGATCCCTTGGCCAGTCCCTCAAAACCATTTTGCCCTCCTAGAGCCCTGGGCCTGTGATGGGTGGGGTAGCACCAATGATCTCAGAAATGCCTTCAGGACCATTTCCCCTTTTTCTCGATGATTAGCACCTGGTCCCTTCTATTCCTGTTTGTCTCTAGTGACTAGTCACTCAGCCACACCCTTGCCGTTTCTCCTTAACTTGCTTTTCTGTTCTTTACATGGCCAAACTGTGAATTTTGCAAATTTTTATACTTGGCTTCCATTTTAATTATAATTCTGCTTGAAATCATCTCTTTGCTCCCATATCTCACTGTAAGCATTCAAGAAAAGCCATGCAGTATCTAGAACACTTTGCTGCTTATTTTTTTTTTTTTTCCTAGCTCACCACTCTTAGGTTCCACCTTCCATAATGTCCTAGGACATGGACATAATGCAACCAAGTTCTTTGCTGCTTCATAACAAGGATGACCTTTATTTCTATCTGAGACCTTGTTAGAATGGCCTTTCCTATACGCATTTCTACCAGCATTCTGATCATGACCACTTAAGTGCTCTCTAATAAGTTCCTGACTTTCCCTTATTTTCTTGTCTCTTATGAATCCTCACAAGAATTACCCCAATCGTCTGTTCCTGCCACTATGCAACATGCTTTTTTGAGCCTCTTGCTTCACATTCTTCCAATTTCTACCCATTACCCAATACCAAGCTACCTCCAAATATTCAGGAATTTTTATAGCAACAATCCCACATCTCAGTATCAATTTTCTGTCTCAATCAATTTCCTGTTGCTATAACTGAATACCACAGATTGGGTAGTTTATTTTCAAAAATAGATGTTTATTTAGCTCATAGTCTTGTGGTCACCAGGTTCAAGAGCATGGCCCCAGCATCTGGCAAGAGTCTCCATCCTGCACCATACTATAGCATAAGGTGTTCACATGGCAGGCAGGCATGGATGTGTCTGCTCACAACTCACGACTTTATTCCCCTTCTTATAAAGCCACCAGTCTCATCCTGGGGCCTCAGCCTAATGACTTTATGTTATCCTAATTGCTGCCCAAAGGCCCCATTTGGTCCTACCACTTAATACTGTCCCAAAAACAACTGAATTCCAACATGAGTTTTGGAGGAGACATTCAAACCACAGCAGTACTCATACACTCATACCCTTTCATCGTATGTAAGAATATTGCAATTATTTCATCTTTAAATCTGATTGTGGGGAAGATCTGTTTCTGACACATGGAAAATCTATGCCCCAGTCTCTAAGATGAGAAGCAAGTCCCAGGGATTTTCCTTTAAGTCAGCATCTCTGCTCATATTATAATTTCATTCAGTGGATATGCATTCTTAAATCTACTTTTCATTTAACTGATCTTCTCCCCAAGATGGATTCAGATAAAAAGCTGAGCCTTATAGGACAGGATTCCTTCATGAATTCAGTACTAATTTTCTCCTCCTGTCACATCTTCTGCAGATATAAGGAGAGAGCTTTAATATGGCATCCTCCATGCTACCATCTGGGGAAATTCTTAATCAACACACCCTCCCAGACAAATGGAGCATCAGGTTTTTCACAGATGGATGGGACAGTGAGGCCACCCCAAATTACTGGGCTTGGCTTATCTGTTTTTTTCTCTATTATTTCTATTCCCCTTTTTGCAGTCTCTTTGCTCTAATTGAATTATGCTTATAACTCACATCTTTTGTGAGCATAGCTCAAACACACCTTACTGAGGACAAAGCTGCTAGTACTCAGCATGAACAGGTGTTTTGAAACCAAAGAAGTATGTATTTCTGTCCTTAAAAATTCTCACATTGCTATTCTGATGGGGAGACAGTCTGAACTATATATAGGTAGGCCAGATTTCAAGAGAGGAGATAGAGAAATTTGGAGACTTAAGCATTTTGGTGCCTCTCTGAAAGGGACAAGAATGCCATTCTATGCAACTCTGGAGGGCACGGCAACATTTCATTCTATGCCCCTAGCAAACTTAGAACATGGTGCCCTAGAGAGGCTCCCATTCACTTAGAAAAAAATACAATAATGAGCATACTTTTAAAATACTCTTTTTATAAGACTCAACATATACTCGTAAAAATTCCATTTGGGATCTGCTGAAGAGAGAAAGTTTCTGCAAAATTGGAGAAAATGTGTAGCAAAGTACTGTCACTATGTGTGTGGAAGTGAAATGTAAGTGCTTTAGTAAAGTTCTTAAGCTCACCCTCCTCTATGCCTACCTCCAGGACTCAGCCATCTCTGAGCGTGTTTAGAAAATCCATGCTAAGTCCTGTGAAATTCCACATGCATGTCTGAGAGCTTTCTGTGGCTGGGTGTGGTGGCTCATGCCTATAATCCCAGTGCTTTGATAGACTGAGGCAGAAGAATGGCTTGAGGCCAGGTGTTCCAGACCAGCCTGGGCAACATAGCAAAATCTTGTCTCTACTAAAAATAAAATTAAAAATAAAATTACCTGCAAGTGGTGGCTTGCGCCTAAAGTCCCAGCTGCTCTGGAGGCTGATGTGAGAGAATCACCTGAACAAGGGAGCTCAAGGCTGTATTAAGCTATGATTGTGCCACTGTACTCCAGCCTGGGTGTTTTCAAAAAATAAAAATAAAGAAGAATTTTCTGGGAAGGAAGAGATCCTAAACGAAGGCATTAGAAACAACCAGCTTGACTCAGCTGCAAAGGGTTTGCTCATGCAAGTGAGATATAATTCTGAATACAGAATGAAGTCCAACTCCTGGGAAATTCTTTGGATTCTAGTGAGAGGGCAAGAGACACAAGTAAACAGAAGTCAATGTCATGAGGGTTATGTGAGATACAGGCATGCAAGCAGGATTAAGATGGGAGCTAGAGAGGACCACAAAGGAGATGAATCCATCCATTTGTTCACACACCACCCCTAAGCTGCCTCAGAGACCCAGCCTCCCAGTGATGCAGTTGGGAAGTAGACCACAGTGCCTGCTGAAACTGCAGTAACCCTTAGTGAGAGAAGGAAGCAGCAGGCAAGAGAATATTGGTGTATTCAAAATAGACAACCTGTCAAAACTCCAAGGACTATGAGGGGAACTTTTCAAGGAGCTGGGCCATATGAACATCTGGCTACACGAGCTGGGAAGTCCATGGTATTACTGTCATTGTGACCCAATCTGTACCAACTAGCTGGTCTGACCTTGCAAACACAGGGGATATACTACACAAAACATTCCTCTTTTTATTGAGCCTCAAAAGAAACTGGAAGCTGGTGTCTAGATCTCAGTGGTGTGGAGGTGACAGCCAGATGAGTCCACGTCTCCCATCCCTTAGCCAGCACTGTGCGTCTTGGAGTGTTAGGCTGCAAGGGCAGATGATATCTTACTGTGGTCTTCTGACCCAGTATTCCACACCATATTTAAATATTGTCAGTGCCAGGCATGCAAAAATGAGAGCCTTCAAATACAGAGAACAAACATGCTGTATGTAATGTATTTCAGAGACATTTATTACAATTCTCATAGCAGGATCCTGATGGAGAACAAAGAAATTTAAGCTCAGAGCTACTTGAGCACTCTTCTCTTAAGAAAAGAGGATCTCCTACTTCCTGATGTCACTTGTTCTCTCTTCAGCTTCTTGACCACTGCATAGCCTTAATCTGGTTGCCTGACACTTGTTAGATTCAGAGCTTCCTGCTAGCCACTGTGCAAAAAGAGAGGAACAGTCCACACCAAGACAAGAAAACCTTGCTTAGGAGGAGAATGGAATGATTGCAAACACTATGAGAATAAAGGCTACACCTTTTATATTTGTTGAAGTATTCCCACCATATGGTCCAGTGCTGAAACATGGCAGGCACTCAATGAGTTTTTAGTTTTTCACTCAAAATTAAATTAAAATAGTGAGATGACCTTTATATCAAGAGGTGAAAGGCTTAGTGAGTCGAGAGGAGGAAGAAACTAACTGTCTAGGGTGAGTGCATTGATAGAGAGTGGAAGACAGTGGCAACCGAGTGGCAGACGTGGGGTGGAGCAAGGTGTCCTGACTCCTAACCAGTTGTCCTTTCCCATGCACTGCACCACCCTGACTATGAACTTGGGCATGGAGGGCGTGGGTAATGGTGGTTCCCCTCCGGGTATCTCAGGGCTCTCTGCCCTCTGTGCTGGCAGTCCTGACTGTGAACTCAGGCACGGAGGGCATGGGTAATGGTGGCTCCCCTCTGGGTATCTCAAAGCTGTCTGCACTCCATGCTGGCAGTATTTGCCAGTTCAGGTGAGGGCATGCTAAATGAAGCCCCTCATATTGGAGTTTGACTTTAGATGGTGGATTTTGTGTGAATGATACATCAGGCACACATTTTACTCATTTTAATTTTTTCAAGCTTTACTGAGGCATAATTCATAAATATAAATTATATATATTTAATGTATACAGAGGGATGTTTTGATATGTGTATATACTGTGAAATGATTACTGCCATCAAGCTAATTAACATAACCATCACCACATAGTGTGTGTGTGTGTGTGTGTGTGTGTGTGTGTGGTGAGAACACAAGATCTACTCTCTTAGCAAATTTCCAGGATGCAATACACTATTATACACTGTCGTCACCAAGTTAGCTATACATAAGACCTCCAGAACGTGTTCATCTCATAGCTGAAAGTATGCACCCTTCCACCCAAATCCCCCAATTTCGCTCAACCCCCCAGTCCCTGTCAACCTATTTTCTACTCTTTGTTCCTATGAGTTGGATTTCTTTAAATTTTACATATAAGTGAGATCATGCAATGTTTGTCTTTCTGGGAAACAGGTTTGAAAACCAACAACCTGTTCCAGTGACACCCCTCCTTTGAGTGTGATGGTGACACCTTGCATCAGTGACAGTCCTCACAGGCAGGCTGAGGCCGGGCCATCTGGAAAGTGATAGTCAGTGAGGCACTGGGTGGGACTTCCTGAAACTGATACAACAGTTTCTTACAGTTTCAACAGTACATATACACCTAGAGCTGCCACCAGATTCTCTTCCAGAACTGTGGCCCCCTTGTGGGGGTGGGTGGTAAAGTCTCCTGGTCATTAAGCCCCTGCAGCTCCAGGGCAAGCTCCCCTCTGGGTGAAGATGGAGACTCAAGACTCAGTAGGGCAGAAATACATCTCCATTCCCAGGTTCCTGCAGCAAGCTTTCCCTCCTGGAAATGAGTTTGGGCTTCACCACTTCACTATCCGACCAGCCAGGTTCCCTTGATATCTAACACATTCTCATCACAATGACTGAGGTGACAGTGGGACTTAATGTTTTCATCTTCCATGCCCTTGTGACTGACAGTCATAAAAATGTTCATTCAAAGAAACTAGCCACGTCCTGTGCCTGAGGCACCATGAGGACTTCCAAGCCCCACCCGGGCATCACTGACTCCTTCCAGCTTCCCTTGCTCCCCAGGCTGAGCCCAGCCTCCGCCTGTCCTGTATTGCAGAGCACCTTGTCATTCCTCCTTCATGTAGCCTAGGTCTACCTATTGGGGGCTAGAATTTTCTAGTCCTTATTATCTTTCTTCTTAGTCATAATCGTATGACCAAGGTGAAAAAAGCAGTAGAAGTTGAAAGTTGAGTACGCTGAAGCCTTGATGAGCTGGTAAACAGATTCTGTCTTCCTTGATGCAGAAGCAATGACCTACAACTTTAGCCAAGTTTCTCAGGACAGCCTGCTCTGGGACCCATCTCTGTCCCCTGAAAATTTCAGAATGTTTTATCTTCTAGCCCAGCTGAACCTGTGTGTGTGCTTTGCAGCTGTTAGGGCCATTGCCATCAGCACCTACCTGTGAAGGAGGAGTAATGCTGTTCCTTCCATCCTCATGGCCCCAGAATGTTTTCCCATTGGGCTGAGTTAAACCCGGTTGGGTGGAACCACTTCTTTTATTCAAGCATCTTGGAATAAAGGTCTTAGGAATCTAGACTCTCTTTACTCAGCTCTGGGCTGCCTCCTCAAGGCTATTAGTCAGCCAAATTACTGGCACATCTATAACTGGCACGGCAGCTTGTGTCTGGGTTCTGGAATATTTATCCAGTAAATGTTCTGTAAAATCATATTATGAAATTAAAACAAGATCTTAATAAATCACAGTGTATGAGATTTACCAACAGGATTAGGAAGACATTTCTGGAGGTAGGAATTGTGCTTGTTTCCCAAAGGTATGCCTTGCTTGGCACTGCTAAATACTGCTTTGGAGTCTCTGGAGTGGCCAAGAGCCCTGTGGCTCTATAGCTCAGCAAGGGCGTCCTGGGGTTGATCCAAGTTGTGAAATGTTCCTTACATCTCCATGGTGGTCAAGCTGTCACGCCTCTCCATAGCTCAGCAAGGGTGTCCTGGGGTTGATCCAAGCTGTGAAGTGTTCCTTACATCCCCTTGGTTGTCAGGCTCTCACTCCTCTCTGAAATACACCCAGCTCTTGACCACTTCTCCACCTGGTGCTCATGCTTTAGTTCAGGTCCTCAAAATGGATGATTACAGCAGCCTCTTTACTCGTCACCTGTCACAACATCACACAGGCTCTGATTTATCGTACACTCAGCCCTGTCATGATGTGCTTCCCCAGAGTGCACCCCAGCACCCCCGAGCCAGACACCTTCCAATCAGCCTCCTACCCCTACACTCACCTCCATTTTTCTCTCTGTTGCTGGAGCACGTGAGGCACATCAGAGGTTGCCCTTGTCCTCTGGCTGTGGATTGGATTTAACTAACCGGGGATTTGAGAGATGCAAGGAGACCAGAATGAGAAAGGAGGATGAATTCAGTATTTATTTTGCCACAGCTTTTCTATGGGGCCATCTCAACCTGGGTTGTTTGCCTCCAACAAAGGTCAAAGCTCCTCTTAAAGAGGCCTGCTCTCCATGATGCTGTCCTTCTGATGCTAGAAATAACTTTCTCTCCAAATCCCTTTGGGCCTGATACAGTCACTAGAACCATGTTACTGCCCTACCTATGGGCTTGCTGAACAGTCCTTGTTAATAAGTGATAAAAGAAAAACTTCAGCTAAATTAAATTTAAAAGAGTTTATTTGAACAATGAACAACTCATGAATCAGGCAGTCTCCTGAGCCTGAGTAGGCTCTGACACTTCAGAGCAACCACATGGTGGAAGATTAATGGGCAGCAAAGGAAAGTGATGTAGAGAAAATAGAAGTGAGGTACAGAGACATTTGGATTGGTTACAGGTGGTTTGTTTTATTTGATCACAGTTTGAACACTCAGCAGTGTATGAGTGGTTGAAGTATGGCTGCTGGGATTGGCAGAGACTCAGCTATTGTTACATTAGGTTTTCAATCTCGTCTACCTATTAAGTTAGGTTACGGTTGGTCCACAAGGACTCAAATATGGAAGTAGGGAGTCCTTCTCAGGCCATATTTAGTTCGCTTTCACTATAATAGTCCTTTTATTGAACTGTCCCCTTCTTATTCTAATTAGAGTTGACCATCGTTTTCCTGACCTGTCTTCGACTAGCACACTTATTTTTCTAAAACCATTCAGGGTTTCACATTAAACTCACAAACATTTTTCTCAAAGAGCAGAGCCAGTCCAGGGAGACCCCCCAGGAAGGGAGCCTCACTCTTCTGGTTCCTGCAAATTTTCTGCCATCGTTCTTTGTTGGTTGAACCCAACTAGATGTTGGAAAACGGGGGGTTTGTCGATGCCATAGACAGAACATCCTTCCTCCTGGAGCAGGGGCAGGGAGGAGAAGAGTGGAGAGGGGGCATGAAGGTGGGAATGAAAGGTAGCATAGAATGGTTCCTGACAGAGGCTCAACCTCTGGGTGAGGCTGAGGAATCCCCTCTGGGTGTGTCACATAGAGCTGCAGGGGGAGGACATGTCTTGCAAGAGGAAGACATCTGGGATGCCGGACTTGGAGCAGTTATGCTCATGCTGCAGGGAAGATTCACAGAGATTCCATATTCAGTGTGAGGGGTTCCTTGACATCTGAGAAAGGAAGACAGGTAGGTTCAGAGGGAGAAACCTCAGCTCCCACTTTCATCAACTCGCGAGCTCCCAGTGCCTGAAGGCAGAGTGCGTCTCCCCCATTAGTCATCAGCATTCAGGAGCAGAAAATCAGAGCTCGCCCCCCTCCTAGGTGTGTGATCAGCTGCCAGACCCTGAGAGGAGCATTTCTTACCCAGGCCTTTTCTCCACAGGTGTGCCTCCTTCCTTCTCTTTCTTACCTTCCTTCTGTTTCCCTTTCTCCTACTGCGTTTCTTTGTTTTCATTCTTCCCCCACTCAGTCTGACTGCTGGGATAGTGATCTTTCCCAAACACAGGTCACTTGGGCCCCTTCCCACTTCTACTGTCACTCCATTCTGAAGAGCAATTCCGAAGCATCAAGCATGTTCAAATGCAAATTGCACATCCTAAGAGCTCACTTTTGTCCCTAAGGAATGAGCCCAACACCTCGGGGAGACCCTGAAGGCCCTTCTCTCCCTGGCTCCAGTTCTTCTTTCGAATCTCCTCCCCACCTCCCTATCTCCCTGTGCACATTACACACACCCAAGCAGCCTGTAGGCCCCAGGGATGCCCTGTATTTCCACCCCGAATGCTTTCACTAGGAGATTCCTTCCATAGAACGTCTCTTCCCATTCTTTCTCCTAGCCCAACCGCCATTTCCTCTATGTAATTTTCACTTCACTCCTTCACTGGTGTTTTCTCAGCATTTCGTATTAATCATTTTCTCCTCCATAATTTATTATTTCTTCTGTATTCCCTTTATTGGTCAGGAGTGGCACCATCTTCACAGGATTCTAAGGGGAAAGTGAAAACAGAAAACTGCCTTTGCCTGGTCTCTCCTCCTCCCTCACAGCTAATCAGCCATCCAGATCTCACTGATTTAGCTCTAAAGATTTCTCAAATCAATTCCTCTCTCCCTTCCTACCACTATTGCCCTACTTCAGATGCTTGTCATTTCTCTCCCGGACCATCGCAACAGCCTTAAAATTGGCTTCCATGCCTTCGGTCTTTCTCCTCTCCAATCTATTTTCCATTCTTCAGTCACTCTGTACTCTTCCAATCTGTCTGAAACACACATCTGATCTTGTCCCTCCCCAGCTTAAAACACCTTCACCTGAGGAAGACAGTCTAAGTTCCCCAGCCCAGATATGGCCAGAGCCCCACTCTCCAGCCTCATGGTTGACACCTGTGCTTCCACTGCTCCTTCCTGAGCACGTGGTGTCCAGTGCAGCCCAGGACATACCACTCCCATCTGTCCTCTTGGCATATGAGACCCCTGTGCGGGAAATGCCTCTCACTGTCCAACACACACACACGCACACACACACACACACGCACCTTCATGCACAAGGACACATTCACACACGTTCACTCACACACAGTCTTGTCAGCTTGGTGAACTCCTTCTTGGCCTTCAAAACTCACTTCCATTCTTGCTCCACAATCTACTCCTAACTGGCCATATGTAGCATAGGGATCTCCAAACTACAGCCCCCCTGGTCAAATCTAGGCTAACTGCTTGTTGTTGTTTTTGTAAATAAAATTTTACTGAAACCAGGTGCAGTGCCTCACCCCTGTAATCCCAGCTTTTGGGGAGGCCAAGGCAGGAGAATCATTTGAGTCCAGGAGTTTGAGACCAGCCTGGGCAAAAGAACAAGATCCATTTCTACAAAATTAAATAACTAAATAAAAGAATTAGCTGGGCATGTTGGTGTGCACCTGTAGTCCCAGCTACTCGGGAGGCAGAGGAGAGAGGATCGCTTGAGCTCAGAAGTTCAGGGCTGCAGTGAGCTATGATCGCACCATTTCACTCCAGCCTTGGTGACAGAATGATTCTGTCTCTTAAAAAAGAAAATTTTATTGAAACACAGCATGACATTCATTGATATATTAACTGCAGCTGCTTTTGCACTACCCTGGCAGAGTTGAAGAGTCAAGACAGAGACCATAAATATTTATTCTATAGCCCTTTAAGGAAACTTCTGTTTATATAAATATATTTAACCTTTATATACACACACACATATATATATATACACATATATACACACATGTATATTTGAATATTTGAAGAAACCCGAGAAATATAATTTTGAGTGAAAAGCAAAGTTCACAGTGATAGTCACAGCATGCACACAGCTTTTGCATTTGTGAAAGCAAAATCAGCACTTGTAAATAAAAACATACATATAATACAAAAATTTACAAATAGACTGAAAGATACACATTAAATACATGGCAATTATTTTCTCTGAAGAGAAGAAAGGAAAAAATTTAGGCTGGTTGCCAAAGGGCTTTAGCTTTATTTTTAATCTATTTATTTTAAAAAGACTGGATGTAAATATGACAACCTATTAAAAACTGATCATTTGGAGCTGGGCGCGGTGGCTCATGCCTGTAATCCCAGCACTTTGGGAGGCCGAGGTGGTGGATCATGAGGTCAGGAGTTCGAGACCAGCCTGGCCAATATGGTGAAACCCCGTCTCTACTAAAAATACAAAAATTAGCCGGGTGTGGTGGCATGTGCCTGTAGTCCCAGCTACTTGGGACGCTGAAGCAGAAGAATTGCTTAACTCGGGAGGTAAAGGTTGCAGTGAGCCAAGATCACACCACTGCACTCCAGCCTGGGCGACAGAGTGAGACCCCGTCTCAAAAACAACAACAACAACAAAAAAAAACCTGATCATTTGGGATAGTGGAAATAAAGGTACTTATTGTTTTAGTTTTTTGCTTTCATATTTTCAGAGTTCTCAACATAAAAACAAACACTTCTTCAGATATCACCCCCATTTAGCCCTTCTCCACCCCTTAATTTCCACATGGAGATACTGGCCCCTCTCCCACACTTTCCTTCATTCCTTCCACACACTGAAGTGTGATACGATTAAGACAGTTGTCAACATTGTCACAAGTATGATTGTCTTTCTCACTGGAACGAATGTGAGCTCACTGAGGACAGGTACAGTTTTGAATTTATGCCCTAGTGGATGTCTGAATATGTTTGAGATGAGTTTACCCCTCTTATGCCTATAACAAAATTTTATTTTGTTTAAAGGGTATTTTTCTTATATCTCCTTAATTAGCCAAGAGCTCCTTGGGGCCAGGGATATTTTCTTACTGTCCTCTCCATCTCTGTGGCTTGGCATCCAGCTATCACTCGAGGAAGGTGGAAAGGTGGGATCAGGACCCAGGGCTTGACTCCAGACAGCCCATCTCTAATAGAGGCACAAGCAGTCGGCCCACCTTTAACTTCCGTAACTGACTGGGATGAGAACAGACAGGGAGCAAACTGAGTAATGGACTAAAAAGCAAGGAACTTGGAGAGAAGGTTAGAGGAGATCAGATTTTTTACCCAAAGCAGAGACTCAAAGGCAAGTGCACAAATCTCTGCCACATGCCCTTAATTTGTGTACTGCTCTCTGGCCACTGTCTGTTTTTTTTGTTTTTGTTTTTTTTTTTTACTGGTTCCCTCTCCATACATGACCATGAGCCACTAGCACAAGGAGGTGACTGTCAAAGCATGACCTCAGATGAGCAGCAGCAGGGTCACCCGGGAGCTTGTCAGAAATGCAAATGGTTGGGCCGACCCCAGAATCCCTGCTACACCGTTTGGTCCCGAGCCTTCCCCCTCTGTGCTCTATGTCCTACCTTTACCTCTCACCTTGTGCAGATCCACTGTCGCCCAAAGAATCCATTACCGTCCAGCACCGAGATCTGTAAATTCAGGGCTCTAACACAGACTCACCTTTGAACTCCGGTCATGTCTGAGAAAACTTCTGCCCCCACTTAGTATCTCTGCTTAGATCTCCTGAAGGCCCTGCTCAGCACCGTGTCCTGGGTGTGAACTACCCCCAAATCTGGCCCTCGATCCAGCTGTGTGACATCATCATCCATCTGTATAACTCATCTGGAAAGCTCTATTTTCTCACACTGTTCCCTTCCTTAATCCACCACCAATCCCCGGATATTTTACATTCTACATGTCTGTTACATCTACCTACACCCATGATAACCATGGCACTTCTGTCTCAGGGGTATTTAAACATGAAAGGGATCCTGTTTTTCCACTTAATGTGGCCCTACCAGACCTTGCACGGCCTCACCCCGCTCCTCTGACCTCACCTGGCGAAGCCCAGGCACACTGCTCAGCTTCTCAAACAGGCCATGCGCATGGGAATCACCAGGCCTCTATGCGTGCAGCCTCTGTGGGCACTGTCTCTCTACCCTAGCCCGTCTTCCCCTGCATTTATTCCTACTTGCCTTTCGTAGCTCAGCTGTAGGATCCTCTTGGGACGAGACCTTCTGTCTGGGCGTATACTTTTTGTTAGTTTTCTATTGCTGCAAAACAAGCTACCACAAACTTAGAGACTTACAGCAAGACCCGTTTACTGGCTCACTCTTATCTTAGGGGTAAGAGTTTGGGTGCTGCATGGTTGGGTCCTCTGCTTGGGGGTCTCACAAGGCAAAAATCAAGGTACCAACTGGGTGCTCCTTTCTGGAGACTCTGGGAAGGAATTCACTTCCAAACTCCTTCAGGTTGTTGGCCAAATTCAGTTCCTTGTAATTATGACTGGGGCCCCCATTTTTTCATGAGCTGTCAGCCAGGGGCACTCTCTGCTCCTAGAGGCCGTCTCTATTCTTTTCTACCTTGTCCCCTTCATCTTCCAATCCAGCAGCAAACAATCTCCCTCACATTAAATTCCACCCAAGCTTTACATCTCCACCTCCAGGGAGAACCCTGTTTATTTTTTAAATCTTGCCTGGTTAGAACGGGTCCACCAAGGATAATTCTTGTATCTTAAGATCAACTGATTTGGGGGACCTAATTACATCTGTGACACCAGCACACGGATTCTTGTTTGACTGAATAATGTGGAGAAGGTGTGTACATGAGAAGGGGATCTTGGTGACCACCCAAGAATTCTGCTGACCACACAGTCTTCTGACGTTTGATTCGCAGCAGTCTCTTCCACCACCTTTCTATCTTAATCTCCACTGAGCATCCTTCGCCCACACTGGGCCGGAGGTTTCTGTCTCTGTGCCTTTGCTCACGCTGGTGCCTCTCTCTGGAATGCCTTCCTCTGTCATCTTTGCTTAACACCACCCCAGTCCTTCCTGTCCCCTCTTTGTGTCCCTGTAGCACTGGTCACATCTAGGACAAAGCCCTAGCACTGTCCAGCATGGAGTCACTGCTGCTGAGCTTGTTAGCCCTGATCAGCCTGGGAGCAGGTGGATGACAGGAAATGGTGCTTATTCCTCGTGGCCTGAGCTGGCGGCACTCAGGCCATGGTAGGGTACAGGTTAGATGCTCCATACATGACAGAGTGAACTGAAGGAAGCGGAACCCGGAGACCTGCAGAGTGACTGCTGAGAGGAGGATGAGAGGAGAAAAGGGAGAGGGAAGTGGAGAGTAATTACAGGAGAAGGCTCGGGACCTCCCTGCACGTGGCTTTCTCTCCGTTCACAAAAGGTCAATAAGGCCGACGCCACAGGAAGTCTTGGATGAGCTACCTGGGGTGGGGCTGAGGGGCTGCTTTTAGAATAGGGGCCCCATCCTCCATGTCACACTCATTGATTGTCTCACAAAGGATCAGGCAGAACAGACACAAGTTTGGATTTTAAAAATGTTTATGCACAATAAGGTTCAAACTTTTAAAGCTGGTATATATAGTTTAGCTGAAGCTTAAGTAGTGAAGGCAGATAAATAGCTATGCAGAGAGAAGAAAAGACATGATCCATGTCCCAGAAATTATCCAAGAAAATGTGAGTGATGTTTTACATGTTTGGATTTGGGGAGAGATGGTTTTGGTTCAGGATGGGCAGGGCAGGGCCTTTTCTCTGGGAGTCTGCCTGGTGACCCTGAGGACAGGACCATCTAGAATGCTAAGAGAATCCCTCCTCATACCAGTGGGGATCTGAGCTGTCACAGAACACGAATACCATGGTGGCAGAGGCTGGACAAGCTCCTAGGCTGGGACTTGTCCACACATCCCCTGATAGGAGCATCATCTCAAAGCAAGCAGCCTCACCCACAGTAAGTAGTCCCCAGGCATTTGTCCTGCTTTCCTTTGCTTGTTGTGTAGTTGCAAGAGACATGCAGACTGCACTCTCAGGGAGGAGGGTAAGGCTGAAGGGAAGAGCAGTGCTGGGGTGAAAGGAACACCAGACAGGGAGGAAGGAGGCAAGCTGAGGTCCAGCCCTCCAGTCCTGGCTAAGTAACTCAAGGTGGGCAGCTAATAAAATAGTGCAGCCAGCGTTAGAAACAAACCAGACATCTTATTGCCGGAAATTATTTCTGTTATTATAGACTAGAATCCGTAAGCTTTAAAATTTTTAATTGCCAAAAAATTCTAATGGAAAAGGTATAGAAATGCTAAAATGTCTACTTTTGACTGTCATTTACCACTTCAGCATGGTGATGACAATGGCTTTCGTGTATTTAGTCCCTCAACTCATTGTGCAGTGGCTTTGGAGAGGCAACAGTCATCCCGCCAGCTTTTGGCCTTCCCTGCCACCCAGCAGAGGCTTGCCCTGAGTGCCTGCTGCCCAGTTGGGTCATCCAGCAGCCACAGCAGAACTCATTACTCTTGAAAAATTGCTTCCCATACTCTAATATGCCGTGTTGGGCATCTATGGAGACCTGGACCCCCAAAAAACTGCTCAAGACTGACCATAAAATATTTAGAGCCGGAGATATTACTTTGAAAATACTTCCTAATATATAAATTATCCAGAAAAGGGCTCCATGCCTGCTCATTAGGGCAATGTTTTAACAGGGCCACCCTCCTAGAGTATTTACTCTGCGATAATCAGTTCCCACAATTAAACTAAAATATAACTGAGGCTTTCATACGGTGGGAAAGAAGGGAGTTTGAAATATCAATTGGTTCAGGACATCTATAAATACGTATTTTCTAGTGGTGGCACTTGACTCTCAAAGCCAGGTCCTGGCAGCCGAGCCTGGCAGATAGCATTGGCCTTGCTCTGTGACGGCAGTGGTGAGACTGGTAAGATTATTTATTTCTTTTATAGAAAATCAAGGTAATGATTAGAGCAGTCACTGGAGTGACTGAATGCTTCTTTGTGCTAGGCACTATACTAAATTATTTAAAGGGATTAACTTTCTCAGCTGTCGAAACAAACATACCAAGTAGGTGTTATTAACAGACCCAGAAACTGAGGCAAAAAGCTAAAGACTTTTCCTTTAGTACAGGGCCACAAACCAGCAACTCAGAGGGAATTTGGACATAGATTTTTTTTTTTTTTTTTTTTTTTTTTGCCAAAATGGAAATAACAGTGTTGTGTGTGTGTGTGTGTGTGTGTGTGTTTCTATCTTTATCTCTATTTCTATCTCTTTCAATGTCTCTGGGCAGGGCATAAAATGTCCAGTTTGCTACAGACCCCATCAGTCCCTAATGTCTTTCACCTTGCACTTTACACATATTTATTCTCCCCGTTTGCCCCTTGAAGATGCTGAGTTGTTAACTTCATGTGGACCAGTCAACAGGGCTAGACTTGGTCAAAAGTTTGGGTCAGTGTCTTGGGGAAACAACAGTACCCTAAATTCAGTTCTGGCACAGGAGGGGCTCACCTAGCTCCTCTGTCTTTCTTATCTCTCTTCTAGTCCTGTCACTGAAGCCACCTCAGACCTTTTCAGAGCTTTGTTTTTGGAAAGTATCTCCTGTTGGGCTCTCCAGAAGGAGGTGCTGAGATGGAGGAGTGAGGGGCACGAGTTGTATTGAGATCAACAGCTAACAGGACTGGAAGAAAGCAGGATTGGGCAGAGGAGGTGACCGAGTAGTTAAGGGGAGCTGGGCCTAGGGAGTCCTGGCCAGCGGGTAACAGCAGGTAGAGGGCCTGGAGTCCTAAATCCAGCCTCAGACTAAATAGGTCAGGCCTTTCTAACCGGGCCCTGCGAAGTCCCTGGAAGGTGAGATTTAGAAAGTGTGCACCGGACAAGCCACCTGGGATCCAAAGCACAACTAGGAGAGTCTGGAAGGGGGCAGGAAGACTGACCCCACATTTGCATGACAACAAGAAGCTCTAATGTCAGCCTTCCTCTAGGCCATCTTTCTGTGCCTAAAAGAACCCTTTCTCTAAACCTAATTCACCTCCCAAAGGCCCCATCTGTAAATGCCATCACATTGTGGGTAAGGACTTCCACAGATGAATTTGGGGGAACACAGTTTAGTCCATAGGAACCCTTATTATGAAAGGCATCAGAGAGTTAAGGCATCTCTTAGGCTATCTCCAGGCAGACACAGGTGACTGAGCGCACCCATTTTCTACCTTCTAAACTGTACCATTTGCTTTCCTTGTGGCCTTGCAGAGTGAGGTGACCAGTAGTGTTTTGGTTCAATTCCTTAGAAAAAAACTCAAACCAAAATGAATTTCCTAACATTTTCACCTAAAAGGTATAAACCCAGGCTCAGCAGGGATGTGTGTTTTCGCTCTCAGGATATAGATGGTAGGGATCCAGCACAACCTTCTTCCTCCCCAAATTATCTTTCAGACACTCTGGGAGAACCTGAGCAAGGGTGAGGGCCTTGCCAGCACCCAGCCATGCACCCATGGGCACTCTGGTCCTCAGGCTGCTAGCCTCCAGAACAATGAGAAAATGGATCTCTGTTGTTTCAGCCAAAAAATATACCTTACATGCACATTAGTTTTCTATTCAAGAGCCCTGATATCCCCCTCAGGTGTTCTGTGTGAGCACTTGACCACGTGTAGGTAGGAGGGGTCCTTGCTCAGTGCCCAGGTGTTTCACTGTACCCCATGGGCTCCAGTAGGGATGGCACTGAGACTGAGGGGCTGAAGAAGAGACCTAAGACAGCAACCAAGACACAGGGTTTATTGAGGGAATTTGCATAGAGCATGGTCCAGTAGCAGCAGGCTGGACAGGAGAACCACTACAGTTTGTAAAAAGTATGCCATTCATACAGCATTTCACGCAGCACCCTCCACTTAACCCAAAACAAAGGGCCTCGACTCGCTGTACAGACTGGGTTCCAAGGGGTGGGCCAGGGGTTCAGATGTCCTTCATGGATAAGGAGTGGATTTCTTTTCCTTTCTTTCTTTCTTTCTTTCTTTCTTTCTTTCTTTCTTTCTTTCTTTCCTTCCTTCCTTCCTTCCTTCCTTCCTTCCTTCCTTCTTTCTCTCTCTCTCTCTCTTTCTTTCTTTCTTTCTTTTCAGAGTCTCACTCTGTCACCTAGGCTGGAGTGCAATGGCACGATCTTGGCTCACTGCAACCTCTGCCTCCTGGTTCAAGCAATTCTCCTGCCTCAGCCTCCCTAGTAGCTGGGATAGACACGCATCACCATGCCTGGCTAATTTTTGTATTTTTAGTAGAGGCAGGGTTTTGCCATGTTGGCCAGGCTGGTCTTGAACTCCTGACCCCAAGTGATCCGCCCACCTCAGCCTCCCAAAGTGCTGGGATTACAGGCGTGAGCCACTGCGCCTGGCCAGGAGTGGATTTGTGAGTGCAGCTCAGATTCCTTAGCTCGGGGCTCTGAACACACGTTCTTCTTAGACCATAGGGTCATTCTCAGGGTCAGCTTCAGTTATGGCTGTCAGGGGCCTCTGCCACACCCAGGGGCTGTGCAGTGCTGCAAAGTGAAAGGCGGTAGCTGCAATTGGGAGACTCTCTCTCCTCCATCCCCTCCCCTGTGTCACTGACAAAGAGGATGCCGCTCACCACATCCCGCATAGAGGGAAGGCTTTCTGGGAATGTCACTCCTCCTTGACAAGGAGCAGGGGGCTCCCTCCGTGTCTTGGGCATATGTTCCTGAACATTGGGACGATGCACAGTCTCGGGCTGCACTTTTTCCAGCTGTGCTCCTGGACCGGCCCTCATGCTGTGGGTGCCATCCCCAGACCCTGAGTAGCTGCTTAAATGGAGCTGCAGAAGAGCCAAAGCTTCCATCACTCTCACCTTCTCTTAGCTTCACCCACAAACTGATTCTCCTCATGCCATGCCCTGGCCCATCTGTTTCTCTGTCATCTGACCTTCCTGATACAAATATTTCCTTCTTCTGCCTCAACTACATTGGCCAATTAATTGAGCTTGCACTTAATTTCCTGTCCTCTGGGACACGTGTCTTGACTCCTTCTCTGAGCCCCTGTACCCATTTTGTGCTGCCTATGCCCTACCTTGGGCTGCTTGGTGTTGGCTGGCACAGGAGACCCAGCGCTCTGTGACATCAGGGACAGGGCTGGCTCTGTGGAACGATAGCTGCCAACCCAGCCCAGTGCCTGTGCTATGCAGTATGCAGGAGCCACAAGCGTGTGTGCTGCTACTCGGGGCACGTACGTAAGGGCAAGGACAGGACAGGCTCTGGGGGCTGCGGGTGATGTTCCCAGTGAAGAAAATGTTTGTGGCATAATGTTGTCCCTGGTCATTTTGAGGACCCACAGAAATACCCATTCTGTGTATATGATGTATCACTTCGTTATGCAGGAATTTTGGCCACTATGAATGAGCTATAAGGAAACCAGGTGGCATTTGTAGCATTTCAGAACCATTCTCAAGTGCACTCTTTCTATTAGATACTCTACGAATCAGCGGGGAGGGCACTGGAAGGGTGAGTTTTTAATACATTTGAAAATATTTCATAGTCTTTTTCCTCTTTGAAATTGTTACAATAAATAAAATAAGTTTAACTCAGAGCTTCATAAATGTAAGTGGCCATGAAACTCTCCCTTGTGTGGGACAACCTCCTGCCACTGACACCCCCTTTCATGGGGGTGGTGGCCTGCAGTCCCCAGAGCCTGCCCTGTGATGTCCAACAGAAGTACCTGGGAAGGGTAGTTTGAGAAGCACCAGTCTGACTTTCTCTTTAGAAAATCAAGCCCATTCCACAGATACAGTCAGATATCTGTGATGTTATCAACTGGCATGCCTTCCAATTCAGTGCGATAAACATTGATTAAGCCCGCACTGAGTATAGAATACTGGAACAGGTGGTGTGCGAAAGACAGATAAAGAATGTTTCTATGAAGCTTATTGCCTATGACATGACAGAAGATAAGTTAGGAAGATAAACAGCTCTAGAACAAGATAAATTGCCTTTCGTATTGATTAAGGTAAGTGTTATAAAATAGATACAGTGTCATGGGAGTCAAAAGAGAAAAAACCGTATCCAGCTGGAACAATCAGAGTAGGCCACTATCCTGAGGTCCTGACAGATCTTTCCACCTGCCTGCCTGAGGTCTCAGCTTGGGTATCTCAAACCAAACTCATGAGCCTGCTCCTATAAACCCAATGCTTCTCCCCTGCCCTCGCTCTCAGAAGGGTACCAGTCACCTGCTGCATAGGCTGACACCCTGGAGTCTTCCTTGTCTGGCCCTGCCCGGCCATAGAGAAGTGTATTCATGGTGTCTTTGTCTTTCTCTGCAGCACTTGTGTCAGCCTATGGTGTCACGCCTATGTGTGTGTTCCTTTAATGAGTGTCTGCCTCCCCTACTCTTTGGGAGCACCTCGAGAACACACATGTAATGTTCCTGCTCATCAGCATAGTCTCAGAACTGGGTTAATTCCTGGCACCGAGGAGTCTCCAAATAAGTGACGCTGAATAAATGCCTGAAGGAACAAATAAACGAGCGTGTGGACTGGTTTCAAAACTTACCCTTGACTGAGAGTTACAATGTGTAGAAATGGAGGAAAAGCATTTTCAGAGTGAAAGGAATCAGAGGAGCAAAGTCACTGATGGCAGCATGGATCCTTGATAGAATCCTGGAATGGAAACAAGACATTGGCGGAAAAACTGGTGAGATCTAATTAAAGTCTGTAGTTTAGTGGAGAGTGACGTGCTAATGTTAATTTCTCAGTTTTGGCAGATGTGCCCTGGGAATTTAAGATGTCAACATTATGGAAAGCTGCTGAGGGGTAGATGGGGACTCTCTGTACCATCTTTGTAATGTTTCTGCTGTAATCTAAAATTATTATAAAATTGAACATTTATTTTTTAAAAATTAACTTTCTTTTTGCCCCAGAGGAAACAGAGACCATCCCAGTCAAATTAAAGCAAGTCTTGGTAGTTATGACCAATATCAGAGCTTTGGTCCTAGAGTCCTTGGAATTAATAAAAGCAACACTCTTAAGGGTGTTTTTCTAAAAAAAAAAAAAAGAAAAAAAAAAAAAAGGGGGGTGGATGAGATTCATGGTGGGCCACAGCAGAATGCTGGGTGTGTTCAGGGCATGTCTCTGACAGGTGAGGCACAGACCAGCAGAGCTCCTTTTCTCCTCCCCAAATATTTCCCGCTGTTCCCTTGCCAGAAACTGGCTTGAGGAAACTGACTCAGAGGTCCTTTTCAGTTGAAGGCTAGCTCAAACCTCCAGACTGCTGACCTGGGACCCTGTCCTGCAAAAATCCCCTGCCAAAATCCCCTTCGATCCCTGTCACTAACTCTACAAGCCGGCCCCACAACCCTGTGCTTTGCTATTTGCTGGTCCTTCTTTTCTTTTTCTTTTTCTTTTTTCTTTTTCTTTTTTTTTTTTGAGATGGAGTCTCGCTCTGTTGCCCAGGCTGGAGTGCAGTGGCGCGATCTCGGCTCACTGCAAGCTCCGCCTCCCGGGTCCACGCCGTCCTCCTGCCTCACCCTCCCTAGTAGCTGGGACTACAGGTGCCCGCCACCACACCTGGCTAATTTTTTATGTGTTTAGTAGAGACAGGGTTTCACTGTGTTAGCCAGGATGGTCTCGATCTCCTGACCTTGTGATCTGCCTGCCTCGGCCTCCCAAAGTGCTGGGATTACAGTCGTGAGCCACCGCACCAGGCCTGCTGGTCCTTCTTTGGGGGACAGCCTTAAGGTGCTGAAGTAGCCCTGCCCATGGGAAATGCAGGATGGCTCATAGCCAGTGACTGGCTAGTGTGAGGCTGCCCCGCACAGCTGCCTGCTAGGCTCAGGACAGACTCTGAGGTCGACTCATGCTCCAGTACTCCCTGTGGGGTCTGCCTATGTCTGGGGCTTCTCCTGATATCACACTCTTGCTTGTTTTCCTTCTTTCTGTTTTCTGTCCTGCTTTCACACCCTTGGTGTGTGTGTGTGTGTGTGTGTGTGCATGCACAGACATATTTCAGAATTTCCTTAATCAGTCCTTGCTTTAAAATCTAATTCTAAAAAAACCAGAACCCAGACACTAAGAATAGGTTTTAGCATCACAAGACCTACCCTTAAACTCTAGCTGTAATACCCACCAGCTGTGTGACCTTGGAGACCATCTCCCTGCCCCTCTTACCTGTAAAGTGAAGATAATCACATCTGCTTCTTGGCTGATCATGGTGCTTACACAGGTTAACTGGCGTCAAGTACCTGGCACCCCTTTCCTCGGTCCCTGAGTGCGCAGTTCCTGAGCATCCTGGGCCCCTTTTCCATGTGAAGGCTGTGTCCGTGGACCTCAGATAAACTCCCTGTGTGTCTCAGTCAATAGAGGATATTAGCAAATGCTTAGCCAAGTGTTCTGGCTGCATTTACTCCCACATCCACCGCCATAAAAAGTAAACAGCAGAATAAATTGCCCATCTGCTGCCATCAATCACAAATACAATCTTCGCCCACTGTAACACAAGGCAAATACAGTAATGACAAAATCCATGGCTGGGGAAATGATAGAGTGGCGGCCAGGATTTTCCTGTCTCCACAGCCCCAGTCCATGATCTATTATTTAAATGCACAGGGAGCAACCACAGCGATCAATATGTTGCCTGCCTTCGCTGTCACAAGGCAGGCTGGTTGCTCGGGCCTCGAACTTCGGGCCTCTGGATGGCATGCTTCAGGCGGCTCCGTTCTAGGTCAGTGGACCCTGAGAGGAAGGAAAGCAAAGCCCCTAGTCCTCAGAGGTGGAAGAAGTCACCGGAAGGAACAAGACAAGAATATGTCACAATGGTTCAGTACCTTCACATCTATAAAGTAAGTTTAAAATAAATGTTTCTGGTTTCAAAAGAGATAGGAATGTTCACAAATATGGAAAAACACAAGGAAGAAAATCTTAAACATGTATGATTTTACAGCTCCCCAAATAGTCACTGTTAAAATATTGCTCTGTGTCCTCTTAGACGTTTTCTCATCCATGTAGGCATAGGCACACATATATACAAAGTTAAGGTAATGCTAGGTGTCCAACTGTGTTCTTCCTACTCTCTCTGTTTCTGTTTTTCTTTTTGTCTGTCTGTCTGTCTGTCGGTCTCTCTCCTTTGTATACATTTTGTAAGATAGATATATCTTACTAGAGTTGATGTAGGCACAGTCATAAACTACATACAGCCCTATTAGTAATGCACATTAAACTACGATTTAAGAGTTTCATGCCATGTAATTATATGAATGTGCTTTGGTTTATTTAAGTACTTCCTTATTGTTGGATATTGAGTTATTTCAATGTTATGTAATTATGAATAGCACTTTAAAAACAAGATTGTTCATCAAAGTTTGTCGCATCTCTGATTGGCACTTTAGGATCAAATCTATGAAGAACAATGACTAGGTCAACATATTCAGATTGTTGATACCTACTGCCAAACTGCCCTTCAGAAAGGTCTGCCAATGTACACCACCAGCGTGAGTGTGTGCACATGCCTTTCTGTGTCTCCTGACCAACACTGGGTTCTATCTTTTTTTTTTTTTTTTTTTTTGAAACAGAGTCTCACTCTGTCGCTATGTTTGGAGTGCAGTGGCACGATCTCAGCTCACTGCAACCTCTGCCTTCCAATTGTTCAAGCAATTCTCCTGCCTCAGCCTCCTGAGTAGCTGGGATTACAGGCACACACCACCATGCCTGGCTAATTTGTGTATTTTTAGTAGATACGGGGTTTCACAATGTTGATCAGGCTGGTCTCGAGCTCCTGACCTCGTGATCCACCCACCTTGGCCTCCCAAAGTGCTGGGATTACAGGCGTGAGCCACCATGCCTGGCCGGTTCTATCTTTTAAAAAAGCCTGCTAGTTTAATAGATAAAAATAATACTTCATTATTCTACCTTGTGTTGAGTAAGTTTAGCAACAATATAATCTTAATTTGTTGGCTATTTGCTCCGTTTGACAGATGAAAAAAATTAAGTTCAGAGAGAATAAGTTCTCAGCCAGCATCACAGAATTTATGGCAAGACGGCGCCTATGAGAGTGAAGTGCTTCCTGGCTCTAAAATCCCTGTTACATCAGAATAATTGTTAATAAAATTCTTTATGAAACTGCCACATCATGGTATTTACGGATCACACATTTGAGTTTAATGAAAGAGATTTGAGCAATGAGTTTGACAAAAGGGGAATGTAAATCTGGCCACAAGAGTATGTCTCTTTTGTTCTTGGTGAAACCCTTGGTTGTTCAAGGAGGGGCAGGCTGTGTATATGTGTGTGCTTGTGGATGTGCACACATGCATATATGTGTCTGTGTGTTTTAGGGGGTGCTGGTGTGAGCTCACAGCACAAGAAGGGCCCCAGCCTTTTCCCACTGCTCACTGCTGTTTTTTTTTTTTGCACAATTGTAAAACAGAACCTGCCATGTCACGTAAGGACCGCTGCTGGAACAACCAATGTCCCGATGGCATTCATTCTACAGACGTTTCTTAAATAGCTGTGCTTGTCATTGAATGAAACTATGAACACACTAGGAATAGTCTCTTCCCTCACTGGACTTCTGTCTAGTTGAGCGAAGCAGAAAGACCAGCCCTTGATAGATCACGACTCATGTACAACCTTGGGTAATCAGTAAAATATCACTGTTGTGGAGAGATATTTGCATGCACCAAATGCAAGTAAGCCAAACAACTATCTTAAAGTGGGTGTCTGGGCCTCATTAGCATGCTGAAACTAATCAAATGAGTAAGAAAATAATATATCTCCTGGGTTGAATTCAGCAAGGTCTTCTAGGGTCAATTACAAGTACAATTAGCAAATAAACTCATAGATTATTTCCTGTTTACACTTCAAACAAACCTGACTTTGCTGATTTACACAGCAGGTTGCACCTTGATTGTAAATTATTAAGTGGTCATTAATGAATGGCATTACTGTTTTAATTTCCCCAAGTGTGTTTGAGTATCACAGCAAAGAGATGAGATCAGTCAACACATTTGCATATCATCCAGCAAGCAAGACATAAAGCAGAGTTAACCATACTTTGGAAATAGATGTCTGAAGAGAAAGCTTACCCCCAAGTTTACATTGCAATCTTGATAAATCTCTCCCCAGTTATGCTGGCAATGAACCTTGAGAACAGGGGGAGATCTGGTTTGTTAAATTGCATTGAGTCCCCAGCTCTCAGATACGGATGAGTAACAAAAGTTCCATGTATGATTCTTATCATGTGTGGGTCATTACCGCCATCCACGCACAGATACAAGAACTGTGCTGGGAATCTGGTGTGTGATGCGGAAATCCCTCCAGTCAGTTCTTATGAAGAGCCGGTTTCTTACCGAAGATCAGCAGATCCCGACGACACTGTGGAGCCTCCTGGAGATTCACACTCAAGGCTTCTGCCCACTCACATGTCTTCCTGCTCTCCCTTCAGCCCCCTCATTCCTCAGAAGCTCGCTTCCCTCCTCCCACATCCTGTCTGACCCTCCATGCTGCCCTGGAGCACTCTCCGAACAGGTGCACCCTGCTGGAGTCTGAGCACTGACCCGGCAAGGCAAGGGCTCCCAGGAGAGACACAAACAGACTGAGTGAGGCTGGCAGGAAGCCCTTTCACCCCCCAGTTATTCTGGTGCTTGCTGTTTCTGACTATCAAAGTAGCTACACTGAGGAAAGAGACTTGCCCTGTGTGTGCACTCCGGAGAGCAGGCAGGCCGCTGTCACACGCCCCCATGCTTTCCCTGGGCTTGTTGTGTGCAGCAAGCCCTCAGTTTATTTCTGTTGAATGAGTGAATGATTGAATGAGAGCCTCCACTGCAGCTCTGGGCTCTCAGGAAACTGTGGTGGCCTCTGTCCTCCAGACACCCCTCATTCAGTGTTGGTTGTCACAGCCATTCAAGCAGCTCTTGAAAAACATAATTCTGACTTTCATTTTCTCTTCATGGATCTCATGTGCAGATTTGTTACATGGGTATAATGTGTGTGATGCTGGGGTTTGGGACACAAATGATCCTGTGACCCAGGTAGTGAGCGTGGTACCTAACAGGTGGTTTTGCATCCCTTGTCCCCACTCTTTCTTTCTCTAGTGGTCCCTGGTGTCCGTGGTTCCCATCTTTGTGTCCGTAGGTACCCGATGCTTAGCCCCCACTGATACAGAGCTGCTTTTATAAGCACCTCAACTTGGAAGCAACGGGATGCTGGTCTCCCAGTAGAGGGCATGACTTAAGTTTACAGAAGGGTCTCACTTGTTGAAGGGACCTCCTGTCTTCTAAATTTGAAGTCCAATTTAAAAAATTGAAGTGCTCTTAGACATGTGCAGCCTTCCAATAATTTCCAGCTGAGTTCCACTCCACTTCCCAGAGTCAGGCTCCTCCTCTCATCAGGCTCAAAGCATTTAAGCACCAAGTGAGGAAGGAATTCAAACAGCCTCAGGACATGTGGGGAGGATGAGGAGAAAAGGAGGAGTGTGAAATGCCTCCCAAAGATGTAACAAGTTGTCAGGTTTTTCCAGAAAATAAGCAATTCCCTCTGTCCCCCAGCTTCTAGGTGCAAAAAGAAAATAGCTGGATTTCCAAAATGCAAAAGGCTCCTGCCTCCCAGTTCCCAGATTTGGGCAGCAGAGGGATAATATGTCCCCAGCTTTCTCCAAGATAGAGCCTTACTTTGTGGATGTTTCATCTAAATGGGGACCAGCGCTCCCGAGAAGCCAAGGAACAGGATGTGAAAAATACAAGTGGCAAAGAACCCTGGTTCTGTGATTTACTGGCCATGTGACATGGGAAAATTGCTTCCTCTCTCTGAGTAATTTTTTTTTTAGTTCATAAGCTGTAGATATGAATACTGATCTCTTGTTGTTGTAAATTATCTCACATATTAAAGCACTTGGCACATGGAAGACTCCCAAAGATTTCACAGTCATTCTGGCTCAGGGGTTACTCCTGGAGGAAGGACTTTCTTCCCTTCATTTGCTCTCGAGTCCACTTGACTCCCTTGGTCCCACTGGCCTCCCTCTTGCACCCCCGCCCCTGTGCAGACCATGAGCTTCACGAGGGTGAGGAAAAAGGCGCAGGTGTGTCTGTTCACAGCCATGCCCTGCACCGCCCTATCCTGGCACACAATGGACGCTCACTGAATACGTATTGGGTGACTAACTCAACAAATCCTAGAGGCCATCGCAGGGCACAGACCTCCTCTGTTTTTTTTCTTCAGAAGTATTCAACACTTTATGGTGTTCCTTGAGCCTCCTTAAGCTTCTGGTGATGAGACAAAAGCTTATTACATTTCAATCTATTCTCTTTCTACCTTTAAATATTGGCATTTTACTGTAAGAAAAGCAGACTTTATGTTTGACTCATATAAAATTTATTTTTAAAAATAAAAAACCCTAAGAATTCAAAGAAAGAGTAATCAACTACCAGGACTTCTTTGTTTTCGTGACGTGTGCCTCCCGGGCCCATGCCAGGCATTCTTCAACTCTCTCATCTCTAAAACAGCTGAAGCTCCGCTCCCCACATGGCTGCTTTGCAGTAAAATGACAGTTGACTCCCAGCTTTCCTGAGACTTCAGCTTTTCTCTTACATTCAACAAGATAAAGAAGCATTAGACCAGGGACCCAGAGTTCTTGAGCTGCTTTCTTCTCACCTGTATGTCTCCTAAGCCCTTGTAGGAGCAGCTTCAGTCATGGAGGGCACCATGCTCAGGGTGTCCACTGCTCCCAGGTCATCAGCAACCATCTCTGACTCTGTGCAAAGCTGAAGAGTGAGGATCCTTCCAAGACAGTCACCAGAACACTGCCTGTGTGGGGGAAGAAGGTGGACTGAGGAAGGAAAAGCCTTCCTGGCATTCAAGGCTTCTGACTCCAACCTTTCCCTCTGTCCAGAGGGCTGGGGTCTCCAAGCCACCGTGACCGCGTGCTCAGATGGGCAGTTTCAATGCTGCTGCCTCCCCTGCCCCACAGCTCCTCATCCTTCCTTCCCTCCAGGCCTTTCACATTGGGGAAGGGGGTGTTTTCCTTGATGCCTGTTGAAGCCTGACCTCAAAGCCAAGCCTCAACCCCCTTCTTCAAAAAGCCTTCCCTGGCCTTCCTGAGGCCTCCCCCACAACCCTCACCACAGTGAGTTTCATTGTCTATCAGTGAGATTGCATGCCTATGACACTTCTGTTTTCACAGTTTCCCTCCACAGAGCAGTGGGTAAGTCACAGAATGAGTGTCCCATCACTTAACAGCTATGGAACCTTAGCCATAAAAAAGGTCTTCATGAACTTTAGTTTCCACATCGGCCAAAAGGATAATACCTAACACATAGGATTCTTGTGAAGGTTAAATTGGAATAATTCCTGTAGGCAGATGGCCTCTGAAAGTGTGCAGTAAGATTTACAAGGATGTCAATGGCAGTATTGTTTTAGTTTTTGTTTATTTTGTTTGTTTGTTTGTTTGTTTGAGATGAAGTCTTGCTCTGTCACCCAGGCTGGAGTGCAGTGGTGCTATCTTGGCTCACTGCAAACTCCACCTCCTGGGTTCAAGCAATTCTCCTGCCTCAGCCTGCTGAGTAGCTGGAATTACAGGCATCTGCCACCACTCCCGGCTATTTTTTTCTTTTTCTTTCTTTTTTATTTATTTATTTATTTTTTTTGAGATGGAGTCTTGCTCTGTCACCAGGCTGGAGTGCAGTGGTGTGATATCGGCTCACTGCAACCTCTGCCTCCCAAGTTTAAGCGATTCTGTTGCCTCAGCCTCCCTAGTACCTGGGACTATAGGCGCCCGCCACCACACCCAGCTAATTTTTATATTTTTGGTAGAGATGGAGTTTCACCATGTTGGCCAGGATGGCCTCGATATCCTGACCTGGTGATCTGCCAGTCTCGGCCTCCCAAAGTGTTGGGATTGTAGGCGTGAGCCACTGCGCCCGGCCAATTTTTGTATTTTTAGTAGAGGCATCATTGTGTTTGATCAGGGGAAATGATTATTTTTTGCCTTGTCTTCCACTGTTGCCTATGAAAGCCTCCTAGAGCATCTCCCTCCTCCCCACAAACATACCTCACACATCTGACTCACTCCTCTTACTGTGTTTCAGGCTTTGGGAACTCATTCCATTCAAATTCCACATAAAAACTGATGAACCAGGGCTGAAGTGAGGGCTGGACTGTGAGTGAGGAGCCTCTGATCTGGGCCTCTGGCTCTGCAGGAGCTCATGGAGCTGAAGTGGCAGTGCTTCCAGCTCTGCCCACTGGACAGACTGGAATGCAAATCTGAACCCTCTGCCACTCCGTTTGCTCATTTACAGAATGGGTGTGGTATCACCCATCTCTTTGGCTGCTTATGAGAATTAAGAGAAATGAGGCATGTGAAGTCCCTGGAGCATAGGAAGTCCTCCCAAGAAATAATTTCTCGAGCTGCTGGAAAAACATCTCCTAAGCCTGAATGAACTTCGAGCGGTCAGGTGGTAAATTTTGTCAATAAATTATTACAGAATAAAAGCATATGCATGTACATTGCTATAAAGCATATCGGGGATTTCAAATATTAAAGCCTTTAAACTTCTAAAAACTGCTGCAACATTGCAAAGAAGATAACCACAGGATTAGAAACTGAACTTAAAGATCATCATAGTCAACATAAAAGAATACCATTTGCATATTATGTTTCATATAAAGTGTCTCCTAATAAGGGAACTAATTCTAAAATTATCTTTTGTAATTTATCAATGTAAACATATGGTGATAGAATACATAAACAAACATTTAAAATTATGTACAAAGAAAGAAGTCCTTTCTTTTTTTGTACGATCTTCACCAATTTCAGGGAATTTCAGAGGACACATTAAAATGACATTGGATGAACTTGCCTTTACAATTAAATTCAGAATTATGCAAGATTTTATGTCTTATGAAGACATAAAACCTCTTAGAAAATTTGTTCCACAAAAATTATCATCTTTAGTTTTACTAAAAACTTTTCAGAAATGTATCCCAATACTGTCACAAACAATTTTTAACAGCTCCAATACGAACTAAACTAGCAAAAGAAAATCGTTTTCAAAAATTATTTGTGATCTTACATTTGCCGAGTGACTGACATTGCTTTGAAGTATGTCAATTGGAAATTAAGTTGCTAAGTAAAATTTCGGATGACCTAATAAATGAATTTGCAAAAATATAAGCCTGAAAAATTTATCATCAATTAAAGTATTATACTGATAAATTGTTATTTGTTGTATTGTATAAATTATGACACAAATATACTCTCTTAATTTTAAATTTATATTGTTGAATATCATTATTACCTTAATGTATTATAATAACATTATTTTTAAAGGATAAGGCTTTATATTTTAGTGCCTTTAACTACACTTTTTCTGCTTTTATATTGGGACAAAATACACATAGTATACAATGTTTCATTACTGATATTTTGTATGTTTTTTCTGCTTTTTGTATAAGGGACCCAGCAAATAATGTAGCTAGTCCAGCATGTCTTCACGGATTGCCCACCCCCTTGCCCTCTTCAACCTCTCATACAAAGGGCCAAGCATTAATATTTCATTGCTCTTGAATTTCAACCAGGAAGTGGAAACTGAAATTTCTAGGTGATGAGGACTTATGCAAGATGTAGGTCCAGGAAATATCAGAATCAGATGCCAGCCCCAGAGCCATGCTTGTCTGGAGGACCACACCTGTCTTGTTCGCAGTGGGGATGAGATGGTCTGTCTGAGATTTGAGGCTGAGCTAGCAGCATCTGTAGACTCCTGTGAGCAGGGCTGCCAAGTTTGGCCCTGGTGAACCCCTTGGCCTCTCCTTCACAAAGCCTCCTGCTACCATCTGCACGTCCCCAACCCCTCCTTCACCTAGAACAGTCCTGTCCCCAGGCGTTCCCTTCTGCTGTTGGCGAGACTGAAGCTAACATTCTGAGCCTCTGAGGGTGATGATGACAGCAGCTACATCTTTGGGTGATGAATGTGATGGCTGCAGAGGACCTTGCGAGGGCGGGACTGAGTGGTTTCCGAGCCTGTTTCCTAGGCACCTTACCTACTAGGGGAGATTCCACGGTCAGAGTAATTAAGGAAGGGTGGATAACAGGGTGCTTCCAAAGGATTTGTTCACAGAGCAGCACATTAAATGTCCTGAGAAATTCCAGTAAGACACCCAGGCCTTCCCAATCTTATTTGGCTACAAGGCCTTAGAACTCCTAACAGTTCCTGGGACTAGGGCTCCACAGAACACCCTTTAAAATGTACATTTTTTGTTCACTGCTCTAATTTTAAGGATGGGGAGCCAAGATTCAGAGAAGGAACAGGAACACACTTAAGATCATAAAGTGAGATCCGGGAAGATAATGCACATTTTTATTCCCCAATTTTAGGTTGGTCTTTTAAGAGATTCAAAGAAAGGAGCCTCTAATGGTGACAATGTAAGGCTGATAACTCTAGAGTCTCTATTGTGTGTGTGTATGGGTTGCGTGTGTATGTGTGTGCATGTGTGTATATGTTTTGTGCATGTATGTGTGTGTCTCTGTGTTGTGTGTGCATGTATCAGTGTGTGTGTGTTGGTGTGCATGTGTGTATTGATATGTGTGTGCATGTGTTGTGTGCATGTGTATCTATCTGAATGGGTGTGTTTGTGTGCGTATGTGTGTGTTGTGTGTAATGCACATATGTGCATGGGTATATGTGTGTGTATATGTATATGTATGTGTGTGTTGTGTGTATGTGTGTATGGGTGTGTATGTGTTTACAGATGTGTGTAATGTGTGCGACGTGTATAATATGTGTGTATATGTGTGATGTGTGTGGATGTGTGTATATATGTGTGTGGATGTGTGTGCTGTATGAGTGTGTACGGGTGTATGAGTGTGTATATGTATGTGTCGATGGATGTGTGAGTGTGTATATTTGTGTATGTGTGTGCATGTGTGTGTGTTGTGTTTTTGTGTGTATATGGGCATATGGGTGTGTGCATGATTGTACGTATTTATCTATAGATTTGTTTGTGAGTGTGTGTATGTGTATGGGTGTGTGTGTATATACATGTGTGCATGTATTTGTGTGTGTTGGGTGTATGGGTGTGTATATGTATATTATGTGTTTATGAATGTGTGTGTATGTGCATGTGTGTGTGTGTGTGTGTTTCTGTGTGTGTGTACTTGGATGAAACTTTATCTATATCTCTGCGGTGGGATGGGAGCTGGAATGCTTCCTACTGAGCTGCCCTCTCTGTTCCAGATTCACAGCAGGACTAAACAGCAAGAGAAACCAATGAAAATACAGTCCACTAATGCATCCAGTCTGGAATGGGCAGTGGATGGAGGTCAGGAACTTCTGTGGTGCCAGTCCCAGCTCTCAGGCTTTTTCAGCAGCTCTGAGGAGGTCTCAGGCATAGGTTCCAGAATCAGAAGGCTTTGGGAATGAATCATTCTGGATAGTCATGTTTTGCTGGTGAGTGAGAATTTGTTTCCTTTAAAATCAAAATTCTTCAAAATACATTAATCATTTTGGAAGGAAAATTTTCATATTTTATAGTTTGCATTCTTTCTTGCACAGTAAAGAAATACACTTGGGCGTGTTTTGGAGGTAGTTTTGAATTTTTGTTTTTGCTCTCTCATGCCTGATGCACAGACCCTCAGACACTGTCAGAGCCTGCCTTTTGGGACATAGAGGTCAATTTGCCCCCGTAGTAGGCAGACTGAAGCTTCTACATTTTACACCAGTGTAACTGCTTTATATGTTTTCCTGGTTTCCCTGCGCCTCAAATCTGCAGTCTCATTTTCGCTCCTTCCTCTGCTTCACACATCACCATATGTAATTTCCTGCCAGACCTGCCTGTGTGAGCTGCCTGATCTGGGACAGTTATTTGATCTCTTAGAAACTCCTTTCTTCATGGTAAATGGTGGTAGTATTGCTTGCCCAACAGTGCCGCCGTGTTGAGTAAGACACTGTGAGTGCCTTAGCCTCCTGTCCTCTTCTTCCAGGCTTTGCTGGAGCCCTACTGAAGGAGCCTCTTGGGCTCGATGCTTGCTCTCTCTCTCCCTCTCTCTCTCTCCTGTGAGCTACACTTGTACTGTTGTGTGATGCTTCCTTCTAGCAAATCACTGTATTGCTGAATAACACCCCGTGTAGAGCTGCAAGAAGCTCTTGCTTTATGATTTATTTATTTATTTTATTTTTATTTTTTGAGACAGAGTTTTGCTCTTGTAGCCCAGGCTGGAAGTGCAATGGCGCCATCTCCGCTCACCACAACCTCCGCCTCCCGGCTTCAAGCATTGCTCCTGCCTCAGCCTCCTGAGTAGCTGGGATTACAGGCACCCACCACCATGCCCAGCTAATTTTTGTATTTTTAATAGAGACTGGGTTTCACCATGTTGGCCAGGTTGGTCTTGAACTCCTGACCTCAGTGATTTGCCAGCCTCGGCCTCCCAAAGTGCCGGTATTACAGGCATGAGCCACCACACCCAGCCTGTCTTACGAGTTTTTAACCAGTTAGAGAATAAGGTATTTTCAATTAGAGAATAAGAGAAACATTTTGCTGTTCCTGTTGTTGCTGTTTTTCCTTTCTGGCCTCTTAGTACTGGGCTGCAGGGGAGAGAATGTTCTTGGTGTCTGCTTGGCTGGAATTCTATTGAGTGAGATGGCAGTCGTGAGGCTGATGGTGATGATTCCACTCCTCCCTCCTTCAGAGCCCATGGGAGGACTGCACTTCCCCATCCCTCTTTGAAGTGTGTTGCAGCATATGACATGCTTTGGCCAGTGAAATGCGAGTGGAAGTGATGTATGTTACTTCCTGACCCAGGTCCTAATTGCCCATGTGGTTGGTCCCTGACTGTGCCAATCATGGAGAGAGATGGGTAGAAGTGTTGCCTGGGCTGCCCCAATCCATGAGTGGCCACAGGAATAGAGTTCCCTGAAAACTTGTGCTTAGACACAGAGCATTAGCAAGAAATAGTCTTCTTTTATAATAAGCCACTAACATTCAGAGATATTTGTTACTCCAGCATAACCTAGTGTGCCCTGACTGATACAGCAAGTAAGTAAATAACGTAGTTCTCTCCCGAGAGACTTTATTAGCAACCTGTGAAGTGCTTTTTTCCTCTGACTTCTCGTATCCTCTTCAAGGCCAGGACACCAAGCAACTAGTCTCAATAACACATTCATTTTCTTTGTGGATGGCTCTGGAGGAGAAATCTACAGCCTTGTCCAGCTGTGCTCTCTGTTTCTGTCCCTGTGGCCCTGGTTTAGATTCAGTCGAACATTTCCCCATTGTGTTCTAGACCTGTGTGATGGTGCATCTCCCTTCCCACTCCATCGCATTTTGGAGTGCATGGAAGCTTTTCCAAGATTATTTCAGCTTACCAGTTTCCTGTCAGATTTTTCATTGTATATTTTTCTAATTAAGTTAATTGAATCAAAAGGTCTCTTCATATAAATAACAGACCTCTACTCTCTCTCACTGCTTGATGACTTTCAACCTCAAAGTCATTTTTTCCCTTTCTTTTATTTGACTTCAGGCACCCTTTGCTAAACACTTATAATTGTCCTAATATAAAAGCAATGCAACTGATTTCCACACTATGAAAACATTTGGAGCCTGCTGTGTGTGTGTGTATTCATATATTTGTAATTTTTAAAGCTCTAACAAGAACCTTATCTTTTTTCCCTAAAATGCCTTTAACATTCTTAGTCTAGCTGAGTGAAGATAGCCACAATCCTGGCTCAGTATAGTCACTTGTAATTACCTTCAGGTGCAAAAGAGTTCTTAATGCTTCAAATTCTCTTTCCACTGTATTGAAGTAAATAGATGTAATTTATTATTGAAAGCGCTGCTGCTATGCCGATGTAGTGGGTGGGAGTTGACATTTGGGATATTGTGTAATGTATAATGAGTCTAAAATGAGTGGTTCTGATCCAGTCAGCATCACAGGCAATTTCCCTGGTAAGGAAAAATGCCTGCAAATTAAGTTGCATATCTTCACGAAGGCAGGGAATGGCATAAACTGTGGAAATATTGATTCTGATTCTGCTTTTCTTAGAAACTGCTCTGGATGTGTATTCAGAAACATGTCTTCTCTGAGACAGAACCCTATATTTTCAGCCAGAAAGATGTTTGAAAGGCATCTTTGGTAAGGATTGTTTTTCAGATGTTATGAAAATGAAATCAATGGGGCTAATTTCTCCTTGTCACTTTCTATGAATGTTGCATGAGGGGCTACAGACCAGACTCAAAATCAGACTGAGGACCACTGTTCCCCGCCTTCCCTTCCTCTGCAGCCCAGGCTGTGTAGAATGGCTTTGCCCAAAGGGAGATCCAAAGGTGGGACTCGCTCAGAAATGACAGGCTGGGAAGTTATTTTGTGGCCAAGAGGAGGGGAGAAAATAGCTGGGAAAGAGAAATGACATGCATGGGCTGCCAGGAGAAGATGGAATAGAGAGCCACCGCCTGTAAAACAGCAACGTTATGGAATTGGAAGGCACCAACCGCAAGATGAAGAAGTGCGTAAATTTACCTGGAAATCACATTGAAACGAGGCCAGTTTTTTATACCACCTCAGGAACTAGCAGGTGCTCTGTCTCTCCAGCCTCAGTGTCTCATTCTCCTTCTTACCTTTGCTGCCTCAATTGATTGCAGAAATTACATTCCAGACTATGAGTAAAGGATTCAATGTTGCTGCCCGAGGAGTCTTTTCTGCCTTCTGACAATACTGTTGGTTTGCACAAATTCACTTAAAAGTGTTAAAAATGTCAGTCATCATTTTGCAGTGGTTTTGCTCCACTTTTTCCACATACCAGACAGGACAACGGAGACACCAGGTGCCCTGAAAACTTCCCTTAGGGGGATGCCTGTTCTTCCCACCATGGATTCAGTCTTTGGAACAAAATCACCAGCTTTGTAAGGCCTCAGGGTACATCAATTAATTACCCTTAGGAAGAGCCATACACAGTCAACTATCAAAGGGGGGTGAGATCTCAACACACTGAGGGATGTCATCTGTCACCCCCAGCACTGAATTCAGTTCTTACCCTCTCTCACCTGTGCTGTATTCAGAGGCACACCACTGCAGGCCACAGCACCTTGCCTTTCTTCCCTCTGCTTTTCTATCTGATTTTAACAATGAGGTGTATTGTCAGGAGATGCAAGAGCAGAAAGAGAAAGAAGTTAAGGCGGCCGGGCGCGGTGGCTCAAGCCTGTAATCCCAGCACTTTGGGAGGCCGAGACGGGCGGATCACAAGGTCAGGAGATCGAGACCATCCTGGCTAATACGGTGAAACCCCGTCTCTAATAGAAAATACAAAAAACTAGCCGGGCGACGAGGCGGGCGCCTGTAGTCCCAGCTACTCGGGAGGCTGAGACAGGAGAATGGCGTGAACCCGGGAGGTGGAGCTTGCAGTGAGCTGAGATCCGGCCACTGCACTCCAGCCTGGGCGGCAGAGCAAGACTCCGTCTCAAAAAAAAAAAGAAGTTAAGGCATGTCTTTTCCCTACTCCATTCCTGCTTTATAACCATGTTTCTGGCATTGGTTAATCCTCCATGGCCACAGATCCTAGATGGAGCCTGATGGTTCTAGCTCTCAGTAGGCCCCAGTAATGCCATTCCTCTCCTCCTGTCTTCATTCCTAGGGGATGGAGAGCATGTTGCTAGTCTTTGGATGTCCCAGCATCTCTTTCTAGTTTTCATTATCCCTACCTATAACTCTGTACTCTGTCCCTATGTTGTAGTCTCTTCATTGGAACCATCTGGGGTGCCTTCCATTTCTTGATAGTAGCATGCAGTCTAAGTTCAGTAGAGCTAAGGAGCCCTGAGGCTGAAGTAGCCAGGGAAATCTAAGAGAGATGGAGCTTGAACTGTGGCTTGGTGGAATTGTACCTATCTGGACTCTGAGTTTGGTTTTTACCACTTGCAACTGAACCACTTGTCTTAAGCAGAGGAATATTTGCAGAGGACTATTTGGTTTATGCAACTAAAAATTTAGGGGCTTCAAGCATGTCTGAATCCAGGACCTCAAAAGAAGTAAATCTCTTTCTATTTCTCAGCTCTGTTTTTATTATCATTATTATTGTATCATTCCCTGGCAAGTTCTCTCTGACACAGAATTGACCATAGGAAGCTCCAGGCATAATTCATCCCATTAACACAGAGTCTCTGAAGGAGAGAGCAATGCTATCTCTTCTAACACCCAAGACAACTTCTTCCACTGGTTTTATTCAGGCCATACCCCTCCTTTATCCTTCCCCTGCCCAGGAAAACCAGTCTCTAGAGGACTGGGGCATTCTCATTGGCTGATGTTTTCACACCTATGGCTAGGAAGTGAGGGCCTTTGGATTGAGTATGTCCTCGTGCTGGAGAAGAACAGCTTCCAGAAGGAAGGAACGTGAAAGACAAAAAGAGTCATCAGGTTAGGTGCAGTGGTCATGCCTGTAATACTGACACTTTGGGAGGTGGGTGGATCACTTAAGCCCAGGAGTTTGAGACCAGCCTGGCCAACATGCTGAAACTCCATCTCTACTAAAAACACAAAAATTAGCCAGGTGGCATATACCCGTGGTCCCACCTACTCAGGAAGTGGAGGCATGAGAATCACTTGAACCCAGGAGGTGGAGGTTGCAGTGAGCCAAGATCTGCACTTCAGCCTGGGTGGCAGAACAAGACTCTGTCTCAAAAATGAAAAGAGTCATTGATATCCACTACAGATCTCAACATTTCACCCACCTGGTCTCAAAGCCAGCCAAGGCCCAGTGGGATAATGGTTAAAAAGCCTCACCCCTGAAAATAAGCTGATTCTGAACCCAAACATAGGCCTCTAAGTTGAATGGTAGGATTTGTATGAGATGTCATGACCTGGAAAGGCATTTTGCTGCATGAATCACTTCCATCCCTGGGACTATCTCTAAAACTTCTAGTCGATAGACCTGCTTGACACAGAGGCCCGCAATTCCACTCTGAAGGTCAAGGAATTAAAAGTAATGGTAGAAGATCAAGCATCTCTTCCACCCCCATCTTTTGTGGTCATCCAGGGAAAAATGTTGCTAATAGCAGCCTCTTTGTTTCTCGAAGACCAACAAAGCTTGTGTTAGCATATGGCCTGTACTTATGGCCAAATGACTTTCCCAAGCTTACACATCTTATCTTTATTTTAATAATTTTTGTTTTTAACTGATCATGCAGTGACTTCCAGGGAAGTAGACTATGACTTCCTGGAACATTTGCATTTTTGTACATTTAACTTATTGCCCTGCTTTGAAAGCAGGGCAACTGCCTTAGAACTGCTCCCCCTACTGAAACAGATAGTGGCAGTTTCTGATGAATTTCACCAAAAATTTTTAAGATAGAAAACATGTGTAGGTGTTGTATTGTGGGGCGATGGGGAAATGGGGCACAGTGGCATGGATTTGAGAGGTTCAAGACTCTATTTCTAAGATGCCACAGCTTCAAAGGGCACTTTTCTAGGTACTCTTAGGAGACAGCAGGCCTCAGAACTCTATCTGTGTAGCTACTAGTTCAACATCTTGTTTCATGAGTTTATGTCCAACTTTGAGTTTTTCTTAGTCAATTCACCATCATTATTGCACTCAACGAGATCATAATTCCACTTTGATCTAGTTCATGGTGTCTGTGTTTACCTTACGGACTGAATTTTTAGTGGATTCTCAACTTAGCTGCTGTATTTAAAGACTCATCTTGGCTGGATTACATCATAATTCTCAGGCTTCTTTGTTTTTCCAGAACTATGAACATTTATTGCCATCATGGGATTCCTTCAGCAATAGGCCTTGAAATTCAGAAAAAGTTAAAGAAAGATTGGAGACTTGGTGGCATGTAGAACTTGAAATTCATGACCTTCAGGCCTGGTGCAGTAATTCCAGCACTTTGGGGAAATAAGGCAGGAAGATTGCTTGATGTCAGGAGTTTAAGACCAGCCTCAGCAACATAGTGAGACCCCATCTCTACAAAAAATAAAAAGAATTAGTCATAGAGGTGTGTGCCTGTAGTCTCAGCTACTGGGGAGGCTGAAGTGAGAGGATTACCTGAACCAAGGAGTTCAAAGCTTCAGTGAGCTGGGATCACACTACTGTACTCCAGCCTGGGTGACAGAGAAATACCCTGTCAAAAAAAAAAAAAAAAAAAAATCATGATCTTCAGAATTCCCAAGGATGGTTGGGAACTTGCTCAGAGAGATATAATTGCAATTTGCAATGCATCAGAGACTTGCCAAGGGATTGCTGCACACTGGCTCTAGGCCAGACCCACACCAAGCCCTTGAGAGGGAAAACTAGATAGGCTTAGTCTATATTGGACACCAAGAGCTACCAGGAGCTCTCATTTTCCTTAATCTTCCCTGAGCTCTTTGAGGCAGGGCCTGTTGTTACTTCTGGTTTACAAGAAGAAAACTGCGGCTTGGAGTAGTGAAGGAAATTGCCTGAGACTAATGAGCTGATAAGTGGGAATGTCAGAGTTTGAACCCAGGCTTTGTGACTCAGCATCTTGAGAGCCTAACTACTGTATTTGACTTCTTGTTACAATCTAGTATCTAAAGCAATTTGTGAACAAGGCCATATCTTCCTAATTGATGGAATGCTGACTATAGGTGTAAAAAGCTTTGATTAACCAGAGCACTTGTCAAGTGGACACTCCTAGTTAATGAAGACCTTCTGTTAAGAAAAATGAGGGGGAGAAGGAGGAGAGCAGATAGTGGTGATAAGCATAATGTCTCCTCCAAAATTTATGCTGAAATTTGATTGTCATTGTGACAGTATTAGGGCTGAGTTCTTTAGGAGGTGATTAGGTCATGAGAGCAGAGCCCTCCAGAATTGAATGCTGTTATCTTGGGCGTGGTTTAGTTATTAGCAGGGTGCACTCCTGGTAAAAGAAGAAAGCTCAGCTCTCTTTCCTCTCTCACTCCTACCCCTGCTTGCCTTTCTGGTTTCCTTCAAGTTATGATGCAGCACCAAGGCCCTCACCAGGTGTTGATGCCATGTTCTTGGACTTTCCAGCCTCTAGAACCATGAGCCAAAAGAAGTCTTAAAATAATAAATTATCCCCTCTGTGATATTCTATCAAGGCAAATGGACTAAAACAACAGTCAACCTCCGTAAGGACCTACTAGGCTAAATGATGGCCCTGCAGAGATGTCCATGCCCTCTGATCCCCAGAACTTGTGATTATGTTACCTCACCCAGGCAATGAAAACTTTACTGATTTAAGTTAAGGATCTCGAGATGGAAAAGCCTCTCTGGATTACTTAAGTGGGGAAGATATAATCACAATGGCCCTCATAAGAGGGAGGCAGGAGGATCAGAGTCCATGAAGGAGATGAGATGACGCTGTTCCACTTGCTGGCTTTGAAGATGGGGGAAGGGGTTGTGGGCCAAGGAATGACAAACAGAGGTAGGGAAACAGATCTCCCGTAGAGCCTCCAGAACAAGCCAGCATTGTAGACACCTTGATATTAGACTAATGACATGAATTTTAGACATCTGACCTCCATAACTAAGATAATACATGTGTGTTGTTTTAAACCAGGAAGTTTGAGATAATTTGTTACCACAGCAATAGAAACCAATACAATGTGCTATATATCAGTGCTTCTAAACCACAATGTGCAAACAAATCACCCAAGGTATTGTTAAAATGCAGGTTCCTGTACAGCAAGTCTGGAGTGGAACCTCAAAGTCATCATTTCTAACAAGCTTCTAGGGGTGCTGAAGATGCTACTGTATAAGTCATGCTTTCAGAAGCAGGGCTTTGCACAATAATATCTCCCTTAATTGTCATAACAACTATGAAGTAGCTTTTAATTTCCATTTTACAGTTGAGGAATTAAGACAGTTTAAATAACTGATCTAAGGCCAGAAAGACAGTAAATGGCAAAACATGGCATTGAATCCGGTTTAATCAGAGTTCAAAACCAACATCCAAAGAACATGAACATCCAAAGAACATGAGTAATGTAAATCAGGGAGCAACATCATCATTTTCACATGGACACTGGCAAACTTTTTCTTCTCTGGGATAAAAGTGGAGAAGGTTTGGGATGTGCAAAGCAGTTATTGGTTGGTAGCAGCAGGCCATGATATGATTCACAAGTTTTCTTGCTCTCAGAGAAATGATCACCCCATTCACACATAAAAAGAGCCTGAGGCACAGTGCTTTTAACTTACCTCCAGCAAAGGCAATGCTTAGTTTTTAATTGTGTGACTTCAAAGCCAACCTTTGTGTTTGAGGGATTAAATTAGTTATAAAGAACACTGTAGTTTTTTTCTTTTTTCACTCTGCAATATTTTGCAATGAGACCTTTTGGAATTCTTCTTCAGATTGTTAAGAAACAATAATAGTACGTACATGGAAACTCTTCAACTAGAAAGCCCTTATTTATTTATTTATTTATTTAATTCATTTATTTATTTTTGCTACCATCTCGGGGAGCTTTGCACCATGCCTGGAACTTATGCTCACTGTAGTTTTCACTATAGTTACGTCAAAAGTTCCTTGAAAGTAGAGTTGCGTTCTCATATTCATATCATCTGTACCTGGGTTTTCCATATATACAATTAAACATGAGCCATCATTTGGTACAGATGCAGTAACTGGTTCTCCATATCTCTGCAGTCTTCTTTTGGAAACACCAGGTTGTGAACCTCTGCATTTGACAGCAGAAGTCCACTGTTTAAACCTTGGGTCTGTCACTTTCTTGCTGAGTAGTTATGGCCATGAGGTTTCACTTCTCTGAGCCTCAGTATTCCCAGAGGCCAAACACAGAGGAGCAAAGGACCAGGGACGTGTAAAAGTGCTTTGAAAGCTCTAAAGCAATAAAGAAGTTTGAATTAAAATTCCCTCTAGTGGTTTGTCTGCAGTAAGGCAGCATCAAATGTGTGTATAAAGGTTGACCTTATCGGGCCGGGCACAGTGGCTCATGCCTGTAATCCCAGCACTTTAGGAGGCCAAGGCAGGCAGATCACGAGGTCAGCAGATCGAGACCATCCTGGCTAACACAGTGAAACCCCGTCTCTACTAAAAAAAACTACAAAAGTTTAGCCGGGCCTGGTGGTGGGCGCATGTAGTCCCAGCTACTCTGGAGACTGAGGCAGGAGAATTGCTTGAACCTGGGAGGCAGAGGTTGCAATGAGCCGATATCACACCACTGCACAAGGTTGACCTTTTCCTACTTGAGTTAGTGAAGCCCCATGAACACTCCTGGTTCTTTGTCTAACACCAGCATTTCTTACTAGGATCTCAGAGCTCCTGATATATTAGTTTTTCACAGTCCTGAACTGAAGGAGAAGTTGAGGGCAGCATTCCAGAGGCAAAGTTAGGTCACCCAGATTTGCATCCTTCCACTGATCTTTTCTAACAATGTGACCATTAAGAAAGTAACATGTGCTTTGAGCCTGAGTGCCGCCATCCACCTTATAAAGATAATATCAGTGCCAATCTTACCAAGCTATTTACATACAGTACACCATGGCTGGCACAGACAGCCATCAGCAAATGGTACTTACCAATGGTGGATCCCAACAACACTGACTTGATTAATTGAGGTCTAGCTTTGTTTCCGCATCTCTGTTTGATAGTTTCCTCATCTGGTCCACACTCAGCTTCCCTAAGAAAATTCAAGGTCCATCATCTTCTAAAATTCTCTAGCACCTCATTTGCATAAACCAAGTTTAAGAATTATTTGGGCAGTGGGGGAAGGCACAAAATGCTTACTTATATTTCTGCCTTAGTAGAACTGATGATGACAACAGGAAAACAGCCTTACTTCTTTATTAATGCATAACAAATAATCAAAACATTGAAAACCAACCTTACCGGAAGTTTACAAATGTAGAAAAGAAATGAAGAGTACTCTGGAAACATAGGAGGTGATGTCCTTGTTCATTTGTCTGAAACAAAAATGTTCTGTCTGTCTGCAGTTCCCTATTAGCAAACCACGTGGAGAAAGATGACCGGGTGAGTTCTGACTATTGACTTCCTCCCGTTCCATTGAAAAGAAAGACATTTAGGTTTTTTGTTGATATTCACAATTGGCCTTCTTAAGCACTTGAAACCTCCCCAAGGGGGTTAAAACCCCACCAACATTCCGTGTCTAAAGCAAACATTTGTTCTTCTACAAAGGGCTCTCAGAGGCATGTTTATTGTCGAGGTCAATATCTTCTGCCCTGACTTTCCCTTGCCAAAACATGCTTCCAAAGCATCAGATCTGACACTTTGTTGCAGCGTTTGCAATTTGACAGTTCTGCTGCTTTCATCCGTGGACATCTAGCTTGCTGGTTTTATTTTGCACTTCGTCTTTTTTTTCCAATCAATAAAGCTATATGAGTAGTGTTTAAGATACTACAGTAGATACTGAGGCTGCCAGATAGTACATGCTAATTAATTTTTAATTATGGCTTTAATTTTATATGATGCCATTTAATTTTATTAGATGTACTAAAGTGAAGCTGTCAGATCACAGGATCTACTGCTTGGGCCAGGGTGAGAAATGTCCCAGGGGCTGCATGCAGGTGTGTGACATCATTAAGAATGTCGTAAGTGGGTGTCTGCTGGAACGTGCATATTGTGCACATAAATGTCACATATGCCTGAGCGGATGAAGCAGCTTCATCTCAGGCAACCTGTGAAGTGCTGGAGCCACTTTGCTCAGTGCAGTTCAAAGACTGCCTGGGACACTAAGCTGCAATGTGGCCTTGGTTAACTATGGTGTTTTGCTTTCCTGAGCCTCAGATTCTCTGTCAGTAAACTGATCAGCTTTTGCTTTTGCTTTTTGGAAAAAATAAAAAGCAATACACTAGCTATGATTGTTGGCATTAACCTCCCTGCCCCTAGAAATTGAAAGGAAAGAGGGAGGGAGGGAAAGAGGGAGACAGGGAAGGAGGGAGGAAGGAAAGGAAGGAGAATGAGCTCTAAGGGCCAGTGTTGGTGTTTTGCTCCATCTCCTGGATGCCTTCCCTCGGCTTTCATTCACTTTATCTTCCTACAGCCCAAACACTGCCTTCAGGTTAGGGCCACTTTACCTTCAAGAGCAGAGGGTGGAAGTGTGTTTGTGCCACACCCACAAATTCCCAGGTGTAATTTATATCCCAGAGTCCTCCTCAGCATCAGGCTGCAGCTGTGACTTCAGAAGAACCATCTTTCCTGGGCTCCTCCTCTTCGAGTCCACTCCCTGACTTCCTATGGGGTTCCCTAGAGCATATTTTCTTAGTAAATTCCCTGTATACAAATCCCTGACTCAATAAATGTGGAAAAGTGTGCCTAAGACAGGGAAAAAGAACTGGGAAGATGGATCAGTTCACAGGCCAAGAAAAACCTTTATCCAACCATGGCAGGAAAAGCAGAGACATTTTACACCAAGACTTCTTCATTAATTGACGTGTGTGTGTGTGAGTGTGTAGATGTGCACGTGTGTGCTGAATGCTGAACACTGTTCTCTCATTACAGCAGGCTTTAAAGCTCCCAACAAAGGAATCAAGAGGGATGAAATGACACTGAGATAACATCCGACTGTGTGATAGAAATGGTGCTGTCAAAGGGAATCTGTATGCCTGTGCAAGAACTGCTTGCCTGGATTTCCAGGACTGGCCACAAAAATGCCGCATAGAGTCAACCATAAATCAAACAGGAAGGACTCACCTGCATAGAAAATAGAATATGTAGCTTCCTATAGTGAAACATAAATCAACTGGGCAGAGCAATGGCATAACATTGTATTGAATGTGCTTCAAAATGGCAGAGAAACGTGCAAAGTTACTTACTATCTTAATTTCTACCTTGCTTCATTTCCGTGAGGCAGAAGCAACACACTCTTCAGACACATGGAATTTGGAAAGACTTCTGTCCAGAGATCTTTGATAGTCATACTTATGGCTTCCTGAGAGACATCCATTCAAGGAGGCTTATTTTGCTGCCTTCTTTCTGCTGATCTCTTTTGATTCAGATGGGTGATTCATGCCATCTCCTCCAGGAAGCCCTTGATCTTCTGGATAGAATGAATGACCCTCCTGCCATGTGCCATTCCACTTTGATTGCATTTTTCTTGAGGCATCCTGTCCTTACTCTACTGGCTGGGTACACGTTTGTCTCTTAAAATAAAACTCTTCTCAATGCATGCATTCATTTAACAGACCAAGCACATTGAATGGTAAACATGTAGACCATTCATCCAGACACGCTACTCTGTCAGCTGTGTGTCCACACACCTTCCAAGCACGGGGTTATCAGAGGTGAACAAGGCACTGAGGCTCCTGCCTGGGGAAACCTATACTGAGGGGAGAAAGTCAGTAAATGAAATAATTCCTGTGGGTTATAAGAGCCACAGCAGAAATGAAATAGTGATGTGATAGGAAGTAGCTATGAGGAATTTAATTGCTTGACAAGTTCTTCCTGCCCGCTGCACCCACAAAACCATTCACCGAGACCATGGTATTGCAGTAAAGAAAGCTTAGTAGACATGAAGCCAGCCACATGGAAGAGGGAGTTATCATTTAAATCATCCTCCCGAAAGCCTTGTGGAGGTTAGAGTTTCTCAATGATAGTGAGCAGGGGAGGGAAGGGGGAATGTTGATTGGTTGGGAATGCAATCATAGGGGTGTGAAAAACCATCCTCATGCACTGAGTTCATCTCTGGGTGGGGCCACAGGACCAGTTGAGTCATGAGTCAAGGGTCTAGCTAGAGTCAGTTGGTTGCCAAAACTGCAAAAGTCTGAAAAGGCATCCCAAAAGGCCAAACTTAGGTCCTTCAATAGTGATGTTATCTACAGGAGCAATTGGGTAGGTCACAAATGTGACCTCGGAAACAGTGGCTGGTTATTGTTACTATGCCTACATCTTAGCAGAATTTGGTGCCTCATAATCCTAATCTTGTGAGCTTTCACTTGTTTTAAAGATGGCTTCGTTTTAAGAAAGGTTATTATCATCCTTGCTTTAAACTATCAGCTAAATTCCTTCCATGGTTAGCCTGGCCTGCGCCCAGGAATGAGCGAGGACAGGCTGCAGATGAGAAGCAAGACGGAGTCAGCCATACTAAGTGTCTCTGATTGTCATATTCTCTGCAGAAGTGGTTACAGGAACTCGGGTTCAGAAACAGTTTAAGGAGGGGACATTTTAGCTGAGAATGAGGCAGCCATGAGAAGGGGGTGCAGGGGAGAGTGAGCCAGGGAGAGGGAAAACAATTGCAACTTCCTGGAACGGGGGAGGAACAGTATGGCTGAGGCCTGGGGGCTGGGTGAAAGTAGGCAGGAAATAAGGTCAGGAGGGTGGGCAGGGGTCAGCCTGGCAGGACCTTGTGTCCCTGGGGAGCAGCTTAGCTTGCCTGTGCCAAATGACCAGATGGGACATTCTTTTTTGTGTCCTTTGCATGTTCTGTCCTTGAGAGATGACCAGAAAGATGTGGCCAAGTACCTGGATAGTTTCAAGTGCTGTAAGTTAACAGGTAAGGACATGTCAGAGAGTAGGCCACCCCTTCAAGCTGGCATCATTCTCTTGACTAAAGCTTTGAGTGGAGACCTATGATTTCCACAGTCAGAAGACACGCTAGACAAAGGGCGTCCATCCAGTCTCAGCCCAGGGTGTGTACTTTCCCCACAAGGCTCTCACTCCAGGTCACACTCTCCAGACTCATATCCTAGCCTGATACTTTTTTTGTTGCTTCAACTCAGAAGTAGTGACTGCATCTTGCTAGCTCCTATGCCAGGTGCACAGCAAACACTAAATCAGGAGGTGCAGACTCACATGCTCTGCGGGGCCAGGTAAGTGGCATGGATGAGCAGGACCTCAGCATCTGGGAGAAAGACCAAAGACCTAGGCAGCAGGAGGAAGCTTGCTGACCACTCGGACATGTCAACCCAGCACTGGCAAGACTTCTGACTTCTCATAGAAGCTGGAAATCCATGTGAGTATATACATTCCTTGGATTCATAAATATTGATAATTAGTTCACATTCTTAACACTGTGTGTGTTGAATATGTCTATTCATCAAATAATAAGAACAAACAGAGTAGTAAGAAAGTGCCAGACATTCTTGGAAGCATTTCCACATATAGCAACCTAAATAACCCTGACAACTCTCGGAGGAGGCACTAAGAGTGCCTGGCTCTTTTTAATAACTTTGTTTTCATGTTACTCTGCTGTTACTTAGGGCATAACATTTTCACTAGACTTTCTGGAGAATATAGCCAGTTATGAGTGATCCAACACTCTGCATCACTATCTAGACAAACTGGATGCCCTCTCACACATGCACTAGTCTGCATGGAGAAGTACTAAAGTTTTAGGCTTGGACTTGTGTTCCTAATTTCCTCTTTCTAGTGTATTAAGAGATGACAGGCATTTAAATTTTCCAAAAGCAATGCTAGTATTCAGCAGCAACAGGCTATGTCTATCACACAGTACAGTAAATAGCAGAACTACAACGGTGGGAGGTGTAAGTGAATTCCTGTTGGACCTCTCCAATAAATTGTCTTTTTTGTGCCCTGGGCATGTCTCTTGCCTCACCTTAGCATCTCCCCTTCTGTAGAAAACAACCCTGCAAGGTGGAGATGACTGTGCTCATTTGCGGATGAGAGGATGAGCTTTGGAGAGTGGCTTAGCTTACCCGAGGACACAAAGTTAGATCCTGTGACCCTCTCCACCATACAACCCTTTTGAGATGTCTTTTTAGACTTTTGCAGTTTTGGCAACCAACTGACCCTACCACCCACACCCCAGACCAGTGACTCAACTGGTCCTGTGGCCCCACCCAGAGGTTGATTCAGTGCATGAGGACTGTTTTTCACACCCCTGTGGTTTCATTTCCAAGTAATCAACATTCCTCCTTCCCTCCTCTGCTCATCCAACTATTCTTGAAAAACTCTAACCTCCAGTGCCCCATTCACGTGGCATCTGGGCTGTTTCAGCAAGGCAGCATGAAGCCATGATGAGCTCCACCATGCACCTGCAGAATGACCTCGGGTTATACAGTGGTTAGGGATGTAGGACTGGGAGGCTAACTCTAGGCTCTGCAACCTTTGTGTCCTTGGGTAAGCAAAGCCACTCTCCAAAGCTCATTTCCTCATCAGTAATTGATCATAAGCATCTCTACCTTGCAGGGATGTTTTCCATGGAAGGGGAGATGCTAAGGTGAGGCAAGAGAGGTGCCTGGGGTACAAAAACTGACAGTAGCCAGCCCTGCACTTGCAGAAGTCTAAGAGTGAGGGTCTCCTTACATTTCATGCCCAGGGCAGCACCCTTACCTTACCTCAGCAGGCCCTGAAAGTGGTGGATGATGCAGATGGAGGGCTTAGCACTCTGCTAGGTTCCTAGGAAACACTTAATGATTGCTGGTTGCAGTTGGATGACCCTTAGGGATCTTATCTGCAAAACCAGAATGAGGCTGACAGTACAAAGTGACTGCCTCTGGGCCCGTGAGGACCGCATGGAATATCTGAGATAAGGCCACTTGGCATGGTGTGTGGCGCACAGTGGGAACCTGCAAAGGGCATTCTCAACCCCCTGGGAAGCCCTGAGCCTCCTGCCTCATGAACCAGGCCAGACCGTCATCGGGCACTGTGAGTGCCTGGAGTTGATGGCAGCCATGGCTCCTTTCACAGTGCTCTGCCAGCTCTGAAGATGCTGTCTGGATGTGTCCTTCAGCCTGAAAAATAGCTCTGAGTGATAAACCTTCCTGCCCGATTTCTTGCAGTTGACACACAATGCTGCCAAAACAGCAAATTTCGAAAGGAGAGAATTATACAGGGATGTGTTTCCTCCCTCAGAGCATTCTGGGAAACGCCATGGTACCACTGCTTACCTAACAGGTTAGGGCAAAAGGGAATGCAGGTGGGGGACTTGGGGGAATGGCTGTGATCAGGGCTGCCAATTCCCAGCTGCCGGGCTGCACTTCACCCAAAACTGCACACCCAGTACGTGGTGCTATGCCCCGGAGGAAGTACCCACATACACCACAGACACCTTTCCCCATCCATTTGGCCCGTATTTCCGGAGTGTGAGCTCTGCGTCAGGCAGTGGGCTAGGAGCAGAAACAGAATGGTACGGCCCTTGTCCCTGGGCAGTTCACAGATGAGACCAGCACTTAAATCAAGGCAGCACACGATTCACTGCTATGAGGGAGGGACAGACAGGTGTGTCGCACAGGCTCTCCCCTGCCAGAGTCTAAACTTCCCAAAGCAAACACCTACTCTCTACATCTGTGCTTGAGTAACCAGAGCTGAGGGCTCAATAGATGGCCAACAAAAATCTGTCAATTAAAAATACAGTGAGCAACAATGACTCTAAATTTAGAATCCGCAATGTGAACAGTCACCAGATAAAGAATCATTTATAAAAAGAACCTTTACAAGTTTCAAGTACTTGCCACATGGTCCCTGTAAATCCCCACCACCCTCTCATGGTGTTTAAAAACAAAAGAGATGCTGGTGGCATCCACAGTCTTTCAGAGCCTGGAAACTGGCAAATAAAGTTGCCCTTCCATGTGGGGAGTCAAGGCCATGGTGAGATTTAGTGAAAATTCATACAAATTATCTTGCTGTGAGAGAAGGAATTAGCCCTTCTCAGGAGAGCTGTGCCTCCTCAGGGGCTTTAAAAAAAAAAAAGAAAAACAGTGGCCAGAATAGCAGTAGCAGCCAAGACACTCTAGAGGTGACTGTGGCTCCAAAGTACAGTGGGGAGACCAGTGGGTGGGGAATGACCTTCTGGCTGGGTTGGGTACAAGGCTGCTCATTTCCTAGGACTCCATGCAGGTAATTCCAGCCACGAGCTTTGGGCACATTTCCAAAGCTGAAATCTCCATGGTGGCTTGGGAAAGAGGCCAGGCTCTTGGGCCTCTTCTGTCAAAACAAGGTTGTAAAATGAGTCTGCTGGTTTCATACTGGGATGAGAAGAGGAGCGTGTAGAAAGTGAAAAAAAAAAAAAAAAAATTAAAGCTCTGAAGAATGTTGAAGAATTGAGCAATTACAAACATACGAATGGATGCATTAGGAATGACAGTCATAATTATTCCGTGAATTTATACAACCTAGACCACTTTGCATTTCACGTATATTATCTCATTAACTCTCATTTTGGTAATTTAAAATTGAGTGTGTGTGTGTGTGAGTTTTCCTGGAAGCTTCACAACCATGGTGGGTGATTTTCACAGTACCATGGAAGCCTTTGCATAGGTTTTATAAAGATTAGTCCTAATTCATGAAGCAAACAAACATCACAGAGGGAAAAACATTAACCTACTGCTCCCTGTCCCCGGAAATCCATGTTGCCCCTCGGGGCTCCCACAAGCTCTGCTTGGACTTGCCTTCCCCAAACCCCCATCTCCCGCGCCAGGGCTGTGCGCCTCCTTCTCACATCCTCAGGAATCCCTGCAAGACCTACGCCTTGTCATTTATTTCTGAGCCTCTGTGGCCTAGTCCAATGTTCGTTAAATGTACACATGAATAGCTAATAAGCGAGTGAATACAAATGTAATGTATGCTGTGGTGAGTGAACACTAAGGTAATGAATTCTGTGGCAGAAGTGAGTGGATACTAACGTTGTGAATGCTGACGTATAATAAGAAATCTACTCGTGCTTTTTTCCAGTTCTCATCTTAGAGTTCCTAAGACCCTTGAAAATTTCTGAGTGATAGGTGCATCTTTTCTTTTTCATAATCAGTCCCTTTCCATGATGCCTGAATTTATGCTAATGAAGGGACTTCCAGGGCACCTAGATCTTCTCAGGGTGGGGCTGGTCCCCAGAGAGGCCAAATGCATTGAACCCTCAACTCCTTGAAGACCTCTGGGAAGGAGTAGGGGGCAGACTGGAGACTAAGCTCTGTAAAAAACTCTTCAACAACAAGATTTGATGAACTTCTGGGTTGTTGAACACTTGGAGGTGCTGAGACAGGGGCACACCCAGAAAGGGCAGGGAGGCTCCAACCCAAACCTTACCCTGTGACTCTCCTCCTCTGGCTGTCCATCTGTGTCCATTACGACATTCTTTATAATAAACCGGTAAACACGCTTCCGTGAGTTCTGTGAGCTGTCCTAGCAAATGAAGCAAACCCAAGGGAGTGGTGGGAATCCCAGCTTACAGCTAATGGGTCAGACGCAGAGATGGCAACTTACTACTTGCAATTGGTATCTGAAGTGGGAGCAGCCTTGTGAAACTGAGCCCTTAGACTGTGGGATCTGACTCTAACTCCAGGTAGAAGGAGTCAGCATTGAATTAAAATACAGGACACCCAGTTGGTGTCTGCTGGAGAATTGCTCGGTGTGTGGGAGGATGCCCATGCATCTGGCCACAGAAGTGGTCTGTGTTGAATGTGAGAGTAGAGGAAAAGAGAAGTTTGATTTTTCCTTGACAAATGCCCTTTCCATATTTTCTTTGTTAGGCAGTTGTTTTACCTTTGAGGTGCTTAAGACACACACGCCCAGCTAGAATGTCTCCCAAGAGCAGTAACCTTGTGTCATGCTTTCCTGTCTGGCTCTTTCTGCATTTGATAAAGTGACAGACAGATACTAGGTGCTCAATAAACGTCTGTTAAGTTAACTCTGATTTTCTCATGGTTGGAACAGCTATCATCAGAGAACACTGAGAGAGACATGTTTAGGAGCCTCCATCCTCTTGTATACGTAAGAGGATCTTAGTGTAGGTTCCCCAGAAGCAGATCTTGAGATGAAGATTTGAGGGCAAGTAGTTTATTTAGATGAAATTAGGAAGAAAAGGGAAAACCACCAATCAGGTGTATGCTATGCAGCCAGCCACCACCATGGGCGGGTTCCCATGGGGAACTCTGGGAGGGCACACAGAGTTTTCCCAGTTGAAGGGACAGCGAGCTGGGGTATTTCTCCACTGGCCCCCATAGGTCATTTTTAGGCTGCTCGTAAGGGTACTGATGCTCAATCACTTCAAACTTGGTAGGGTCCTAACAGCCAGGGAAAGGCTTCAGGCAAAAGAACGCAGGTCCTGGCTGTTGGAAGTCAGAGCAGAGAGCACCGGAATGAGGAGTCCTGTGGGAAGATGGGAGGACCCTGATGGCATCTGCTACAACTGCCCGTTAACTAGGACCCACGTGGTGCACGGGGCCCAGACCTTGACTGTGAGTCCAGGTCTTCAGCTCAGGGTAAGAGCTCCCAGGATTTTGCCTTTCTCTTTCCTGCCCGAGGACAAGCAGGGGACTCCTCTCTCTGGCTCCAGAGCTTCATGGCAGGAGTAAAAACTGTCTGCCAGGGCCCCGTGGTAGAAAGGGGAACACTAGCTCGGTATCTAGGGGTCCTGCTTGCGCCTCAGCTCCGCCTTTAATGAGCTGTATGGCTGGATCAATGGCTCACCCTCCCTGGGTAGAGACTGAAGGCAGTTGGTCTGGTTCATAAGAGCCCTTCCTTTTTGCCCTAGTCCCAGGCAGCAGACTATATGGTTCCTCTCTCTGGATGGCCGTCTTTCTCCATGGATATTTTGTGTTATCATTATTATTAATGAAGCAAGGTCTTGCTCTGTTGCTCAGGCTGGAGTACAGTGGCGTGGTCACTTGAGGTCAGGAGTTTGAGACCAGCCTGGCCAATGTGGCAAAACCCCGTCTCTACAAAAAATGCAAAAATTAGCCAGACATGGTGGCACATGCCTGTAGCCCCAGCTGCTTGGGAGGCTGAGGCGGGAGGATCACTTCATCCCAGGAGGCGGAGCTTGCAGTGAGCCGAGATTATGCCACTGCACTCCAGCCTGGGCAACAAAGTAAGACTCCATTTCAAAAATCAAATGACCCAGTCTCAGTTATTTTTTTATAGCAACAGGAGAACAAAATAATACCTTTCGGTTTTAAGATAAGCTGAAAATAAAATAAGTGGATTCAAAGTGGTCTTTGGAAACTAAAGACAGAACTACCATTTGATCCAGCAGCCCCACTACTGGGTGTATACCCAAAGAGAAATAATTCATTTTATCAAAAAGACACACGCATTCATGTGTTCACTGAAGCACTATTCACAATAACAAAGACATGGAATCAATGTATGGTAAACTGGATAAAGACAGTGTGGGACATATATGCCATGGAGTACCCTGTAGCCATAAAAAAGAATGAGATTACGTCCTCTGCTGTAACATGGATGGAAATGGATGCCATTATCCTAAGTGAATTAACACAGGAACAGAAAGCCAAATATTACATATTTTCACTTGTAAGTGGGAGCTAAACATTGGTTACACATGGTCATAAGGATGAGAGCAACAGACACTGGGAACTACTAAATGGGGCAGGCAAAGAGGGGGGCTGAAAAATCATCCATTGGGTACCATGCTCACTATGTGGGTGATGGGATCATTTGTGGCACAAACCTCAGCATTGTGTAGTATACCCATGTAACAAATCTGCATCTGCACCCCTTAATCTAAAATAAAAGTTGAAATTATTTTTCTTAAATTAAAAATAAAATGGTCTTTGGCATGTGGAGCCTATTATATTAGTTTTTTATAATTTTTTTTTTTTTGTATCTCTAGTTTCTTAAACCAAAAAATAGAGATCTATGTGCTGGTTGCCAAAATACTGTTAAATATAAGGATAAACCAATTTAAAGGAACATTTAACCACTTAAAACCAGAAACCGTCCTAGATTAAAACAGCAGGAGGAAGGGAAGTCTGATCTGCATACTTCAGTGAGGGGCCTGACCTGCCCTTTCTAAAGCACCACTTCCCCCGTCCCCACCACACCTCACTCTCAGGGACTTTTTCCTACAATTATTTGGTGGCTTCCTCAGTCTTCATGAAATGCTCCCTCCCTTAATATCTCAGGTCCTGGCTTGGGTAACAGCTTGTCAGTGAAGCCTTTCCTGACAAGTGCATATAAAACACACACACACAGAGGCACTCACAGGCGCTCACTCGCACATGCACTCTCTCACACATACACACCCAACATGCACAGACACATGCACACTCACACACATGCATACGTACACACTTAACACACTCACACATAGAAATGCACAAGCACACACACAGTCACACACATGCACTCACAGTATGTCTCTCACACACACTTACACTCACACACATGCACTGTGTTGCCTGCTTGCCTCAAGATTTTCCATGGTCTTTGTTTGGTTCCTCTCCCCACAGGCTACACACTGCACATGGCCCAGTCTCAGGAATCAGGAACACTCTGGTACCCAAAGATGAGCTTTATTATTGTTGCTGGAGAATGGGTGTCTCGAGCCAGGAGATGGGGACCCACACTTTTCTGTATGTGGAACCCCAGAACCCTGGAAACCCACCCTCCTCTGTGAGGGAAGGCATGGGGACCTGCCCTTTTCTGTGAAGGGAGCCTCAGAGACCCTATCTTTTCTGTGATTGGAGCCCTAGGGACCTGCCCTCCTCTGTGAAGGAAGCCCTAAGGATACACCCTTTACTGTGAGGAGAACCCTGAGGACCTGCCCTCCTCTGTGAAGGGAGCCCCTGGATCGGCCTTCTTTTGTGAGGGAAGCCCTACGGATCCACCATCCTCTGTGAGGGGAACTGCAGGAACCTGCCCTCATCTGTGAGGGAAACTCTGAGGACCCGCCCTCCTCTGTCAGGGGAGGCCTGAGGACCCACGCATTTGTCTAAGGGGAACCCCAAGACTCAACCTCTTCTATGAAGAAAGGATTCACCATTTTCAGTGAGGGGAGCCCTGGAGACCAGCCCTCTTCTGTGAGGAAAGACCTGGGGACCCACCCTTTACTGGGAAAGGAACCCTGAAGACCCACCCACCTCTGTCAGGGGAGCCCTGGGGACCTGCTCTACGTTGTGAGTGGAACCCTGAGAACCCACCCTCTGCTGTGACAGAAGCCGTAGGGACCCACCAGTTTCTGTGAGGGGAACCCCAAGGACCTGACCTCCTCTGTGAAGAAAGCCCTAAGGACCCACCATTTTCTGTGAGAGGAACCCAGAGATAAGCTCTCTTTTGTGAGGAAAGACCTGGAGATCCACCCTTTTCTCTGAGGGAAATCCTGGGGACCCTCCCTCCTTTGTGTGAGGAACCCCAGAAATTCACCCTCTTCTATGAGGGGAGTCCTGGGGACCTGTCCTTTTCTGTGAGGGGGAGCCCCTGGGCACCCGCCCTTCTCTGTCAGGTCCTCCTAGGGACCCGCTGTCCTCTGTGAGGGAAACCCCAGGACCTGGCCTTTTCTGTCAAGGGAACCCCAAGGACCTGCCCTTTTCTGTGAAGAGAACTTGGGAATGAGCCCTCATCTGTGATTGCCTCTGCCTGGCAATGAGCTTCTATAGAAGGGCAATTCCTCTTTGCCCTTCCTCATGACGTGGCCCTCCTAGACATTTTTAGGATTTACCCCTTTTTTAGGATTTACCCTGGTCTTCTGCATGGCCCTTTCTATCTTGTCCTTCCCCTGGGCAGTCCCTCCTCAGTGACTCTCTGTCCGCCTTGAACTTTCCTGTCAGAGTCTGCAGGGGTCACAGAAGGGGTGGACACCATCCTGCCTAAGGCCAGGACCATGACCCTCGAGTCCAAGAGTCTTACAGCTGACAGTGGGGTCAAGGGGAAAAAACAACAACAAAATAAAAACACCTCAGGCTTGGAACTTCCCTTCATGGAGTTGTTAAAACTGCACGGGGACTTCTGGTGACAAATCCAGGAAGCAGCAACAGTCCTTCAGAGCCAGCAGTTGGCACACTAAAGAAATCCCAGGGTCTCTGGGTGGTCTGGTACGGATTCCCTCTGAAGCCCCATTTCTATGTTGGACCTGTTTAAACCTCCACACTGAAACTCGTTTTTGCACTGATCATTATCAATATGGAACACAGGTGAGGAGGTTGAGGAGCGCTGAGGGGAGGATATGCCGACATGAGAAAGGTCTCTGAGATTAGAACAAGCCCCTGGTCCACCAGGAAAGGAAACAGAAATGCCAGAAAGGCAGGAGAATCTGGATTCATAGATGACTTATGCCAGTTTCTAGATCTGGATTCAGAGAGGACCTATGCCAGTTTCTAGATCTGGATTCAGAGAGGACCTATGCCAATTTCTAGATCTGGATTCAGAGAGGAACTATGCTAGTTTCTAGTTCTGGAGTTGGAGAGGAACTATGCCAATTTCTAGATCTGGATTCAGAGAGGAACTATGCCAGTTTCTAGATCTGGAGCTGGAGAGGACCTACGCCAATTTCTAGATCTGGAGTCAGAGAGGACCTAAGCCAGTTTCTAGATCTGGATTTGGAGAGGAGCTATGCCAGTTTCCAGATAGACATAATGAAAACTGCAGGGTCCGCTTCTACATCGCTGATGTTGGATCTCCACAAAACCTAGAACAGCCTGGAACACTGGGATGGACATAGTCCCTCAGAGCTTAGGCTGGCAGGAACTGCACACACAAAATTGTCAATCGTCACTCCCAACTCAGGACTGGCAGGCACCACTGTCTCCATTGCCCAGGACAGTGCAAACACCACAGTCCCACACAGCCCAGGACAGTGCAGACACCACAGTCTCACACGGCCCAGGATGGTGCGGACGCCACAGTCCCACATGGCCCAGGATGGTGCGGACACCACAGTCCCACACGGCCCACACGGCCCAGGACAGTGCAGACACCACAGGCCCACACGGCCCAGGACGGTGCAGACACCACAGTCCCACACGGCCCAGGATGGTGCAGGCACCACAGTCCCACATGGCCCAGGATGGTGCAGGCACCACAGTCCCACACGGCCCAGGATGGTGCGGACGCCACAGTCCCACATGGCCCAGATGGTGCAGACGTACCTTTCCCTTATTCTCCAGGACTGGGCAGACCCCACAGCACCTCACAGTCCAGGCCTGTGCACATGCTACATTCCCCACAGCCCAGGTCTATGCAGATGCTGCCTCTTCTCACAGCCAAGACCAGACAGACGCAGGAGTTCCTGTCACTTCACGAGTAGGCAGACATTGTGGTGTCTTCCAACTCAAGACTGGGGCCAGAGGGATAAGGAAGTGGCTGAAAGAGGCCTTGTGATCAGAACTGCGAGCATTCAGAGTGTGTAGGTAATGACTGAAGATCAGTCAGAATCCTGTAGCTCTGCAGATGTCAGCATGGACAGAGGATGCCCAAAGGATAAAATTGAGTCTTGCAAAATTAAATAATACTCTAGGGAAAATTTCTGGATTAATTTTATCTAGAATTAATTATGATGATCATTTTTGCAAAGACTGTTATAGCAAAAATAGATTTTTATCCTTGTGCACAATTTGGATTTTAAGAAATTAGAAGAGCCAGGCTTCGACATCGTCCTGGGCTCCATAATCCTCTTGCATCCATGTTAGAAGTTCCCATCTGGAGCACATGGGGAAGGGTACCCTGGATGTGCCTCTCTGCCACCCACTCTGGGGACTGTCCCCATTGCCAGGAACCTTTGGGTTCTTTACCCCTCCATATGCAAAGGAAAACCTTACACAGAAATCAGCCTTCTGTCCCCACACAGAAGCCTCGTCACACGGCTTCCAGAGGCCCTCAGGCAGGTGGACGCTGGAGTTTCCCCTGGGCTGATCAGCAGCCTGCTTCCACCCCAAATCCAGTCCCCCGGCTGCCTGTGACGAGAGAGCCCTTCATGCTGAGTGCTGCTCTTGTCACATGTTTTTCTCTCGGTGTTTAGACAGAGACCGTGATTCCAGTTTGATTAAACAGTGTGGGCCCAGAAAAATCAATTAGCAAGCAGAGTGATCCACAGTAATCAGGATCAGTGCCATCTACTAAGCTCCCACGATGTGCGAGGTCCCCTATAAGGGCCTCACTGTGTCATCTCCCTTCATCTTAATGAGATGAGATGGATATTATTATCTTTCTCACATTACAAATGAGTGAGAGGGTAGAGAGAGGTTAATGCAGAATTGCTAAGTATCTGATCAGGATTTGAAAGCAGGGGTTTGCAATTCTGTAGACCTTGCACTACACTTGTGGGGTGTAGCCAGGCATCCCTCACATCTTGGTGACCTCAGGGAGTTGCCAGGATTGGAATCCAAGACCCACCCTTTTTGGGGTTGGGGGGCAGCTTGTGAGCAGCCTGGAATGAGCCCCACGATTGAACTGTGCATCTTCCTTCCCACAAGTAGGTAATTTGGTCTCCTTCCTTGTTCCAGCTTTTGCTTTTGTTTTTTAATTTGAAATAACACCATCCAGTTGGCAAAGCCTGTGGGGAGAACCATTTTATTACTTTCTCTAAATATAACGGGAAAAAGTTGCTGACCCAGAGCTCTGTGGCAGGAACAAATTGTGCAGGGTCTGTTAAGAAGAGGATAGATGTGCACCTGGGACTGCAGAGAGGGGCTCCCAGGATGGGCTTCTGCCAGAGGCTGATGTCCACATTGTGTTCTCTTCTGATGCAATCATCACGTTAGAGGAAGCATGAGAATTTTTCATCAGCTGTGTTTCAACTTCATGATACTACTTGCAAAGGAGAGGCTCTGAGTCCTGACTCACGTCACACTTCCTCCGGGAAGCGTTCCCTGAGTTACAGCTGCCCAAGTACCAGTGTTCTGCATTCAGAGGTTCGGTATACACTGCCTCACACTGGCGCCGTCTTTAGTATCTAACTCTGTCTCTCCCTTTAGTATCTAACTCTGTCTCTCCAGGTTGTTTGCCGGGGAGGCAGAAACTGGCTCTCACCTTCTTTTGCCCACACCCTCAGCACCTGACAGTGTCTGGCATGTTTCAGCCCTCAGCAGTCACTTGTGTGGTAGCAGTCATTTGTTTGGTAACAGTCACCTGAATCCCAAATCTTGCTCTGTAAATGGGAACGATAAAATACATATACACCCTTTAGGGCTGTTGGGAGGATGAGGGGCAAAGTACATAAAGCATTTATCACTTTGCCTGTATGTAGTAGGCAATTAATTAGTGTTGACTATTATAATGTGTTTCAGAAATGAATAGCTGCAAAGAGAGCTCAAGTTGTCTTCCCTCAGGGTGTGGAATTATGTCTCCTGGAACTCTACGGAGGTCAGTCGTCTGTGTTATCATTTAACTTTCTTATCGATCTGAATCCACCTGCTGATGAGATGTTCTGGTGATGCTGCCCTGGAAGGTGTAATTAAAATTAAAGCAAAACCAAACAAATACATTAGAGAGGAGAGAAGCGAGGGCTGGGAGTGACAGGGAGGCAGGTTGGAAATGCAAACGAGGCTTTGCTAAAATAGTCTCCATGGCTGGGAGAAGGAAGAAACCACCCAGAATCTAAGGGTTTTCTAAGAGACGGTAACGGCAGTGAGGAGGGCCGCTGGGGAGGACTCACAGATCTAGGCGAGCCGGGTCTGTCAGGAGCCTTTGCTGTATCTAATGGCCCAACTCGCTCATAGCATAGAAGGCAGGAGGGGGTGGGAGAGATGGAGGGGATGGCAGGAGATCCTAGAAGAGGTGGCTGTGTTATGTTTTTCTATCTTCAGGGGCACATACATGGTCTCCCAGAAAATCAACACCCACCCCTTGCTTAGTGCACATACTCCAAGGAGGCTCTGGGGCCCTCTGATTCAAGGGGCCTGGAGCAATCAGCCTTTCAGATAGCCCTGGAGATGGTGATTACTTCATGGCACATCTTGTAACCCAAGCAGGTCCCATGAGAATGTCCCCAGGGTGAGCACAGGTGCTACTGGGAGCAATGACTTTTTCCCAGTGGACTGGATGCTATGGGGATGGGGGGACGGTGGCTTTTTAAATCCTTTATCCAAAAGCTGAAGCCCAATAGTCAGGCTGGGAAGCTGGGTCAAGAGACAGACATGAAGTTCCAGTGACTTTTTCTTTTCTGAGTCCCTGGATCAAACCACACCTGACAGTTACATATGTGTTTGGTTTTCTAGTTTTATGAAGCAGTAAATCTGCTTTGTTCTTGATGAGTTTGTGGTGAATTTACTTTGGACACTAAGTGTTCTGAGGCCCCAGGCCCCAGGAGGGATAGAGTAGATTGGTTCACCTGACATCTGTTCCAGTCTTTTTCTAGTGGGTGTTCCTTTACTGCAGAGGGGGAAGCAAAAGCTCCAAATCCAAGGCCCCTCCCAGCTAGGGCTCTGTATCTGATTGAGGTTCCACCAACCAGGTGTTGTCCTATGAGACTTGACTTGCAGCCAAGTTACATGAAAGAGAGGAGGCAGCCACTTGGCTGGTTTGTGTGCAGCAGGTGCAGGGGTGTTGCTTGATGTCCGTATCACTGCCAAGCTGGTGGAACCTGGAGCTAGTGCTTAGGATAAGACATGATGATTCACCTGCTGCCTGATTAAAGGAAAAGCAGCATGCAGTGTTCTGGATGGGCCAGTTCTGCAGTGAGGTCCTGGGTCCCAGTCCTACAGAGCCTGCCCCTGCAGGCCTTCTAGGGTTTTGGAAGCGCCTCATTTCCAGTATTCACCTCCTTTTCTTCAAATAGCTGGAGTGGTTTCTGATTTCTGCATCGGCATCCTGACTGATACAGCAGCAATTCTGCCGCTGGACATGGTGTTTGCCTTCCGTAGTCAGGCGTTAGCACGCCAGGCTCCCCGACCTAGGGCGTCTTACTGTTTCCAGGTGGCAGGAGGCTGGCAACTGCTCCCTGAACCCCCAGAAGTATAGATGGACTGTGTTTGTGATGTGTGGCTCCCAGCTGACCCAGATTTGGGGTGGAGGAAGGAGAGATAAGGAATGGAGGTGGGTGCAAAAGAATAAACTGACTGAACTTGAAAGGACAAAATGCTGCCATTAGCATGGACCATTCTTCCCGTGTGCCTCCTTGGGGTTTGGGAAGAACAGGAATTGAGTCGTTCTGAGCAGCCTCCACAGAGACATCCTAAAGGCAGATGTATCCAGGGGTCCTTGGCCATGGTGCATGCCTGTCCCACTCCAGAGGAGGAAGACAGCAGGCTGGAGGTGGGTTTGGCTTGTTTCTCAGGAGTCACAATTTGGGATCGCTGGTACAAAGTCACCTTCCTTATGATTTCACATGGAGTGATTGGCACCACCCATGCCCATATCAAACAGCTGAGAACACAGCCCCAGGTATGTCCCAGCTTTCTGGGTCTTCTCAGATATATGGGTTGTTCCTGAGATCAAGAACAGGGCACTGTGTTCTCACAGGGTGGTTGGGCCCCGATATTTGACACTTCATTTACATTTAATTTCAAGCTCCACATAAAATCCCTACATATAAAGGTTCTACAGATTCACTGACTGGAGGCCCTCTTGACTCCCTGCTAGCGTACCTTACTATACAGTAGGACAATGGTCTCTGAGAGTGGGTTTTGAAACAGCAGGCTCAGCATCACCATGGAACTTATTAACAATGCAAATATATGGCCGGGCACAGTGGGTTATTCCTGTAATCCCAACACTTTGGAAGGTCGAGGGAGGTGGGCCATTTGAGGCCAGAAGTTTGAGACCAGCCTGGGCAACATGGAAAATCCCCATCTCTATATAAAAATTTAAAAATAAGCCGGGTGTGGTGGTGGGCACCTGTAGTCCCAACTACTCAGGGGAATCACTTGAGCCCGGGAGGCAGAGGTTGCAGTGAGCCGAGATCATGCCACTGCACTCTAGCCTGGGTGACAAAGTGACACCTTGTCTCAAAAAAAAAAAAAAAAAAGCAAGTTCACAAGCCTCACCCCAAGCCTTATGAAATGTTAGCTTTCTCATAGGGTTATTACAGTGATTAAATTGAAACAAGATGTGTAACACATCTAGCCAAGAATCTGCAGTCACAGGGCTGACACTTTTAGGGTCTGTGTGTAAGGGTGCATGTGTGTGTATGTACATGTGTGTGTGCAAGTATTTGCACACGTGGGTTAGTGTCTGTGTGTATGTGTGTGCATGTGTGTGTATCTGTGTGTGCAGTTATGTGCGTGTGTGTATTTAGGTCACTGCGCACACTCTCAGCTCTGTGGCGCAGTGGCTCTCTCTGGCCATGATGGACCTGTATTCATCTTTCAGATTTTTACTCAAGCATCCTTTGGTCTATTTGTCTCTGCGCTCTTGTCTTGTCTTACTCCCCCTGGTACTAGCCCTTCTCCCGGAGCTTCCACCCTATCCACATTCCTTGTTTGCATGAGTAGAGTAATCCTTGTGGCTAGTCTGGGCCCCATTCACCCTTCTCCTGCTCATGGCATCCTGGTTTTATCTTGGGAAATTTCGTGCCCCTCAATCCTAAGCTGTGTGGTGCGTTGGGACTGATCCTACAGCGTGTTGTCTGGGCTGACCAATCTTATTCTACTTCATGGCCACAGTGATTGATTCACAAGTGAGCATGGGACATGCGTGGGTCCAAGGAGGGTTGGTCTCTAGATTTGGGCTTGAAATATTGGCCCATTTTTGGTTGGGATGGGAGAAATCCTGCCCAAGCACAAAGCCAACTTTGAGTAAAGCAGAAGCAGGCAATGGAGACCAACTCCTGGCACTTTCTGAACGCCTGAATCTATCAGCGACCACCTGTTAGACCCTGTAAGTGTGTAGCTGTGTGAATTAACCAAGACCTTTTTTTTTTGTAAATTTTAGGGGATTTTTGTTCTCATGTTGTTTTCCCACATCACTGTGATTGTAGTTTTCGCCACTTGCAAAAGAAAGAGCTGGGTTTTGTGACCCTGTTAAAGGACCTGGCCTTACCAATGCCTGGTTCCTGCAAAGTCCTTGGTCTATGGTAGATCCCTAGGAAATGCTGAATGATGGAACGAATGTCTACCAAAAGAGAAAGGCTGAGCTCTTTTCCTTCAGCCTTTTCTTCACCTCTTCAGCATGCATTCATACGGCACTGCCCATGCTCCAGGCCCCTCTCTGATGTGCAATTTGCCTGGCTGGCAAATTCCCCGGACTACCTCAACCTGCACAGTATCTGTGACATCTCAGGGGATGAAGAGAAATGTCTGCACCCGAAGGCCAATCAAGGCCCCGCCACAACCGTCTGGGCTGAAAGCTGCTGAGCTCAGATGGCCGCGCCACGCAGCTGTCTGCTAACCATGCCCCACAGAGTGGAGCAGACACTTGTAAAAATGTCCCTCTGAAACTGGCTCTGTATGGCCCCAGCAGGAATTAATTTGCTATTGTAAATGAGATTAACCAGCCTGTCTTCCAAAACTCGTTTGTCCATCAGACGGCGAGGTGACTGGTGGCCAACCTACCAGGGGATGTTTTGGAGAGGGGGAGCTCTCCACAGAAAATGGTCTTCTCTGTCCATTAACTTCCTTTTGAATTAGGATTCCTCTTCCTCACAGCAAACGTTGGCTCAAGCTTTGGGGCAGCTGCAGGACTGCTGTTAGTTAGGGGTAGGAGGCCTGCCTGGGATGGGCTTCCGGCAGCTCTCTGAAGGGTGGAGGGCATGACCCAGATGTTCCTGCCTGAGGAAGGAACCACAGCCACAGACTGTGCCCTTTTTCCTGAGGCTGGTCAGGGGACTTAGAAGCCCTCCCCGAGTCTCTGGAAATTTTGGATCTGAACTCCGGGCTCTGGGCCTCTAAGCTGTGCTTCCCGCTCCACTGTCGCCTGGTGGGGAATATACAATGAGGGAGAAGACAAGATGAGGCTGGGCAATGGGGAGAGGGTCGGAGGAAAGGATACCAGTGATGCTTCAGATCTTTTTTAAAACCATAGGTTGAATTGTTGATTTCTGGCCAGGTGTGGTGGCTCAAGCCTATAATTCTAGCATTTTGATAGGCCAAGGAGGGAAGATCACTTGAAATCAAGAGTATGAGACCAACCTAGGCAACATGGTGAGACCCAGTCTCTATTTAAAAATAAAAATAAAAAACTAAAGTGTTAATTTCCAAAACCATGTGTCTCTCTCAAACTCACTGGAGCAAACAGCACCTGGACACTCAGTGCGGGAGCACCTCTTCCCTCTACAGTTCCACAGACACCACTGCACTCCCAGCAGCACGGGCAGGAGCTTGCACCAGGAAAAGCTCAGGGATGTGCTGGCCCAGTCCTCTCCTTTGACCCTTGAAGAGCCAGGTCTAGGGGGGATTAAGAAATATGCCATAGAAAAAATAAATGCAAGAGCTGAAGTGGAACTAGAATCTCTGTCTCTCGACTCCTAGCTCAGTCCCTTTCAAGCTGTTATTTAGGATTATCACTGGACTGCCCTGGGCCTCCAGTTTTCAGGAGTTTTCACCCCACCCAGAGTTTTAAGGCACTCATTGTGAATTACACAAATCATGGCTGTAGCCCCGCTAGCGCTAAGCAATAAGTTGTCCTGCATCGCCCCCTGGTGGGCTTTTGAGCTATAGTCCTATTGAATTTCTAGGAAGGACTGAAGTGGTTAGACCCTACCTCTATGATGCCTTAATTCGTCCAAGAGTGTAAGACGGTCGGCTCCATCCGCGCATTCTCTCTCTCCCGCCTGTGTGGAGCGCCCTTCTCCTGTCTCAAACTGGATTTGATGATTATCCCAACCCTAGTTGCCTTTCTCAGGCACTCAGTTATCTTTCATTGAACCTCTCAGCAGAGTGTGGATCTAGGTGCACTGTGCTTCTGTTGGTCTCCATCCTAGCTGGGCTGCTTCCTGGGAAAAAGAACTTGGCTGTTTGTTTAAAAAAAATACATATATATACAGGCATGCAGCGTATAATAATCCCATCAGGGTAAGTGGGGTGTCCATCACCTCAAGCATTTACCTTCCATTGTGGTATAAGCAAAATACTCTTATTTTTAAATGTACAGTAAATGATTGTTGACTGTAGTCACCCTATTGTGCTATCAAATACTGGATTTTATTCATTCTATGTTTTTATACCCATTAACCATGCACACTGTTAACCCCTCCCCAACCCTTCCCAGCCCCTGTAACCATCCTTCTGCTCTCTATCTCTGTGAATTCAATTGTTTTACATTTTTAGCCCCAACAAATAAGTGAGAGCATGCAAAGTTTGTCTTTCTGTGCCTGGCTTACTTCACTCAACATAATGACCTCCAGTTCCACCCGTGTAGTTGCAGATGACAGGATCTCATTCTTTTTAATGGTTGAGTAGTAAGTACTCCATTGTGTCCACGGACCACATGTTTTTTTATCCATTCATCTGTTGGTGGACAGGTTGTTTCCAAATCTGGGCTCTTGTGAACAATGCTGCAATAAACATGGGAGTGCAGAGATCTCATCAATAGACTGATTTCCTTTCTTTGGGGTCTATGCTCAGCAGTGGGATTGCTGGATCATATAGTAGCTCTATTTTTAGTTTTTTGAGGAACCTCCAAACTGTTCTCCATACTGGTTGTAAGTTTGTTGTTTTAACCTTATCACTGGATACTTAGTACTGGACACAGTGCTAGGGAGTAGATAAGGCACTCAAATATTTCAAGGGAGGGAGCAAGGAAGGCAAGGAGGCCGGAACACTTCGGCTTGGACATCCTTGAACCCTCCCCTCCTGGTGTACAGCCTGGAAGAATAGCATTAAAGCATGGATAGACAAGCAGATGGATGAAGAAATGACTTTCTCCTGGGGCTCCCTCCTGTCAGACTCACACTTCTAATCTCCAGTGGCACAGGACCCTGTCCTGCCCTAGTGCCTGTCCAGCACTAAAGTGGCAATCCTGGGACCCCATTGCCTCTGGTTCCCTGATGTGTTTTTTGCATATATTTTTTAAGACAAAGGATCCCAGAGATTGGGTATCCTATTTTTTTGGTTTAAAACCGTCAGAGGTGGTTGAACCAGAGTGACTCCATCTTGAATACGGGCTGGATAAACAGAAACCGAAATCTGCTGGGCTGTTCCCGGGAGGTTAGACATTCTTAGCCACATGAGGTTCATGGTTAAAGGAATAGTTGAATTCATGCTGAGCAAACAGACCCAAGACTTAACAGACCCAGGAAATGTCCTAATGTCCCGATGTCTTAAGAACAAAAGCATTGTTAGTTTAAGAATAAGTTTCGCTTTAAAGATACAGATTCTTGTGAAGATGGTAGTTACACAAAGATTAGCACTCCTCTGACACAGTCCTGGAGTGGAGCACATCCCCCACGGGTTTTGCTTTGTTATTCTGTATATAAACAAGCACTTGAGGTAAGATGGAGGCGTTCCTCCTCTTGCCTTTGGGAGCGCCCTGCTCTGTCTATGAAGTAGCCCTTGCTTTATTCCTATACTTTCTTAATAAACTGGCTTTTGCTTTACTCTGTGGACTTGCCCCCAATTTTTTCTTGTGCAAGATCCAAGAACCCTCTCTTGGGGTCTGGATTGAAACCCCTTTCAAGTAACAAAACCACAGTGGACCTGATTTTCTTAAAGAGAGTTCCTGAGAGTTCATAAGAAAAGATTTGAGTTCTGATTGTATCCAGATCAACCAGCCTGACCTGGACATGTTGACAATTGTCTCTGCCATTAGAGGGAAGTCTCCATCCAGGAGAGGTGGGAGATAGAGCCAGTGCCCATTTGCCTTCTAAGCAAATGCATCAGAGCCTGTTCTAATAGGGAAAGAAAGTATAACTAATGAAATTAAATTCAGGGAAGGAAGATGAGCTCTACTAATGATTAATGTTCAACTTAATAGATCAGCAAGACATGCTGAGTTGAGAAGCTGCCCAGAGGGTTCCAGTCCGCTGCCCAAGCACAGCAGGAACAACGAGAGGAGCAACTTCGGTTCCCCACACCCGCGGCTTGTCTCTGGGGAAACACAGTTATTAATTGCTTTAAAATGTCAGTCGCTTTGCTTCAAAGTAGCCACTTCCCCTGCTGCTTTCTGATGTCCCCCTTGAAAATGACTTCCAGTGTGGACATTGACTCTAGCTTGTGTTTAAAACAGAATTTTGGGGCTGGGCTCAGTGGCTCACGCCTCTTTGGAAGGCCAAGGCGGACAGGTCAGCTGAGGTCAGGAGTTCGAGACCAGCCTGGCCAGCATGGTAAAACCTCATCTCTACTAAAAATACAAAAATTAGCTGAACACGGTGGCGAGCGCCTGTAATCCCAGCTACTCAGGAGGCTGAGGCAGAAGAATCGCTTGAACCTGGGAGATGGAGGTTGCAATGAACCAAGATCACACCACTGCACTCCAGCCTGGGTGACAGAGGGAGACTCTGTCTCAAAAAATGAATTTCGGGGCCACCCACCTATCAATGCACTAGCCTTTTACATCTTTTTTTCTTTTAAAGACAGGGTTCCACTCTGTGACCTGGACTGGAGTGCAGTGGTGCAATCATGGCTCACCAAAGCCTCCATTTCCTGGACTCAAGTGATCTTCCTGCCTCAGCGTCTCAAGTAGCTGGGACCACAGGCCCAACACCAAGCCTGCCCAACACAAGCCTTTTACAAAGTGACAAATCAGCTCAGTTCAACACATGTGGGTGGGATCCTGCTGTTCTGCCCCTGCCCTGCCCCTGTGCCTGCACCCTCAGAAGGCAAATCTCACAGGGAACAGACTCACCCAGAACCGTGTGAGGCAGGGTCCTCGGGTGCTTCCAGAGAAGAAGACAGCTAGAAGGGGCCTCAGCAGAGACAGTGCCTGTGGGCCAATGGTGGCCCCACTGTCTTCCTTCATGAAGGGACAGGCCCTGGGCTCAGAGCCATGTGCCAGCTGGGGCTGGGATCTTCTGCTCTTGCTTTACTAGGTGCCAGCGACAGATAGGAAAGGACCACTCCCCCAGGGTTCCCCTTTGGGACACGTGGCCTCCTTCCCTCTCCATCCCTTTCCTCCTGGGATTTCATGGAGCCCCAACTGTGTGCTGGGCCCTCTGGCTGCTAAGGTCACCAGGCTTCAGGCCCTGCTCTTCCAAGAGATCCAGACAAGCTGCCTGGGAAGTGAACAGTGGGAGGCGACACACCAGGAGAACTGGAGCAGGCACGTGCCATGGTGCAGTGTGGGGAGGGGTGGACATCTGTGTGACAACAAAATCCTCCCTCTGTTTTGAACCTCGCTGTATTGAACTCTGCAGTCTTTAAAATAATGTAATCTCTAGGACTCTGCAGCTTCCCAAATCCTACTGACCTGTGATTCGGATAAGAACTGATCTCATTTGTGTCTGAATGAGTGAATGTTGTCTGTGCAAGCAGCTGACTTCAGGGCTAGGCTGGTATCCAGCATCATAAGAGCAAAGGCATGCTTTGTGGTTACAGATTGGCACTGGAGCGGCCCTCCCTCCCTATCCTGTGGGGCCCTCGAGGGTCCAGGGGCGAGGAGAGCCAGTGTCGGCAGCCTGCCTCAGTGCGTGTTTCCTGAGCACCTCGTGACCTTGCTGGGAGTGTGTCTGATCAGCCATTTCCCTTGGGACTAAATATTTGGTCATGGCAGCAGGAGAGAATTCCATCAGTGGATAGCTCTATTTTTAAGGCTCCGGTTTTGTTTTCTCTTTCCCGAGAGGCAGTCCGTGCAGCAGGCTTGAGCCTCTCTCACTGACAGTCTGCCCGCATGTTAAGCAGGCACCGGACACTTGCTGGAAGGCAGGGAATTGCAATGAAAGAGGACGGAGGTGAGAGGCTGTGCTCCTTGGGGTGAAGGCAGTTTCTGTGCTCCTGGAATCTACTGTCAAGCCAAAGCAATGCCTGCTTGCATGCTTCCTGAGGGGTGTGTGTGCATGCGCGTTATGTGTGCATGCTTATTCTCTGATAATAGCATCCTGTTTGCCTATCCCTGCCTGAAGCATCCCTTCCTGCAACCCCACTAATCAGTTCATTTGCTCACCTTCCCATATGAATGTATCTCTTTGCCCATCCCTTTGCCTGGGACAACCTGCCCATTTCCAGCCCTCCTCTCTTTTCTTCTCTTTTCTGCAAAAACTCGTGGGATGCTACATGAGTCTGTTTTATGTTGCCATAAAGAAATATCTGAGACTGGGCAATTTATATACAAAAAGAAAGTATAAGTGGCTCATGGTTCTGCAGGGTGTACAGTAAGCGTGGTGCCCTCATCTGCTTCGGGGAAGGCCTCAGGAAGCTTTTACTCATGGCAGAAGGGAAGGGAAGCTGGCATCTCACATGGCGAGACAGGGAGAAAAAGAGGTGCCCGGCTCTTTTATTTTATTATTTATTGTATTTTTGTGTGATTATTTTTAACTTTTATTTTAGGATCAGGAGCACATGTGCAAGTTAGTTATATAGGTAAACTGTGTGTCATGGAGGTTTGATGTAGATTATTTCATCACTCAGATAATGAGCATAGTACCCTATGGACATTCTTCCTGATCCTCTCTCCTCCCCCTTCCACCCTCAAGCAGGCCTCGGTGTCTGTTGTTCCCTTCTTTGTTCCCATTGGTTCTTATCCTTTAGCTCCCATATATAAGGAAGAACATGTGGGGTTTGGTTTTCTGTTTCTGCATTAATTCACATCAGATAATGGCCTCCAGCTCCATCCATATTCCTGCAAAAGACATGATCTCATTTTTTATGGCTGCATAATATTCTATGGTGCATATGTACCATGTTTTCTTTATTCAGTCCACTGTTGATGGGCACCTGGGTTGATTCCATGTCCTTGCTATTGTGAATATGCTGCAGTGAACATATGTGTGCATTTGTCTTTATGGTAGAATGATTTATTTTCCTTTGGGAATATACCCAGTAATGGGATTTCCGGGTCAAATGGTAATTCTGTTTAAGTTCTTTGAGGAATTGCCACACTGCTTTCCACAATGGCTGAGTTAGTTCATCCTCCCACCAACAGTGTACAGGAATTTCCTTTTCCATGCAATCTTGCGCCAGGCTCTTTTAAACTACCAGCTCTTACATGAACTCGTTGCTGCAAGGAAGGCACCAAACCATTCATGAGGGACACGCCCCCATGACCCAAACATCTCCCACCAGGCCCCACCTCCAACATTGGGATCAAATTTCGACATGACATTTGGAAAGGACAAATATCCAAACCATGTCAAGGACCCTCTAACCTAATAGCTCAATCTCAGCTCTCCTGAAAGCTGGCCCTGTGGTTTTTGCACACGCGCTTCATCAGTCCGGGCTCCTTTCTCCTTTGTGACAATGTGACCTCTCATAGGAGACATGCTGCCTGCCCAGAGCCCCATCAGAGGCTTAGCCACTCTTGCTGTCCAGTCTCTCCAGAGACATTGCAACCCTCCTCTTACGTACCCGCTGCTCATGCCCTGAGTGATAGATGGTGTTGTGTGGGCAGTGCTCCTGTTACACACCTGCCATTTGTGTCCTGAAGAATAGGTGGCATTGTGTAGGCAATGCTCCTGGTTTCTGCTGGAGAATTGCCTCCTGCCATTTTGGTCCATTTTGACCTTTCCTGCCCCCACAGTTTTTACCTCTCTAGGACTGGTGCAGATGAGCATGGCTGGAGGCCAGTCAGGTAGACATTAATTCTTGGTCTGTTCACCCCTTGGGAAATGCTCCTTCCAACAGCGCCTCTAGGAGAACTTCCCCTAATGCATAGGGTCCCACCCTTTAGGCTTTCTTACCGCCTACTCCTGGACACAACGGTTGATCCACACGCGAGCACTGGAGCCATTTGGGACAATCATGGAATCACCCGGCGATGTTTTGAATGGAGTTGATGGTGAAAAACACAGTCTCTGTGCTGTCAATAAATATCCTCCTGTTCTGGCCGGAGCCATCCTGGGAGAATAGGGCTGTCATGCGGGGAGGCAGATAGTGGGCTCCTAGTGATGCCTGAACCTTGAGCACTTCTCCACTGCCATTTGCTTCTGTTGGCACATCCACATCCCTCTTGAACCGCAGCAACCAGGAGGAGGCCGGGCAAAGACCCTGGGAGGGAGGTGAAGTGGGGCATAGTTGAAAAAACAACATGATTTGGTAACACACTTCAGCATTGAGCCCAAGGGAAGGTGGCTTTTGAAAAAAAACATATAAGAACATGACCTTTGCCACTGCTCTTGTAGAAATGGCAGAACAGGAGAACGGGGCTGAGTGAGAGGTCACCTTATCCATGGGTAGTGCCTGCGAGGCGTCTGCAACATTGACCCGGCGCTCTCCCCACTGTGGGTGTGTTCCCTGTGGGTTCAAGGGTTAGTGAAAAAGAAAACAGCAAAGCAAGGTCATGTTAACTGGAAAATGTGATTATCTTAGAAAAGACAAGACACCATGAGGGCTTCTCCAGCTCCCCTCCCAAGAAGACACATTTATTCAGATGTGCCTGGATCCCAAAAAGCCCCTTTTTGTAAAGGTTAGCAGGAAGAAAAGCCTTTGATGCACCTTTGTTCTGGATGCGAGAATATTTTTGACATTCGGGCTATATGGCACGTCTGGATGTTTTTCTACTTCTTCAGACTTCCTGGATCGAAATCAAGCTTCTCGCCTCTAAAGATCTCAAATATCTAACTTTCACCAGCCAATGGTGATAGGGCATTTTCAGGATCTAAGACAAAAATAAACAAACCCTGAAAGTAAACAAGATAAAGGCAGTAGCAGGGACACCCTACAATCATTGTGCAGGCACAGTCACAAAGCAGAGGCCCCTGTGGGGTCCAGTCCCACAGCATTGCAAAGTGACCCCAAAGTGGCACGTCTTGATGGAATCGAGGTTTCTATGACCAGGCTGAGGGTGCACCCAGGCAGAAGAGACACAAGTCCCAGTAGGATCTGTGGTCTGTGTTTTTTCTAAAGAGAGTTCCACGAGTTTCAATATTTAAAGGGGAAAGATCAAGTGGGAGGGGAAGAAAAAATGAAAAAAAAAGGAAGGAAGGTAGGCAATGAGGGCAGTGTTACCTTCTTGAAAAGCCTGGATCTGTGCTCAGTGAACATGCATTTCGCACGTCAAAAGGAAGGCACGAGGTGGCGGCGGGGGGCGGGGCAGTCAATGATGCTTTTGTCTGAAGCCCAGTAAATCTACATTTTACATAAGCAAGCATGTGAAATGACAGTTATCTGGGAACAAAAGGAAGGTAGTTTTTGCATGACTGGGTTCCCAAGCTTAACCTTCCCTTTGGCTTGGTGAGTTTCAGGTCCTGAGATTCGGTTTTTCTTTCACAGCATTAGAAAAGGAAGATGGATTTCAACGTATTTAGATAAGGCAAGCTGTTCTAATTCCACCCATACTACACTTCTCTCTGCTGTCTTGGTCTGGTAGCTACACTCAGCAACATTTTCTTTTGGCTTGTGCAAATACTTGAATATTAAAGTATTGAAAATTTAAATACAAGTGTCAGGTATTCACTTGAACATAAATTAATATCTGAATATCTGGAGGTGGATATAGGGTGTAGGGTTAAGGGGAATTCTACTGTGTTCTCATATCCCTGGTCACCTAAAGAGTTCATTCAAAGTTATTTATGTATTTATTTATTTATTTATTTTGAGACAGAGTCTCGCTCTGTCACCCAGACTGGAGTTTAATGGCGCAATCTCGGCTCACTGCAACCTCTGACTCCTGGTTTCAAGTGATTCTCCTGCCTCAGCCTCCCAAGTAGCTGGGATTATAGGCATGCACCACCATGCCCAGCTAATTTTTTTTGTATTTTAATAGAGATGAGATTTTGCCATGTTGGCCAGGCTGGTCTCAAACTCCTGGTATCAAGTGATCCACCCACCTCGGCCTCCCAAAGTGCTGGGATTATGGGTGTGAGCCACTCAATGTAATTTAAATAGTAGTTTCTATAATACTAATTCATGGGAATAACCCCATTTTACTGATGGGAAAACCGAGGCCCTGAGATGCTGAATCTGTCTACAAGTGGGATCTGACTCCTATAACAGTGCTCCTAGCTCATTTAAAAACATAATAGGCACCTTTTCTGTGAAGAAGGTGGAAAATTGCTTCGAAAGGGCTTTGAAATCTACTACGTAGAGTGCCTTGGAGAAAAGGCCACTAGAATACAATGTGAAATGCAGTGAATTTTGTATTTAAATTGACTCAAAGGTTTACACTTGTCAAGGTGGGGAAATAGCAAGTCAATGACTGTACTGCACACAGAAATTACACAACTTCTGAAAATAAATTGTGTTACTCTAATGGATTTTACCTATGAATTAAAAATTGAAAACTCAATTTTCTCTTTGGCCAGCTGTGAGCTTTTGCCTGATAGAAACTGAGTTCCAGCTGACACAGAACCCCACGGCTCCCTCAGGACCCTGGGCACAGGGTCCCAGCTCACACAGGACCCCTGGCTCCCTAAGGATGCTGAGTGCAGAGTCCCGGCTCACACAGGACCCCTGGCTCCCTCAGGACCCTGGGCAGAGTCTTAGCTCACACAGGACCCTTGGCTCCCTCAGGACACTGGGCACAGAGTCCCAGTTTACACATGACCCCTGTCTCTCCCACACCTGCTGACTGATGAATTCCTGTGTGTTTTGTATCCATGACCCAAATCAGGTAAAAGCTACATAGAGAAAAGGTAGGCAGTGAGCACAAGGATCGTGTGACGCCCTGCTATGGGTGTGGCACCTGCGGCCTCAGGGGCATGTAGGCTGGCAGCCGCTGTCTCCATGAAGGGTATGTAGGTACTGCCATCACCTTGGGGTCAGCATCTAGGGCCCTATTGGAGTTCACACTCAGCTCTGTTTGGCATCAGATTCTGTCTGGGATGTACAGCAGAAATTAGAGATGTGGGTTGGAAGTGGGGCTCAGAGATGAGAGACAGATGTGGCCAACTGAAAAGTAGGCTGGGCTCCAGCTCTGGCTGCAGATGGGTGGAAAAGTCAGAGGCGCAGTAGCTGTTCCCCAGCTGCGAACAACTGGTGGAACAGGAGAATCCAATGGAAAGAGGCTGCACGGTGCTCACCTGAGTGGCCAGGCCTCCAGGCCGGGCGAGGGGGACTCCAAGGTGAGCAGGTCAGAGGTGCTCCTGGTTTTCCCATCAGCACCGGTCAGTGTCTGGGGGATGCCCGGGAGGAGCAGCAGAAGCCCTGGGTCCCTGCTACCCATGGAGTCCAGAGGGCCAGGCCTTTACCCTGGGATCGGGGAGCCAGGGCATCATAGACACCTCCTGCCTCATGCTGTCCCTGAGCCCTGGGGCATCACTCAGACACTCTTCCATGGCAAGGGCGCTCTATCCGGTGCAAGCCAGGAGCCACGGGAAGATTCGATCAGGAGACTGTGGGTGCCTTCGCAGGCTTTTAGGAAACTCTGATGGACTCATAAGGCCTCTCTTTCCTGGCACTGGTCAGGGGCACTGAAGTGTGTGGCTGGTGTATGCCACATCTGTCTTGTCCTCCAGAGGAACTCCCTGGATCAGAGTTAGGCAGGGACACGCCACCTGTTTCTGGGATCTCCAATCACTGCCACTGGAATCTAAGGGGACTCACCCAAACCCACCCACATCACAAAGCGATGTTCCAAATGAGTTTTTCCAGCAGAGCACACAGAGACCCTCTTCAATAACTGCTTAATATCTGTAATAGGTCTGATGCGTGTCTTCTAAGATAGAGTCCTGTTGAGAAGGCTGGCTGAGCTCCCGCGTGTCTGGCATCTGGCTCGGCAGAAGGGATTTTCGTGTCTGCTTGCAGGCCAGGACCCAGTCTGGCTCTGGATGGAATGCTGGCCTTGCACAAAGGAAGGGAGCCACAGAAGGCAGGATTCAGTGGCTGAGTCCCCCAGGGATGGAAGACACAGGACGTGGAATGCAGGTGTCCTCTGAGCAGGGGCAGGGAACACGGAAGAGGGTGGTCTCAGGCTGTGCAGAAAGAAAGGTGCCCCTTAGGCTTTCTGGGTGAAGCCCTTGGCTTTAGAAAGACCCATCTCTTGAGGGGCATTTGGGGTGAGGCAGGGTGGAGAGGCCTTGGAGTAATGATGTCAGGGCATGTGAAGGAAGAGAAGTGGTCCTCTGTGCTGGGTTTTGGCAGAGAAGACTTGGAAAGGATTTGAGTTAATACATTTTAAACAATGAGTTTTCAAAGGTTGTTCCAGGCAGTCTCTGTAGAAGACTCTCGTGGGAGGAAGACATCTCCAACCACATTTCAGGAGCCAGCCCTACAGCTTTATCCATGCCAACAGCTGAAAACGGCACCAAGCAGCAAATGTGCAAAGAAGTGTGTGGAGATGCCGTGGGGATTCAGGCCTTCAGCCTTGCCCTCCAGGAGATGACCACACTGGAAAGTTCTGCTCCACCGAGCTTTTGTAGGCATTGTCAGAGAGCAGAGCGGTTCCACACCCTGCATTGCAACGGGGGCTTAATGCAGTGGCTGTGACTGTTCCCTCCACTGGGGAGCTCAGCGCAGAACTCCCTGCTACAAGGCTCTGTCTCTAAGCACCTGCCTCCCCGGAATGAGTCATCACAACCAAGAGAGCTTGCAACCAAGACTACACAGCCCTCCTCCTTGTAAGGAAAAAAAGTGACAGGTATTAAATGGTGGCTATTTGAGGAAATAATAATAAATATATTTGGCAGAGTGAGGCTGGTGACTGCTTGAGTCTCGATGGCTGAGACTCTGTCAGTCTTCCCATTATGAAACCCATTTTTCAGGGTTTATAACTTGAAAGTAAAAATGTGCTCCAGGCAGAAGAAACCTGGCACACAAGGTCTTTGTCCAGAAAGAGGGAACTGAACAGATTAGTTTAGATCAATTTGAGATTGTAAAGAAAAACTGTCCTGGGTACGCAGATGGGTCTGGCACTGGGACAAATCACCCAATTTTTTTTGTAAGCAAGTTACCAGTAGGGGAATGTTCGTGGAAATATTGCCCAGAAAGTACCTGCCTGATGTTTAACTGGAAGTGCCTATAGGTGGGTCAGATTCTGGGGGCAAAGCACATTGGCCCAGCGGCTGCAGGAGAGTAGAGGAGAGGGCACCTTTCCCCCTAGAAAGAGCTCAGATAGCATCTGAGGCTCTAGGAACTGTGCCTGATTTCCTGACCTTTCTGAGGGAATTCATCAAACCTGCCATCTAAAGGCTATTCAGTGCTGACTGTCCTCCTGATGTCATAAGTCAAATTCCTGCTTCTAGGTCATGCAGGTCCCAAAAGAATTACTTTGCCTAATAAATGAGGACCCAAATGGGGAATGCTGGTTCTCCATCATCAGATGCCTCCGCTCCATTTCCCAAAGCCCTTAGTAAGCAAGGTAACTAGATTCCTGTCCAAATGCAATGTTCAAGGTCTAGAAAATAATCAAATGAAATGAAATCTCATCCTGGGCAGCAATGAAGAGCCTTTAGACCATCAGTATTGCTAGTAGGCCATGGTGTCTTGCTGATAGAACTGTGGATTCAGCAGTGGGCACACACGCATTTGCATCGATTGTTTATCATTAGAGGGTGGAGATAGGTAAGCTGCGGCAGCGATCATGCTTCCTGGGAATTCTCAGTTCCAGGCCCTTGGTCCAAACTCTTGGCTGGGTTTGGTTGGGAACCTCCATAGTTGTAGCATCCCATGGACCAGCTTAGCAGTTTAAAAACATTCTTCTATTTTATTAATTTTGTATTTTTTTAGTGAGTAGGGATGAGCTTTACCTTGTTGGCCAGGCGCTCTCGAACTACTGACTTCAAGTGATCCGCCTGCCTTGGCCTTCCAAAGTGCTGGGATTACAGGCGTGAGCTGCCGCACCTGGCCTAAAATAATTCTATTTTTTTTCTGTGGGAAATTTGGAAAGTATAGAAAAAAATAAATAGGAAAAATTAAATACCCAGGCTGCATCATCTGTCCATAACTATAGCTAGCCAGTGTTAACATTTTAAAATTCCATCCAATCATTTCTCGGTGATACAGAGCCATATGCTTCACAAAAGTGAGATTCTATTGTATATTTTTACATTCTGATTTATGTACTTAGCATTGTAATAGGTGCATTTATCTGTCTCCATAGATATTCTCAGAAAAATACTATTTAAAAATTAAGTCCATAATCATCCCTTGTATGGATTTTAAATATTATCTTTATGGACATATTGTTGTTCTTATTTTTTGCTATTACAAAAAAAATGCCTTGATGGACATGTTTAAACATAAATACTTTTATGCTTCTGATTATTTCTTTAAAATACGCTCCTGGAAGCTCCTAAAAATGACTGCATCAAAGAATGAACCTATTACAAATTGTTCTGATACAAAGTAAGACACCCGCCCCACCACGTACAGCGTAAAATGCTTCCGCTTTCCTGAAGGCAGAGGGTTTCCAAAACAAAGCTGAAATTCTTGGATAGGTTAATATGGCCACGCCTCTTTTTGCTTTTTTTTTTTTCTGTTGTGGAGGTAAAAATACCAAAATAGTATTAGTCCACTTTTCTGTGTTGGTTGGTAATATTTCTTCTTTATTCCTCCTTCCCTCCCTCTCCTAGTTTTGGCACATTGAGAGCAGTTCGCAGTCCCAGCCTCCTGCCTTTGACCATGACCATATAACTTGCTTGGCCGATGTGACATGAACAGACATGTGCCAGAAGCTTTTTGTGTATGTGTGGAGTTTCTGCCCATCCTTTTTCCCTCCTGCCCTCAGCCATGATGAGAGCATGCCCAGCTCGTCACTGGGCCCAGAATGAAGAGCTGTATGGAACACACCTAAGCCCTAGTGTCACTCTGGAGCCCAGCCGGCCAAACAGTAGCTGATGAGCAGTAGCTCATCCACGAATGAGATCTAAATGAATGTGATTTCAGCCACAGAAATTTGGGAGTTTGTTACATGGTATTATCACAACAAAACCTGCTTTGAAGAGCTTTGTTTGTCAGACGAGGAATATGAAGTTTAGAAAGATGAAGCAATTTGACCAAAGTTACCCAGGAATCAATGGAAGAGTCCTGTTGAAACTCAAGTCTGCCCTAGTTCTCGACGCAGTATTGCAATGTGGTTGGTGCACACAAGCACGGCCTTATAGTTTCCTGTTTGCTGGCTGGAGTTCTAGGGATTTCCACTGATGCCTATGGCAGCTGTAGGCCTGAGATTCTGCCCCACTTAGGAAGACAGTAGCTATCGTAGACGAGGTGATGGACTGGGCTAGAGCAGGCCCTGGGGAAGGTGGCAGCAAAACAGCCAGTGTGAAATGACTGGCCTGTTTAAGTCACTTATCACAACGAGTAATTCATTTAGAATTTGAGAAAACGAATGTCAGAATGTAGTGCTTCACACACACGCGGATTCATATGTGTGAACATGAGCTGGGGAGTCACACTGCTCAGTGTTAAATTCCAGTTCCCTTGCTCCCTAGTTTTCTGACTTCAAGGTTATTGGAACATCTGTGTGTTTCGCTTCTTCCTCTGTAACATGAGATGACAGGAGTGTTTTCCTCATACAAATGATGTGATGATTAAATAAAATGAACTTATAAATACATGGAAAAGTGCCTGGCATATAGTAGGCACTCAATAAATATTAACTACTCTTCTACCTCAGTCTACCGAGTGGCTGGAACTACAGGCACCTGCCACCATGCCCGGCTAATTTTTTGTATTTTTAGTAGAGACAGGATTTCACCGTGTTAGCCAGTATGGTCTCGATCTCCCGACCTCGTGATCCACCCACCTTAGCTTCCCAAAGTGCCGGGATTACAGGTGTGAGCCACCGCACCCGGCCCAAAGTCAGGCAATAATTTATACTACAAGAAGGAAATAAAAACCTCAAGGGGTGGTAATGACAATGATTGTCTGAAACAGACACGCCTGGATCACCCACAGGATGTGAGGAGAGCCAGGTGACCAGCACTGGCCCTCTCGCTTCTGGGCAACCTCTCCTTCTCGTTCAGCTCCTGGTTCCTCACCCCTTTTCCACTGTCCTGCCTTTCTTCCCTCCCCCACCCTTTCTCCTCATGTCCCTTTCCCCTGCTGCAAATTTTGCTGGTATTAGCCATAATGTGACCTGAAAGGTTTCCTTGTTTTAGGTATACCTCATTTAATAAATAGGTGATGAGCGAAATGGTAAATAAATAAATAACTACTAGTTTTAGTATCTGCCCTTCATAGCCCATTGGACTTGATCTAAAGCACTGGCCACCTTAGCTTACTTTTTCTGCTAATTGAACCAATTAACAGTCCATGGTTCAGATATGAGAGTTTCTGAACATAAAATCAGCCCTGATTATTTGGAGTTGCGTTCCTTTGATCATTAGTAAGGTTGGATGTGCATATTGGCAAGTGGTGCAGTTGAGGACTTTGCCAACAAGCAAGATGTTTAAAATCATATTTCAATCTCATCTCCAATTTTGTCTTTATCAAAATCCTCTGATTATAATCCAGTTGCACAGAGCATGAGACTGATGTGCGTTAGGAATCCCATTGGCCCTGAAATCTCTAAAGCCTCTTTCTCTTTGGACTCCACACATGAACACATGCCATTTGTATGTTTCTAATATTGAGTGTCAGCTCCTTAAAAACCAGTAGGCAAATAAATGAACAGAAAAGAAAGATATATATCTGGGCCTGGAGATTATAAGTGATATGAATTTATGGCTGTGGCCAGATTGCCAGAGTCATTTAGGATTTAACACAGTTGTCAGCAGAAGGTTAGCTCACAGGGAGTCTTCTGGATTCTGGGATCCAGCCAAAGGCCAGCAAGACAACTGGGGAACAGAGGTGGAAAAATTGGCTAGCTTCTGCTGATCAGTCAGATGCTCAGCCCCACTGAAAGTTAGTTTTGTTACTTTGAATGGATGATGCTGCTTCCTGCTGACTGAGCTCAGCCTGGTGCCTTTCTCCTCCTCCCTGCAAACTCCATTAACTGCTGGAGGTTGAGGCCTGGGCCTCTCCTTGGACCAAACCTGCATGTGCTCCTGGTGATACATGAAACAGGAGAAGTGGGGTGGAGGTGCAGAAAGTGAAGGGTCCTAGACGTCAAGTGGAAACTTGGTGCCACTAACCTTCTTTTTTTTTTTTTCCTGCCACATCGACCAAAGCCAGGACATTCTTTTCTTTGTGGAATCTACTTTTCCAATGGAGTGTCCTATATGACTAAACACTTTGATTATATATATATATATAGTTTGTTTTGTTTTGTTTTTGATGGAGTCTCGCTCTGTTGCCCAGGCTGGAGTGCAGTGGCACGGTCTCGGCTCACTGAAATCTCCACCTCCTAGGTTCAAGTAATTCTCCTGCCTCAGCCTCCCAAGTAGCTGGGATTACAGGCGCCTGCCATCGCACTCAGCTAATTTTTTGTATTTTTAGTAGAGTTGGGGTTTTGCCATGTTGGCCAGGCTGGTCTCTAACTCCTTACTTCAGGTGATCCACCCACCTCGGCCTCCCAAAGTGTTGGGATTGCAGGCATGAGCCACCGTGCCCGACCCAATTAACCTTCTTATCAAGAGGAAAGGAAAATCTCCCAGTCAGTTGCCATCCTCTTGAAACCTGGAGGTGTCTGGTCTGTGTAACCATTTCCCCTACCTGTACCTATTATAGTGCTTACTGTACAACGAGTCCCCAATCATTGTTTACTTTTATCTTTTTCCAGGACTGACAAGTGTGTTGTGTTCAATAATACTTAGAAAGAAATAAATAATCACATAATCTCTGAGTGAAGAGGAACTTTGGAGGCAGCTATTGCCTGTCTTCTGTGATGTATTTAACTGACCTCTAATGTAATTAATTCCACTGACGGGCAGTCGTGATGCTCAGATGCTTTTTATTATACTGACTGGAAACGAACCTATTTTTTAGCAGAGTGAGGGGAGAAGGCGTCCCAGGCCTTGTAGACAAATCCTTTACCCCCTGCTCGATCTTCTCTCATTGCAGATGAGTCCTTGGCTCAGCAGAATGGGCCTAGGTGGAGCTTGAAATTAACGAAGTGATGATGCTTCCAGCTTTTTGAGCAAGAAGAAGTTTGGCCTCCAGTTATTACACCTTGAGGTCAGCGGGTATCTCAAGTGCGAGTAGCTATAAAAGTGAGCTGATGTAGTAACACTACCAAAGCAATGTTTTCTCTAAATATTTCAGACCCTCCCATTATAAATCATTTATTATGATTACCCTTTTGGTGTCATGGAATGAGATGATGAGCTTTTCTTAATGAACTATTTCATAGGCATATTTTTTCCATTTATCTTGGTGTTGGATGCTATGTGACCTGAATGGCAAATGAGGAAATACTTGTGCAAATCCTGAAATGCACACATCTCCCCATGCCAGAGTGCAGGAGCGGACAGGACTTTCCCTGGCAGCAATAGGAGCCTGGTCCTGAGTAGGGCCTCTCCAGCCTGACTGCACCATAGCAGTCGGGTGATCTCTGACTTGGGGTGTGCCATGTTCCCAGAACCCCTTTGTCAAGGAGTTCAGTGGGAGCTGGAGGAAGCATCCACATCTTTAAAAGCCAACCTTAACTGGTGAGAAGAAAAGTGATAAACATTCAAACACAATTTGAACTTTTAACTTAGCCTTTTGAGTTCATCTATATCCATTTCCAGAAAAGGTCATGGGCTGAGGTGGTGCTTCACTGAAATAAATGCACTTTGGAGCTGACAGTAACCCAGCAAGGCCAGGGACCCTGAAGAGACCCCTCCCCACACTTGTAATCATCAAACATGCTACATCTTAGAAATTGGATCCACAGGCTTATGGCAACTTGACACAAAGTGTATCTCAGGTTAGGCAATCTGATTTAAATATCTTAGTGTTAGACAGTCTCTACTTGACATTGTGAAGACACATGTAATGGAACCAAGATTAGAATATCAAGATGACAAGAAGGATTGTACCATGAAGATAGTAAAAGTCACATACATTCTGGGGTTACACATTTAATTTAAAATAGTTGTATTTCCTGTTCCTAGGGTCCCTGTAACTCTCTCGTCTGCTATATTTATATTACATAAGTAATTTTAAATGAGTCAAAGTGTCTTGCTCCTCGGCCCACTATAGAATGGCAGTGTTCCTTTTTAACATTTCTACTTCTTAGATCCTGCCTTCACTGCAATGGGAATTCATATAGGGTTGGAGTAGGTTGTTCTTCTCACCAAATTCCCAAGCCTACATAAAATGGTAGCTTCATGTTTCACTGGACCCAGCTCTACAGAAAGCAGTGGACAAAAAAGGTCTGTGATGGACTTAGGACCCAAGGAGGCAAAACAGAGTTTGACTTTTCCCTTGGGGCTCTGCAAATGTCAAAGAGGGCCACCCACGGGGCCAAATGACGTGCATATTGCACCTGGGTGATGCTGCCCCAGCTTCTCCCCACCGTGGATAGGATCAACAAATGTTTCCCAGCTGAGAGGCACTCACAGCACCAGGGTGATCACGAAGTTGCCCAGTTGGGTGAAGACTATCCAGAAACTGGAGGATAACCTCACCCACTCTCAGTGACCAGTAGAGTCAATAGTAAGCCAGAAGTGACAGCCTTCTTTCCACCACCTCTTACTTTGTTTCCCCATGTCACAGTCAGCTATACCTTCCTTAGCTGTAACTCTGATCATGGCCCCCTCTGTTTTAGACCTTTCACTTTGTCCCTGGAATGGACTGGAGCATCCGCTTCTCGTCCTCTGAGGTCCCATGTGCGCTGCACCCACCCTTCCTCAGCCTCCCCATCACATGGTGCTCTCCAAGCCCATGGGCTGGGCCTGCTCCCAGGGCCTCCACTGCCACCCTCTGCCCAGCTGCAGAGTTTCCACATGTGTCTTAGCCTGTTCTGTGCTGCGTTAACAGAATACCTGAGACTGGGTGGTTTATAAATAATGGAAATGTATTTCTTACCATTCTAGAGGCTGGAAAATCTAAGATCAAAATGCCAGCAGGTTTGGTGTCTGGCGAAGGCCCACTCTCCACTTCCAAGATGATGCCTTGAACACTGCATCCTCCAGCATGGAGGAAACACAGTTCCTCACATGGTAGAAGAACAAAAGAGGAAAGAGAGAGTCCACTCTCAAAAGCCCTTTTATTTAAGATATCAAACCCACCTATGAGGGAAGAGCCTTCATGGCCTTACCATCTCTTAAAGGCTTCACCTCCCAAGACCATTACATTGGCAATTACATTTCAATGTAAGTTTTGGAAATGTACATTTGGAAAGAAACATTCAAAACATAGAAACATGTGTTGTCCTCTCAGCCTGGAACCAGGTCCTCATTCTTGTCTTTGTCATTATGATCAACCTTCAGGCCTCCACTTAAGCAAGTTCTGAAGTCAGTGAATACTTCTGCAGCATGGAAGTGCCAGGACCCTCGTTGGCCCCTTATGGCCAAATAACCTCACTCTCCATTGGAAGAGAAAGCCTCACTCTCCATTAGAAGGCCAGGAGAGCAAAATCGGGGATTGCTTTAAAAACAAACAGTGTGGCAATAAAGAATTTCAGAAGAAAATAAAGAATTTACCACTGCTCCGTCATGAATGCTCATAACATGCTGGGGAGTAGGAACTATAGTTATCACAGCCTCTTTTTGATAGAGAAGGGAAATTGTCCAGAATTATGCAAAGTGTAAGTGGCCAAGTCAGCATGTGAACTTGGGCCCCTACTTTCCTGTGCTGTCTCTCATACCTTCTGCAGGGAAGTGTCCTTGGGTACCTCTTCATACCTCTTCATACCTCTCCCCTCCACCTAGACCAGGACTACACGCTATAATAGACCCAGCTCCTGTTGCTTCATAATGCACAGACTGCAATGTCCTAATCATCATGACAATGACTATTTCCAGTGCTTCTCACCTGCTGAGTGGTTAAGTTCTTGCGGGCAGAGCCTTGTCTGTTCTCCCCGCTGTGTGTGTCTCATCACTTGGCAGAGCCTCTGCCCTGCAGTCACTGACTGGGCTGAGCCTTTTTTCTACCACTGGGTGAGCATCTCAGCTGTCCGGCTAGCTGGGGACAGGCTGAGGGAGTTCTGCTTCCAGATGTCTTGTCTGAACTTTTTTTTTCTTTTTCTTGAGACAGGGTCTCACTCTGTTACCCAAGCTGGAATGCAGTGGCACAATTACAGCTCACTGCAGCCTAGATCTCCCAGGCTTAAGTGATTCTCCCACCTCAGCCTCCCAAGTACCCAGGACCCAGGGCCTGCCCCAAGGGCCTCAACCATGTCTAGCTAATTTTTGTATTTTTTTGTTTGTTTGTTTTTTGTGGAGACAGGGTTTTCCCATGTTTGCAAGGTTGGTCTCGAACTCCTGGCCTTAAGCAATCTGCCTTCCTCAGCCTCTCAAAGTATTGGGATTATAGGCTGAGCCATGATCAGCCTTGTCTGCACGTTTGAATGGCTCCCTTGGCAGGGTTCTGTGCACGATGGCAGTGGGGGACAGAAGACAGGACTCCTGCCTCAGAGGTTATCTGGGAGAATGGGGAGAGAGGTGCTAATCCCACATAGTGGGCATGAGCGGCACCAGCTCTGCTCAGAGGGCCTCCCTGTGCACATGGAACTGCTGAGACTTCTCTCTGAGGATCACACAGATGTGAGCAGAGCAGTGAGGAGGCACGGGAAAAAAGGGAAAACTGGTTTCCTTCTGAGATTCTTTATTGCTACACTGTTTGTTTTTAAAACAATCCCTGATTTTGCTCTCCTGGCCTTCTAATGGAGAGTGAGGCTGTTTTGCCACAATATGGGCTGTCGGGGGACAAATAAGCCATTTCTGTTTGCTGACACTGAAAAAAGCTTCCCTGCTGAGGAGGTGCTAATGCAGCTGGCAGGAGCTCTGTGATGGGCATGGTGGGTAAGCTATTAGGCTGCCAGGAGCAGGCAGCAATCTCCCTGTGTAGACATTTCAGAGGAGGCCTTCCAGAGTCTCTGGGTTCAAATCCTAGTTCCACCTCTTCCTAGCTCTGTGAGCTTAGGGTGAATCTCTATGTCCTCACAGACAAATTATGGGAAATGACATTTTTCCCTGTTCCTTTTACAGGTAGGTGTGGTGGTTTGAATGTTTGTGTTCCTTTCAAAATTCATGCTGAAATTTAATAGCCAGTGTAACAGGATTAAAAGTTGAGATGCCCAGAAGGAGGTGATTAAATCATGAGAGTAGAGCCGTCATGGATGGGATTAGATGCCCTCATAAAAGGGACTAATAGAAGGAGTCTGTCCCCTTTGCATTTCTGCCCTCTGCCATGTGAGGACACAGCATTCCTCCATTCAGAATGATGCAACAGTCAGGAGGCCTCCTTTGAGGCAGACAATAGGCAGCCAACCTGCCAGGCTGTGGTCTTGGACTTCCCAGCCTCTAGAACCATGAGAAATAAACGTATATTTTTTAAACAAATTACCTAGTCTGTAGTATTTTGTTATAGCAGTTTATGAACTAGATGGCAAGTTAACTGAGTCTGAACTTGGGAAACAGTTTAACACACAGTTCACTCATTTTCTTACTAAGTTTCACCCACTAGGCTGAGTATTGAAGATATGCTTAGTAGACACGAGGCAAATCTTACTCTAAGACAGTCTCCTTCTAGGACAGTTCAGATACCTATGAGGCCAGATCCTTCTTTTCACCCTTGCATAAGCCCTTTTGAGCAACTTGCTGGGTCCCAACTCCAATTCCTTTCTCCTGTGGAAGACACCTGGCATTTTCACTGGCGAGCATCCATCCTCCCTCTGCAATACTTTTTTTTTTTTTTTTTTTTTTACTAGTGAAACTAAGGAAACATTACATTTTTTATGTCTCCAATTCATGTGCACAAACATGGCATCCATGGCGAAGGATACATTATGGGTGCTTTCCTAAATTCTTTCACATGACTGGTAACACATGGTGAAGACTGCTGGGCCCATGGTGGGCCTCCCTGCTCCCCTAGACTGAGCCACTCAAAGCAGAGCTCCACTTCCCTGCATCATTATAACAACCTTTTAACTGATCCTTGGGCAAGTGACAGAGTCAGGTCCTTCAAATTGGCAGAAATCACTGGAAAGTAATCTGTCTCTTCTACTAGAGGCTTCTTAGCTGGTGAATTGGAGACCTGGTACTGCTGGATGCCACCGTGTGACCAGAGCCAGCCTGAGAAAGAAGCCACAGAAGGAAGCAGAGGGAGAGGTGGAGATATGGCATTTGGGGTCCTGGTGTTAGACCCACCTCTCAACTTCACAGCTACATGAGCACCTAGATTGCCTTGTTTGATTAGCTACTTTCAGGTTGATGTTTAACTTTAACCCAAAGTGTTCTAACACATCTTTTTCACTCATTCCTTTGTTGCTTACTTAGTAAGTTTTACTCTCTCCAAGAGTCTATCCTGGATGTATGTGAAAGTCAGGGGGTATGAAGACCCTGCCCTGCCCTTGGGGAACTTGTTTTCTAGTGGATAAGGCATGGTCAGGCTCCAATCAGCATAGCAGAAAGCACCATGAGAAAGTGTCCCGGTACTAATATAGAAAATAATGAATCTGGGAGGCCAAACATGTGAATGGATGAAAGCCTTTCAGGCTGCGGAGTGAATGAGGGCCTGTGCAGGAGATCACAGTGGAGTAGAGGCTCCTTCCAGAGCCCCCAGCTGGGCCAATTCAGTGCCTGTGCACTGCTCAACTGAGATGTTACCACATCCTCCTTCTCCCAGCGCTGGGATCCAGAAACCCAACACCCAGTAGTCCCAGGAATCTGATGGCAATCAGCTAGGCAAGGAATTACTCAGTTCCAGAAACAGGCAGCATCAAAAAGAAGATTCAGACTGAGCACGGTGGCTCACACCTATAATTCCCGCACTTTGGAATGGGCAAGGCAGGCAGATTGCTTGAGCCCAGGAGTTTGAGACCAGCCTGGGCAACTTGGTAAAATTCCATCTCCACAAAAATTAGCCGGGCATGGTGGCTCATGTGTGAAGATTCAGTGTTAGAACAGCAAGTTAAACTTCGATGGTAGTTCTGGATGTTTGCCTCCCACTTCTGCTCCAATAGGAATGTAGTCAAGATTGCATGGGGCAGACTTTTAATTAGACAGTAAGCTTTCTGAGGACAGGGCCAGTTCCTTCTCCTTTCTCTCCTGTGTGCCTAACATTAGGACATATACATGTGCATGCGCTAAAAATATTTAATAAAGATTCGCTGACTCATTTTCTAAAAATTCCTTTGTGATATTTCTCAAAATTTTATAAACCAGAGAAATATCGTAAATCAGAGATATGAAATGAAAAAGAAAACACTCTTTCAGTGTATTTCCAGGTGTGGATTGTTAGAATAGAGATAGTATAGCATATTGGTTCAATCTGGTGCCAGATGTTCTGGGTTTAAATTCTCACTTCTTCATTTACTTGATATGTGACCTTAGGCAAGTTACTGCATCTCTCTGAGCCTACGTTTTCCCCTTGCCAGCATGGGGACAGTCAATAGGCCCTGTCTGGTGGAATCGCAGTGTGGATCATGAGGCAATGCGCAAAGTGCTGAGAGCAGTGTCTGGTTCATGATAACCATTGCTCATGTGCCAGTGTTGCTGTCATTATTGCTATTGAAAGAGAGGGAGAGTGTATTATTAAAGATGGAACCCAGGAGCACCAAGATTCCATGTTCTAAATAACAGCTCTCATTGACTGAGGGATGCTTTAATTCATAGAATGAAACTAGGAAGTCTCTCTGATCAACCTTTTACAGTGAGAAAACTGAGGCACAGAGAGGGAAAGTGTCTCTCCCAAAGTCACACAGCAAAATAGCAGTTGACCCTAAGAAAATGCCAGAGCTCCTCATTTCCAGTCTAGAATTATTTCTGCTTCTGTTCTTCTTCTTCTTTTTTTCTGAGATGGAGTCTCAATCTGTCACTCAGGCTGGAGTGCCGTGGCATGATCTCGGCTCATTGCAACCTCTGTCTCCCTGGTTCAGGCAATTCTCCTGCCTCAGCCTCCCTAGTAGTTGGGATTATAAGTGTGTACCATCACACCAAACTAATTTTTTGTATATGTAGTAGAGACAAGGTTTTACCATGTTGGCCAGGCTGGTCTCGAACGCCCGACCTCTGGTGATCTGCCTCCCAAAGTGCTGGGATTAAACGCCTGAGCCACCGTGCCCGGCCCCTGCTTCTATTCTTAGCTCTTGTGTCTGACTATTGACCAAATGTGTGTAGATGCAAAAACCACACCTCCCACTGGAAATCTGGACCTAAATCCCACAGCGGGCTCTTTCCCTAGGAGGGTGACATGCGCAAGAGACAGACCAAGAAAAGCACCAGGGCTGCAGCAGGCGAGGGAGAAATTGCCAGCAGCAAATACATCTGCCTGTTGCTGAGGGTCATTCCCGCGTTCCCTTGGAAAATGTGCACTTTGTGTTTATGCAGCTTTGAGGCAATTATTTCACAAGAAAGAAAATCTCCTGATCACATTACTTAATGTTCTCTAAGTGAACATTTGGTATTTAGCGGCTAAGCAAATTTACTTTTCTATAATGAACAGAGTGGATGATTGAAAAACATTTAATATACTGAGGTGTGGGTACTGCTGTCTAAAGGATTACTTAACTCACAGTTTAAACTCTCATTCTTTTTTTGAAAGGCAAACAGATTTCCTTTATACTGGAGAGTTTGGGATTAACTGTTTTGCTCCCATTAAAATCTGACTAAATACATGAATCAGGTGTTCTTGCTTATGGGCTCTAGGGGGATATATGGATATACTTTTGTCAATACTGAATAGCCTTACCATTATGCTAGGATTTCCCATTGGTACATACCTGCTGGATGGAGAGTCAGTTGGTAAGTGCTATTGATTCAGACAAAAACCTAGACTGCTAGAATTGCATTCAGGTTATACGAGCTTTTAACATTGAGCCTACATAAATGCATATTAACATTGTGTTCATGGAAAGCAACAGAAACAAACCATGATTCTCTTCACAACTAACAAATAAATAATTTATTCAAAGAAGAACTTGAACAAGCAGGGAGGTGAGGGAACAGGGACAGGACAGCAGTGAGACTCTCAGCCATCAAAAGTGTATGGACTTTCTGTGAGATTCACGTACAGTGACTTTAAGTCCTTGTGTCTCCTTGTTTCAAATTTCAAATTCATGGGAGAGAAAGTTGGAGTGGCCCAGCTAGAAGCAGGTACTTGCCAATGAATTGATGAGCTAAGACCAGAGAGGCAGTGCCATGCAACAGTGTAATCGCTGGGGCCATTCCAAGGAGGGGAGTTGATTGTGAGTTAGGCAGCAATCCCCAACATGCATTCATTGAGCCAGGATGGAAATGTGACCAAAAACCAAGTTGTTTTCTTACTTTGGTAGACACTGTCAGTGTCTTATCAACACCTCCCGCCCATCACCCCTCTGCACTCCCTATTCCAGGCACACCCATGATTCCCTGCTTGCTTCTTTCCTTGGGGATCAACATTTAGATTTCTCACCTCCCAGATGCAAAGACCCCAAGTGGTTTCTACATTATGTCCCATAATTCCCCAGGGCAGTGAAGCCCCCAGTTCCTTAGTAGTCCCCAGCAGTAACCTGCTCCTTAGTGTCTTTCCTTTCTTCTTCTACTTCCCCATCCCCTACCAGTGCTGTCTGGGATCACATCCCAAGCAAACCACCTGCCTGCTAATCCTTGTTTCAGGATCTGCTCCTGGGAGAGCCCAGCCTAAGACACATTCTCTCTGGAGGCAAATACCAATGTACTTACAACTGATGGCTGCTCTCTTTTAATGGACTTAACAGTAGCCTCACTGGAGAGGGAGTCTGGCCGTACCCTGGTTTTCCAGCTTCAGCATGACTAGGGAAGGGTCTGGCGGTGAAGAAATGCCCGTGCGCCATGCCTGACCAGGGAGAGGATCACAATTTTTGTGGTTTGGAAAAAGGCCGACTGCGCTGCTCACAGCCAGCTTTTCAGCTTAGCGTCAGCTCGGCGGGTTGTTTTGGGTCTGTGGATGTTGCCTCTCCAACTGCATAATGAGCTGCTTGAAGCCAGGTATCACATCTTCCCTTCTGTTTGTTTCTCCCACTGGACAAAACAGAGGGCGGATGCCCTGGAGGTGCTCACAAGAGATGTGCTGCTTGATTAAAGAACTGAAAGAGGAACAGGCATAATCATTTCATTTTCTACAGGCCGGGGGTGGGGGCTCTGCTATTCGAGTGTGGTGATGGTCCATGGAGCTTTGAGTGGGCTGTCGCAGGCACCATCAGAGACCGTTCCTTTTCCCTTTAGCACTCACTGTTTGTGTGCAAACCAAAGGCTTCTTCATGCAAATACCAGTGGCTCCACACTTAATCTTGCGCACAGGGCAGACGACAAGAGGCAGGGAGTAAATGCACCTTGGAACAGCTCTCCACTAGCCACCACTGGGATATGGCGAGTGAACACTCCAGCTTCCTTGCCTCCCGGCTAGAACAATTCTGAAATGTGTTTCACAGCATGCACCAAATCCGACAGGATTCAACTCCAGTTTCCCGCAAGGCAAACTGCTCTAACACACCCTGCATTGGTTTTCTTTCTTCTCCGTCTCCCAGCTCCCTGCTCTTCTCTCAGTGCTCCCCGGAGTCGCTCCTGGCCCCCACATCTTCATCACGAGGTCTGCTTAAGATAAAGGGAAACTGGTTTCTGCAGGTGCGGGAAGTTCCTTCAGAGTCCGGAAATGATTAAGGGAGACTTAATGTCAATGTCCGTTTACTTTAGGTTAAATTCATTTCCCATATGGACCAACTTCTGATACAAACCTCTCCTTTTTTGTTGTTGATTTTGTTTGTTTTTCGTCTTCCAGTACGTGCATGCTTCCCTTCATGCAGAACATTATTTTACAAGATAGACAGTATTTCCCCAGGCTGGTGTAAATTATTATCGAACAATGAAGCGCCTTCTCTAGCCATCATTCCAGTGCCACCTGGCCAGGCTCAGATAAATGGCCTATTCTGGAGGTGCAGGAAACTGGATGAATCATGACGTTATCCCAGGAATATGGCAGTCCGGCGCCCAGGGGATGGAGTATCTATAAGTGTGGCCCTGTGGAAGCTCCTGCAGGAGAGGGCTTTGCCATGATTAAAATCCATCCTATTGCCGAGTCCGGGAAACACTGTAGGCACAGGACCAGTGGCCCAGGTCTGGGTTTAGATGATAACATTTTCCTCATGGCCTCTTTCCGAATACCTAAGTTTCATGATGAACAAGCCATCCAGAATCCAGTTAGTAGGGGAACAAATGGCTTACGTTTCCTAATTTTACATTTAGTCTGTTGGTATTAAAACTCATGTACTGAACTGGGCATTGCTGCTATTAACTTCTTTCTCAAGTTGGGATTAGATCAGTTTTCAAACGGAGACTCTATTTGGAGATGGTCTTGGATATGTTTAGGTTATTTTACAGCCACAAAGCCTCAAATGGCTTCACTTAACAGGAGTTCTTAAACTTTGGAGGTAACTTTGAGATCTGATAAAAGGCTGGTAGGCTTCCCCCAGACCAATATCATTAGGTCCACACTCAACATTTGCAAACAGATATGGTGGGTAGACCCTCGGAGCCCATCCATTGAGTCACTAGGGACCTCTGGATCTCCAGCAAAGATAGCTGTTGGTTGTGACTGGTTAGTGACTGTGGAAATCTTGGGGGTGAAGCTCCAGCCTGAGTCATCCTTCTGATGATCAGGACACATAGTCTGCCTGATGATAAGCATTGCATGTATGAGGATGCTGTGTGAAGAATGCCATACACTGGTCTATAGGAAAATCCATCATGAAGTGTTTGGGGATAGATACTAGACTTGAACAGAGCATCTAATGCATCTTCGTTCTGACCACGTGGACTACTTAAAAACGTTAAATTCAAGAAATGGAATTTTAAATTTAATAGCTGTAGGTATTAATGTTTCCTAAGTTTGAAGGATGTTGGTACCACCAATTGCATTTAATTGTCTTCTGCAGTTGCTGTTACAATTTATGTTTATTTTTCTTCAAAATTGATAATTAATACAATAGTAAGTTGTATATACCTTGAATACAGTATTGGACAGTATAGATTGTTATATAATAATAACATTAAATTGATCTATAACCCCCTATTCAGAGGCTAACACTTCAAATAATTTGATATATTTCTTTTCATTTCCTCTGCATATATGTATATAGTTTTATTACTTTGCTTAATATATTAGTTGTTTTTACCTATCATCAGATGTCATTTTTAAAGTCATCTTTGAAGATTTAGTGAATTCTCTGACTGGATGGAACCATTCTCCTATTGTTGGAGCTTTGGAAGTTCACAATTTCTCACTCTCTTTTTTTTTTTTTTTTTTTGAGACAGAGTTTCGCTCTGTCACCTGGGCTCACTGCAACTTCCGCCTCCAGGGTTTAAGCAATTCCCCCACCTCAGCCTCCCAAGTAGCTGGGATTATAGGCATAGACCATCATGCCTGGCTAATGTTTTTTTTTTTTTTTTTTTTTTTTTTTTTT
>NC_045454.1:28243089-28292146 GCF_002776525.5 Piliocolobus tephrosceles | reverse complement strand
ATTTTTTTTTTTTTTTTTTTTTTTTTTTTTTTATAGAGACAGGGTTTTACCATGTTGGCCAGGCTGGTCTCAAACTCCTGACCTCAGGTTATCCACACTCCCTTGGCCTCCCAAAGTGCTGCGATTACAGGCTTGAGCCACCGTACCTGGCCACAATTTCCCACTTTTTCTATTACCCTTGATACTCAAACTCTTTTTAGTTCCTCCACGATGCTCTGACATGATCCTAAGCTTCCTGAGGTCACCTCCCAAGAAAATCACCTGCCCTCAAATCCTGGGCAATCCAGTGGCTGATCAGAGAATGTATTTTTTTTTTTTCCCCCAAACAAACATGGTCTTTCCCTGGAAAGACTGCTGGAATAATTTTCTCTTGCTCCTTGCAAGTGCTCCGTCTCATTTAATCTTCACAACAGCCCAGGGAGGCAGGTGCCACTTTCCCCATGTGGCAGGTGAAGAAGCTGAGCTCAGAGGGGTCACTGCCTTTCCCACGGCCACATGCGGAGTGAGCGGGATTTGCTCTCAGCTCCGCATTGGCTGAGTCCTGTCTTCTCACCAGCGCTTCTTGAGTGCCCTGGCCTGGGTGCCCCACCGCTACCCTCTGTGTGTCCGTGGGTAGTCGATGCCTTTCCTCAGGGCTCTCCTTTCTCACTGCCCCATCCATGTGGAAGTTTTAGAAACCTTGGGCCACCTTAAACAAAGAGCGGCTGGCTGACTGCTCCCTGCCAGGAGGGCAAAGCCCATTTTCTGAGTTGAGATGGACAATTATGTAAAATGAATTGTGGGTGCACCCAGTTGTCTAATTAATGACACATTACCTATGTCGGAGAAAATGTGTCTTAGGGCTCAGAGCGTTCAGACTCTACATCTCTCCTCCTGGGCCTCCTTGATGAAACTAACTGGGGCAGGCAGGGGGAAATTGACATTTTAGAAGCCAATTTTCATTCTTGGACTGAAAGAAACTGTTTCAGTGCCTATTTACCTGGGCTGCAGCACACGCACATGCACGCGCACACACACACACACACACACACACAGATGACATGAGCCCCTGAGTTTGCTGTAATCTAGGAGGTCACAGTCCAGAGCAATAGCATTGAAAGCAGCTACCCATTTCAACATTGCAGCCGGCGAGAGTGAAATCAGGGAACACATTCCAGATCCAGGCAATGAAGGAGAAAATGTGCCAGCTTTTGCCACAGTCATTACTTACACAAGTTTACCACCTGTAATACATTTCCCAGTGCTGTGTTTCTCTGGCACTGGCTCTGCCTACACCCACAAAGCAAGATAAGAGAGAAAGTCATGACCGGATACAGTGGCTCACACCTATAATCTCGACACTTTGAGAGGCTGAGGTGGGAGGATGCCTTGAGCCCAAGAGTTAGACAATATAGCAAGACCCCATCTCCACAAGATATTTAAAAATTATCTGGACATAGTGGCATGCATCTATAGTCTCAGTTACTTGAGAGGCTGAGGTGGGAAGATCCCTTGAGCTGGGGAGGTTGAGGCTGCAGAGCCAAGATTATGCCATTGCACTACAGCCTGGGTGACAAAGTGAGACCTTGTCTATGTTTAATAAAGAAAAAAGGAAAGCAGAGCCTTGGACATGGCTTGGCCTAGTTCACACCTGTCTCCTTGCTGTCTCCTAAGGACCCACAACCAGGGGGCCTTGAACTGTGAACTCGTGAGGGTTGGACAGAGACCCCAGGCTTTTGCTGCTTTACTGTGAATACAACTTGCATTACTAGATTATGCTCCAGGCATTGTTACAACTACTTGCAGATATCAACTCATTTAATCCTCACTGATGTCCACATACTGCTTTATAAATGAGGAGACAGCCATGAGTAGGTTAAGTAGTGTGCTCGGGTCACATTGTCTGGGCGTGGTGGGGTCATTAGTAAGCATCTTGCTCTGACTTGGAAGGGAAATAAGGCGTTTCCTGAGGTTCCTCTTGCTCCATCTGCACCCTCCCTCACCGCTCACCTCTCCAAGGCTCCGATTTACCAACAGATGCCCTCAGGGCAGAGCTTGGGAGTCATTCAGACAAATGGTGGCCTGCTCAACTGAGAAATGGGTAGAAACACCCAATATATGCTGAATACCAGCTCTATGCAGATATTGAGCTAGATGCTTCTCTCAACACGGCTTATGTAGCCCTGCTAAAAACACAGCGGGAAGGGGAAAGAATGAAAGTAATGCATATCGAGCATGCCTCGCATTCCACCTTATATAAGTGAACTAATCCCTTAACTTATGCTAGGGTTGGTAAACCATGATCTATGGGCCAAGTCTGGCTTGTCACCTGTCATGTGAGTAAAGCTTCATTGGAATCCAGCCACAGCTGCTCAGTTATGGTTGTCTATGGCTGCTTTCACACTGCAGTATGGGTAATGATCCCTGATTAATGCAGTCCTTATAACAACTTTGCAAGGTGGGTGTAATTTTGGAGATAGGAAAACTGAAGTTCTGGGAATTCGAAGGGTTAGTTTGAGACCACCCAGACCATGGTAAAACCGTGACTTACACCTGTGAGTGGTTGCTTCTCTTGCTGAATGATGGGGTGACACAGCAGCCCAGTATCTCTCAGGGAGTTGGGGGGATGGCCCTGCTGTGTTCCAGGGAGAGAGAGGGACCCTGGAGCTGCTGCACTCTGCTCTTCCTGCTCCCTCCGCTCAGATGGCTCGGCCACTGTGGCTTGTCTTGCTATCTCCGAGAGCACAGCTGCCCTTCCCTGTGGCTGGCTTGCTAAGACCATCTGACACGGGAACAGCAATACATTCTATCACATTCAGCGCAAGAAAAGAGACGCCACACAATTGCTTCAGGAATGACCAAAAAGAAAAGAGTGATTAAATTTTTGGCCTCCACTTTTTTTCCTCCCTGGAGATGATGGCATTGATTTCAAATTATCTCCCTAAATGGCTCGTTTGTGGGAACTTCCCTAGGCTAATCTGAAGAAGGGCGATGATTGCAGGCAGAAGCAAGTCCTTGCCCTGCAGCAAGATCTCACACCTCACTTACTGAAGCAGGTCGGGTCGCAGGGAGTCCCAGCATCTCTGAGACCATGGGCACGAAGCTCAACTCCTCCATCACCTGCCCCTCTTGCTGGACACAGGAAAATTCCCCAAATGGACTTCTTTCTCCACTGTCTCTGATTCAGCTTTAATCAACTGAGCGTTGTAATCAGTTATGACACGATTTGTTACTAAAAATAGCACCACAGTATAGAAGTGTAGACATTTACAAATTGTTTACTTTCCTTTCTTTTTTTCTTTTGAACTTTTGCTGAAGTATAACATGGATACAGAAAAATCCACACATTGCAAGCCTAAAGCTTGAGGAATTTTCACAGACTTAGCATATCTGCATAAGCAGCATTCAGACTAAGGAACAGGACATGCCCCATCCCATGAAGCCTGTCTGGGCTACCTCTCTGGCCTCCGCCCACATGGGAAACAGCTGTGCTGACTTTCTTCACCACCCGTCCTTTTGCTGCTCTTTATCTTCATGGATCTGGAGTCATTAGAGCTTCCATGTCTGGCTTTTTCCCCTTGACATAATGTTGGTGAGATTCAGCCAGATTTTGGGACACAGTCATGAAGCATTTATTTGCATTGTGTTCTAGTGTGAATACACTAGTTTGTGTCTCCATTCTCTGGTTGATGGGCATTTGAGTAGTTTCCAGATTTTGTCCTTATAAATCAGGTTGCCAATAAATTAATTATTCAACCTTTTGTTACACATAAGTACACATTTCTATCAGGCATATATCTAAGAATATAATGGCTGGGTTGCAGTATAGGCATAAGTTTGGCTTTAGGAGATATTGATGAATGGTTTTTTAAAGTGGTTGCACCAATACACACTCCCACCAGGACAGCATGGGCGTGTAGTGTGTTCCACACTCTCACCAACATCTGGCAATTTCAGTCCTTTACAATTATTATTATTTTAGAAAGATTCAAGGTCTTTCTCATAATAATACCTTTCATGCTACTTTTATCTATCTAATTTGTAGAAGCAAAGAAAGTTGGATTTAGAGAAAGTTCTCCAGGGTATGCACTGTTTTGGAAAGCACTGTCCCACGCCCAGACACGGCCCCCAGTGCAGATCTATTTGCTCCTATTGACAAAGTAACAAGTCACAGCAGTATTCTCCCTCCGACCTTTGAACGTCACCAAAACACAGCTGCCTGCAAGTGTCCTTGTTGTGAACGCCAGGCTTCCCTGTCCCCAGCCCCAAGCTCCTCATTAGCCTCCTGCCTTGCATCTTCCTTCCAGACACCCTGGCCTAGGACAGACACAAGCTGGGCAGCTCGCTCCCTGCCTCCTCTGCCCCAGTACTTCACACTTGTGCCCCTTCACAACTGGTGTCATGATTACCTTCCAGCTGTGTGCTTATTTATCTGCATTGTCTACATAAAGTCTGCGTTATCATAGGTGTGATATGTTGGATTCCTGTTTTTCTAAGATACAGGAAAACAAGTGCGCAGCCTCTGACATGTGTCTGTGTCGTATCAGATGCCATCTCTGGGCTGCCCACGTGGCCCCTGGCCACGGAGCTGTCACCACTTCCTCCACAGGTCGGGGCCTTCTAAGACAGCCGTTCCGGGCCCTCGGTGGCTCACAAGCCCACCCTAAGAGCATCTCGCCCCCTCCTGCTGTGTGTATCTCTGGCTCCTGCCCTGGGGTTTCCCCATTGCTGTGGAAGTGTGAGATGCTGAGAAGTCCGCCCACAGTGCCTACACCAGCCCTCAGGGATGGGGTGTTGGGATGTTACACCCCATAGAATGAAATTTCGATGAGTGAGAAAGAGGGGCTTATGGCTGAATCCTTCCCCTCCTATCCCACTCTCCAGCCTCTATGCTGTGTTGGGACCCAGCAGTTCCCCAGCCTCCCTAAAGACATGCTAAGATACTGAGCAGTCCACTTGTGATAAAGCCTCACCCTTCTCATGATATTCTCACCAAACACGAGCAAGGCAGACACAGCCCACCTCACTCTGCTTTCCTGGGACCGCACTTGACAGCAAACTGTCAGCAAAGTCAGCTTCTGCCCCATGTTCTGTTTTCTCGGGAACCCAGGCTACAACAAGTGCGCTGCCTGAAATCATCTTCTGGCCCACCAGGGTACATACCACCCTTCACCAAGTGCACCTGTGGCCTTTTCCATTGTCTCATGATATTACCCCATCAAGGCTGCCATGCTGGGGGCCACCATTCCCAGGCCTGCAGCTATTCTCTTCCACCATTCCTGAGGTGGCTCCCGAGCCTCCTTCCCTCCAGCCTGGAAGGGACCCACCTCAGCGTCCCTGTGGTCCCAACACTGCACTTCCCTAGGGGCCTCAGCCCTTTCTTTCTTGTGTGTAGTTAGTCACAGTCCATGCCAGCCTCCTCTGATAGATGTGGTCCTCTCTATGGCAGGGACTCTTTGAGCCTCATTGCTTTCTGCTCTGCAGACATTGGTAGAGGAAGAAATGAGTTGCCAAGAGAAAAGTGTTCACATGTGTATAACAAGGGGCCATGTGATTTAAAACCATATCCGCCTATCCAGGAAGATGGGTTCTCTCAACTGGATTCGAATGCGATGGATGTTGAGCTGCCCAGGTGAGCCAGGCCCATTTTGAGAGCAGCTGTGTCAGACCAGGCTGCCCTGGGAGCAGACCTCAAACAAGGGAGGAGTGTAGTTGGTTTACCTGGAAGGTGATCCCCGGAAGTACCATTAGGGTTCTGGGAAGCAGGAGAAACAGGGATAAGGAGCTAATTGGAATTGAGTTGTCAGCATGTTTGGGTTAGGGCATGGGCCCCTGGCCTGAATCCCACTGGAGAATGTTGAGAGTCAGTGTGGAACATAGCACAGGATGGTCACAGCCAAGGAGTGAGGATTCTCGGGGTATCCATCTGTCGGCTTTCCTCCAGCACTGGTGAGGGCTGCTTCTGACATGTGCAAGAATGGTCAGAAACAAAAGCCCCTGGGAGTTGGAGCTGCCGATGTTGACTGTCAGCAGACTCTGGCTTCATGGAGGTGCAGTGGGACACCAACAATCTCTGCCTCATTAGGGCTCCACCTCCATCATTGCCATCTCATGGTGCACACAGAGTCCAGCAAAGGAGAACCCTAGCTCTCAGAAGCCTTGCTGCATACCCAAGAGAACCACTGTAGGTATCCAGGGTGCAAACACTTCTCTGCTTGATGCTGAACTAGGTCGCCTTAGGAGCAGTCCGGCGTGAAAGCCCCTCCTTTGCTGAGACAGGCTCACACGTTCTTCAACTGCACATGCCCGCTGCCTTTTCTTCAGCTCCAGGGAGCATGCTCTGGGCACCAAGGCCTAACTTCTCAGCCTCAGCTGACAGAAGGCATATGTGGTTTTGCTAATTTCTTTTTTTTTTTTTTTTTTTTTTTTTTGAGACGGAGTCTCGCTCTGTCGCCCAGGCTGGAGTGCAGTGGCCGGATCTCAGCTCACTGCAAGCTCTGCTTACCGGGTTTACGCCATTCTCCTGCCTCAGCCTCCCGAGTAGCTGGGACTACAGGCGCCCGCCACCTCGCCCGGCTAGTTTTTTTGTATTTTTTAGTAGAGACGGGGTTTCACCGTGTTAGCCAGGATGGTCTCGATCTCCTGACCTCGTGATCCGCCCATCTCGGCCTCCCAAAGTGCTGGGATTATGGGCTTGAGCCACCGCGCCCGGCCGGTTTTGCTAATTTCTAAAGAAGATAAACTACCCTGCTTCCCTTGGAGCCCTAATAGCACTAAGGCCCAGCGAGATGAAGGCCCCCTGTCTCTGCAGATCTGCCATCCCTTCCTGGGCTGTGCAGTGATAGTGGCAGTTGGGCAAATCTCCTCCTTGCTGTTCTGAAACAGAAATCATTCTGTCCCCAGGCCAAGCACTCAGCTCACTCACCCAGACTGAACACCCAGCCACCCTGCAGGAGCTCAGAAGTCAGAATTGTATTTAGCTTAAGGTGTCAAAGCCTTAAGGGCCCTGCCCTGAGCCTTGGAGCACTTCAATTTCCTCCTCTCAGGAGAGAGCACCAGGGGAAGAAGAAGGGTCCCCAGAGGTCAGAAACTGGGGCTGATTTGAGCTCTCAAGGAAACGGGCTTGGGAGTCTGGAGTTTGTGTAGGATGTTTCAGGAAAGTAGTTCCTGCGTGCACAGCTTCAGGGTTGCCTGGCTTTTCATATGACAATCACCGTGTTGGGACTGAAATGATGTCCCTGCCCTTTCTGAAGTATAGGCAGCCAGGAGGACCATGCTGACCAGGTTATGCCAAACATTACCTATAGAATAGACTAATGTGTTTTTCTCAGGGTTGTACTGGGCCCTACCCTCAGACTAAAGAGGTTTCAGAAATGACGATCAGATGGCTTAGGCCCAGGGTTGGAGACACATGACGCAGATGCAGCTACCACCTTGCTCTTCCCCAGGGCAGACATCACTACTCAATCCTGAGCCCGGAAACGGCCTTTCCAGCTCACCCTTCTGGGCAACCCTGAGCATAAGTCAGGTTACGCACACAAGCTCAGCTGCGTCCCTGGTGTGTTTCTCATTGAAACTGGCCCCTGCAGTGGGCGCCACAGGATCTGGACAGCGCCCCTGCCCTGCACAGCCTCTTTCTCACATATGCCACACGTGTGTATTCATGAGAATTCACTCATTGGTTCATTGGATAAATGCAGTTTATTAAACATTTACTGTGTGCCAGGGATTGTGCTCAAATGATGAGGATTCAAAGGAAGTAAACACAAGACCAGAGGTGCTCCCTGGGAGAAGCCTGCACAGACCAGCCTCATGACTGGAGCTGCAGAAAGTGCTCTATCTACAGGCCCAGGACACCCCAGGCATGTCACAGCCACCCTCTGAGCAAGCAGAAGCCCAGAGGAAGAGAGAGGGCATGAGTGCAGGGAGGAGAAAGGAGAAAGCCTGCAGAGATGGATTGAGCCAAATCATGTGTTCTTCATGACATCTTGTTTCCCAGCCACTTTCAAGGCAAGCTCCAAGATCTTCAAGGAGGAAAAGGACAAACTGGCCCTTGTTGGGAGGAGTGAGCAGGCTGGCCACACCTGTCTCCTCAGCCCTCCCTCACTCTTGGGGGAGCAGCACAAATCTATTCATACATGGGGTGATGTGATCTCTGGATCAAAGGCCAACACCTGCACAAGGGCAGCCATCCAGAGGCTGGCAGCCTAGGAAAGGGCCCCCACCAGGGGCTCTGACCAAATTGGGGAGGAGCTGATCCATCCACAGCTCTGGAGCCTGCACCTGAGCTTATAAAAAGGACTGGTCAGCTGGAGGATGAGAGGCATATACCAGCCATAAGAGAGGAAGAGTGAGCAGCTGCACCTAAAACAAGGCTGCTCCTGAAGGTCTTGAGCACTCCAGTGGGCCTGTGTCCTCCTAATTACCTTCTTACTTTCTTCTTCTTCCTTCTCCTCTCCCCCTCCTCCTCCTCCTCCTTCTTCTTCTTCTTCTTCCTCTTTTTCTTCTTCTTCTTCTTTCTTCTCCTTCTCCTCCTCCTCCTTCTCCTTCTCCTTTTCCTTCTCCTTCTTCTTCTTCTTTTTTGACAGAGTCTTGCTCTGTCACCAGGCTAGCGTGCAGTGGTGCGATCTTGGCTCACTGCAACCTCTGCCTCCTGGGTTCAAGTGATTCCCTTGTCTCAGCCTCCCAAGTAGCTGGGACCACAGGTATGCACCACCATCCCTGGCTAATTTTTTGTATTTTAGTAGGGTTTTACCATGTTGGCCAAGATGGTCTTGATCTCCTGACCTCGTTATCTACCTGCCTTGGCCTCCGGAAGTGCTGGGATTACAGGTGTGAGCCACTGCACCCAGCCATTTTCTTCTTAAAGAGTCTCACTCACTGTTGCCATAGGAATCTCCCAGTCACTGGGATGATGAGCCCAGGAACCAATTCACAGGGGTCACTGCTGAAGGATTCAGGACTTTTACTCAGGACAGGAGGGTGGCAACCTGGCACCTGGCAAAGGAAACAAATGAGATGAACAGAGAGAAAAGGAGGGGTCAGTGCATAAACTGCACACTGGGCTGGGCTCTCTACACCCATCTCCTCATGGTATTCTAAAAATAGGCTTGCAAAGTGGGCGTAGATAAGTGCTATTCCTTTACTTCGAGAAATGAGGCTTAGAGAGCCACATCATTTATTCATGCTCCGTGGCTGATCTGGGATGCAAATTCAGCAGATGGCTTCAGATCAGAAGGAACCCAGCTGCTGTGGTTCAATGCTCTCCCAGAGTCCCTGAAACCAAGCCTCGTGTCTAGAAGATGCTCTGTAAATGTCCAAGCAAAGGAAGAAGGAAGAAGAGGCAAGCGCTTTGGGTAGGGAAAAGCCAGAGGGAAGGAAAAGCAGACAGCCCAGTACCTGGGGTCTATTCTCATGGCAAGAGTGGGTTCCCAGGGAGCTTTACCTTGCCCTGTGGAGAGGCCCGCCATCGGGGCTCCCCCCATATTCCTTGTCCCTGTCACCCTCTGGAGCACACCCACTCTGTGCGTGCCCACTCCCCTCAGCCTCCCCTGGTCTCTGTGCCAGCTGCCCTGACTGACCTTGTCCGCCTGCACTGAGGGCTGAAAATGCCTCAGGAATTGTATCCCCCCCAGGATCAGCCCCCACTAACAATGGGTGGGGAGGTGTAAATGTCCCCTTGCTTCTTTTTCATTGTTTTTTTTCATTGTTGTTTGTTTTTGTTTGCTTGTTCTTGAGACAGGGTCTCACACTGTCACCCAGGCTAGAGTGCAGTGGTGTTATCACAGCTCATTGCAGCCTTGACCTCCTGGGCTGAAGTAATCCCCCACTTCAGCCTCTCCAACTACAGGTGCATGTCACCAGCCTGGCTAAGTTGTTTTTAATTTTTTTTGTAGAGACAGGGTCTTGCCATATTGCCCAGGCTGGTCTCAAACTCCTGTCCTCAAGTGATGCTATTAGTCATTTCTGAATAAATTGTGTTCACACGGATTCATATTTTCAGCTCTTTTTTCTAGGAAATCCATCCTAAGATGAGAATCTCACCAGAAACTTCTCTTCCAGGCCTGAAGCCTTCCAGTAACCTCTTTGTGGACATGTCAGAGCTTTGGTAGGGTCTGAGGCTCAAGTTCAAATCCTGAGCAAGGTCTTAAAGATTCCTGCTCAGCCGGATTCAGTCTTCACCCTTTGGGATGTGAGTACCAGAGGTAACTCTTGAATTTTTAAAGGATTTTGCTCAAAATATTTTTAGGGAGTTGCCAAAATGCTGCAACCAAAGCACCTTATTACCTGCCTTGGAAAATTCCAGTCAGGGAGGTTTGGCATAAAGTAGAATCAAAATAGAACTGTTATGAGTAGAAGAATTATAACAGAATTCAGCACTGATTTAGCCCTTCCAGAATGCCAGACACTGTGAAGTTTTATTTGTGAGTTACCATTTAATCCTCCTGCAACCCTGTGAAGAATGAATGATCATATTTCTCTTCCCTTTCACAAATGAGGAGGAGACTGGAGTCAAAGCCTTAAGAAATCCATCTTAGCACACTTAGAGTCCACTGAAAGAGAGAGGCTGGTGACTGGCATGATCTCTTTTCCTGGAGTGGGCAGTGGCCAATTAGCAAGACCTGGAAGAAGTTTGCAAAATTCTCCCAGGAGTGCCTGATCTGGATGCCCTGCCTTTCAGGCCAGGCTGAAGCAAAAGGCAGAAGCACTGGTTGATGAGGAGTCAGGGACTGCCATTCACCAACCAGTGCAAAACCCCATGTGCTCAGAAGTCCCTCCTGGGACCTGACCTTCCGCCTCCGTAAGGACAGAAACGATTTGGTAAGGTACGTTGGAGAAGGCTGGATTTGCTTACTCGAAACCAGTAGAGCAATTCCAGTTTGAGCAAAGAGGACCACCTGAGTGGGGTGAGGAATAAATGCGAGCCAGCACAGAGTGAGCACCAACAGCATGCAGGAGGCTCTATTTCCGGGCGCTGGCTGTATGCCGGGCGGAATGCTCTGTCCTTTCTCTCATCTAATCCTCAGGGTGGCCCTACGGGGAGGTTCTGCTCTCATCCCTGTTGGAGTGTTAGGAAGGGTTAGGGAAGGCGAGGCCCTTGCCCAAGGTCACGGGCTCCTAAGTGGAGGTTGTGGGATGGGACCTCAGCTGCCCCTGACTGGACTCTCAGCCACTGTGCTGCACCAGGAGTGACAGTTTTCCAGGAGCCCACATAACCTCAGTTGGGGAAGGGGCTGTCTCGGGGTGGGGACCGTGATGCCCTTGACCCTGTCTGCAGAGAAGAGGAAGGCGGGAGAGGCATGACTCATCCTCTGCTGGTGTGACCGGACTCACAGGCAGCCTTGCCTCTTCGGCTGTCTCGGGACAGGCCACTGTCATGGTGTTAGGATTGCCACTTTCCCGTACTCATCACTGCTGCTATTAATAACACACGAATAATTCAAGCGGTAAACTTTGAGGCATGAGCTCCTCTCTGGCCTTGGGGAAGCTGCCAAAGATAGCTGAGGCCCGGCAGCCCCGCAGCATGGGGCGAGCGAGAGAAGCGCATGAGGGAAGCGCTTGTCCCTCCAGGCTGGGCTCTCTCGGTGCCTCCAGACCACTCAGGGCCTCCTTTCCTCCAGGGCAAGGCCCCTTGTGCCGTCAGCCCGTGGGCAGGAGAAACAGCGCTGGGCGGCACTGACGTCTGTGTTAAAGCCTAGAAGAGGAGCTCCCTTCCTTTTTCTTCCCATAGGGTATCTATCTGGGGAGCAATGCTTGGTCTTGGAGGGGTCTCTGGGGACGCCCTTCCTCACAAGGTGGGCGTAGAAGACCAGGTGTTCACCAGAGAAGGAAAGCTCTGGCAGCAATCCTGGGTGGTGCTGGGTGGTCCCTGTGGCTGCTCCTGGCCAGCTCTGAGAGAAAGCATTTAGCAGAAATGGTGCCTCTTCCACCCAAAATGTTGTGGGGGGTCCAGGATGGGCTAAATCTCCAACTCGACCACTGCTAGACCAAGAGGCCCTCCAAAGAGGCGTGGGCTTTTGTGCTCCCAGTGAGCAGCCTGTTGCTGGGCAACGAGCCAGCTGGGCTTCCAGAACTACTCCACGTTGTATCCCTGAAAGTTCCACATTTTAGGAGTCTTCTCTGACTCAGACAAAGCAGGATGGGGAGCCCAGAGCCAGTGGGGGCTCATGAATGAGACGTCCAGAAAAAAGCTGCTCTTCAAGAAAGATTTTAACTTTAATTAATTAATTAATTTATTCATTCATTCATTTTTTCAAGACAGTCTTTCTTTGTTGCCCAGGCTGGAGTGCAGTGGCACAATATTGGCTCACCGCAACCTCTGCCTCCTGGTTCAAGTGGTTCTCCAGTCTCAGCCTCCCGAGTAGCTGGGATTATAGGCCCGTGCTACCACGCCAGGTTAATTTTTGTATTTTTAGTAGAGATCAGGTTTCACCATGTTGGCCAGGCTGGTCTCGAACTCCTGACCTCGAGATCTGCCCACCTCGCCCTCCTAAAGTGCTGGGATTACAGGCATGAGCCACCATGACCAGCAGATTTTAATTTTAAATCTTGAAACACGATGAACCCCAGCCATCCTCCATGCCTGTGGGGTGCATGAGGTGGATCTTCACACACTGCGCCAGGAGCATGATTGATACGCAACAGGCAGCTTAGAAATGTCTGATCATTTCATCCAGAAACTTTCTCCTGTGGCCTCTTAAGAAGTTATCAGAAACTGTGGCACAAATATTATTATTACAATGTTCTCCTCTACCTCACATATACGAAAAAAAAAAAAAAAAAAAAAAAAAACAAGGGAAACAGATCACCGATCAAAATACACACTGATTAAAATCATTTTCCTTTGGCCAGGCACACTGGTTGATGCCTGGAGTCCCAGTACTTTGGAAGGCAGAGGTAGGAGGATCGCTTGAGGCCAGGAGTTTGAGACCAGCCTGGGCAACATAGCAAGGCCCTGTCTTTACAAAAAACATGTTTTAAATAGCTGGGTGTGGTGGTGTGCACCTGTAGTCCCTGTTACTTGGGAGGCTGAGGTAGGAGAGTCTCTTGAGCCTAGGAGTTTGAGGCTGCAATGAGCCATGATCTCACCACTGCACTCCAACTTGGGCGACAGAGCAAGACCTTGTCTCACAAATAAGGGAAGAAATAGATCTAAGTCTTTCATTCATGGGCAATATTTTCCAGCAAAGAATGACCTTGTTTTGTATGCCTGTATCTTTTCTTTTTCCAGTCACTGAATCAACTGTACATATAGTATAATCCTAAATTTGGAAACAAATGTTAAAAATATGCACATACACATGTTTATATGTCAGAAAAAAGACTAGAACAAAATATACAAAAAAGAGATGACTTTGACATTTTAAGAGACATCACACCTTTTTTTTTTTTTTTTTTTTTTTTGAGATGGAGTTTCACTCTGTCTCCTGGGCTGGAATACAGTGGTGCGATCTCAGCTCACTGCAACCTCCGCCTCCCAGGTTCAAGCGATTCTCCTGACTCAGCCTAAAGGCACCCACCACCACACCCCGGCTAATTTTTGTATTTTTAGTAGAGACGGGGTTTCACCATGTTGCCCAGGCTGGTCTTAAATTCCTGATCTCAGGTGATCCGCCTGCCTCGGCTTCCCAAAGTGCTGGCATTACAAGTGTGAGCCACTGTGCCCAGCCCCTTTTTCTGTTTTATAATGTAAGCAATATTGAAATTCCAGTGGAAAAACATTCTTTTTAAAGTTAAAAAATTCTAATTTCAAGCTAAAGAAAACTGAGAACAATAACAAATGTCAATCCCACCAAAAATTTCTAAAACAATGACAGTTTCTGGAGTGCTCTGGCTCATGTGATGGTGGGAGGAGAAGGAGCAGGCGCTATTATCCCCAATTTACAAAGGAAGAAACCCAGAGGTCATGTGGCTGCCTCTGTGGACAGCTCACAGGTGAGACCTACCTCATGGGCTGACCTCAGGCCTCCTGGCATCTAGGTGCGTGCTCTCTGAAATCTGAGTTGCCTTTTTAGACTTTTGAGGGTAGTCGCTCCTTCTCTAAAAGTCAGCGGGAATCTCCCCTGAGTGATACCGGGTCGAGTTTGCCTAGCGCAGTCCTAATTTTTGCCTATTTTTCTGGCATACTTATTAGTAGTATCCTTTTTACTCTCAGAAATAGTCCAACGTGGAAAATAAAATGCCTGGCCTCCTTTCAAGGCATGTTAACCTCTTCAAGTTTCCATCGGAATTTCACAAAGCCACCCTCCTGGGGCCAGGCATGGAGGCCCGCGAGCTTCCGCCCCACGCCTGGTGGATGCAGTTTCCAGCTTTGCGCTTTGTCATTCTGAACAGCTCTGCTCCCATCAGCTGGCGCTCTGTGAATCAGAGACGCTGCAAAGAGCAGCACTCCCAGGAGCTCAGATAAAATGTGACTGTGGGCAACTCCTCCCAGCCACAGACAGCTGCTCTGTAGCCAGGCTCAGCAGCGCCCAGCAAAGCGCCTGCTGTGCACTGAAAGATCCTCAATGGGCCCTGATTTTCCCTTTGTCCTTTCAGCAGTCGCACATGCAACATATTGTTGAGGAGCAGCTAAGTGCCAGTCTTGGGCACAGATTAAGGAACAAGAAAGAAAATGCCGCTGTGCTTATGGTACTAATATTCTAGTGGGGATGCAGGCAACGCACAAGAAATACACATGAATAAATACAAAAATAGACAGGTGCTCTGATAACACAGATTAGTGGTAGGTAAGCTTCAAATGGTGCAGTCAGGGAAGGACCCTGGGGAGGGAATTCTATGGTGAACTCCAAAAGAGAGGAAAAGGTGGGCCTGGAAAGATCTGGGCTGGAAGAGAGCCCCACCCTCTCAAGAACGTCAAGGGCAAAGGCCCTGGGGTGCGAGCGGCTTCTGGGCATTTGAGGAGGATGGAAAGGAAGTTGGGTGGCTGGTCTGTGGAGCAAGGGGCTGGTGAGTCAGGCCAGGCGGCGCACAAGGGGGATTGTAAGGATTTGGGACTCAGTTCTGAGTGCAGTTAAGAAATATTTGAGCTGCTGAGTGATAAGCCTTGGCATCATCCACGCAGTGTTAAGTCTGCAGGTGTGCAGATCTCAAGAGTGGTGGGGGCTTTCCTCCACCTAGATATCAGAGGACGACCTGGAAAGCCTGGGTCCCAGGTGGAAACCTGCTGCAACGGTGCAGCCCCTCACAGAAAGCCCCTTCTAGGGCAATTCCAAGCAGGAAGGTGGGGTCAGAGCTGCCACAGAGTCCCCACTAGGGTAATGCCTAGTGGAGCCATGGGCGGGGGCCACTTTAGGGACCCCAAGACTGTAGAGCAGCCAGCTTGCAGCATCTCCTGGGAAAGATTCCAGCCCATGGGCGCAGGAGCATGGAGTCCAGCAAAGCCATGATAGGGTGCGAAGTGCTGCCCCAGGCCTTGGGGGCCCAAAACTTCCAATGTGCATGGGATGCTGGACCGGGAGTGAAAAGAGGTGATTGTCCAGCTTCGAGATTTACTGTCTGCCCTGCTGGGTTTTGGACTTGCCTGGGCTTGTCACTCCCTTCTTCTTGCCTTTTGGGGTGGGAATGCCTGCCCTACTCCCGTCCCAGCATTGCATCTTGGAAGCAGATGCCTTGTTTGATTTCACAGGCTCAGGGTAGGAGGATTTGCGTCAGGATGAATTGCACCTTGAGTCTTGCGCACATCAGATTCAGATGGGACTCTGGACTTAGGACTTTCAAGTTGATGATGGAACAAGTTAGGACTTTTAGGCCGGCTGCCATGGTCCATACCTATAACCCCAGCACTTTGGGAAGCCAAGGTGGGAGGATCACTTCAGCCTAGGGGTTCAGCATGAACTTGGGCAGCATAGTGAGACCCTGTCTCTACCAAAAAAAAAAATAGTGGGGTGTAGTGACATGTTTCTGTAATCCCAGCTGCTTAGGAGGCCAAGGGAGGAGGATGGCTTGAGCCCAGGTGTTTGAGGTGTTTGAGGTTACAATGAGCTATGATTGTGACACTGCACTCCAGCCTGGGCAACAGAGTGAGACCACTTTTTTTGCTTGTTTGCTTGCTTTTGTTTGTTTGTTTTGTTTAGTTTTGGCTTTGGAAGTACTGGGATGGAATGACTCTATTTTGTATGTGAGAAGGACATGAGCTGTTGTGGGCCGGGGCAGAAGGCTGTGGTTTGAATGCCCCCTCCGAGTCTCAGGCACACACATAATCCTCACTGTAACCATGCTGAGAGTCAGGACCTCTGAGCGGCAGTTAGGACTAGATGAGGTTATCAGGGTAGAGTCCCCGTGAGGGGTCTGGGGCTTTATAAGACGAGGAAGAGAAGTCTAAGCTGGCACACTCAGTCCCCTCACCGTGTGAAGGCCTGTGCCACCTCAGGACTCTGCAGAGAGACCCCACCAGCACGAAGATCCTCCCCAGAGGCCGCCCCTCTGCCTTGGACTTCCCAGCTTCCAGAAATATAAGAAACACATCTCTTTTTCTTTATTGAAAGAAAGAAATATTTGCGGTGCTGAGTGCCATGAGCAGGTCCCCTGGTTCTTCTGGGGAAGACACACAGAAGGAGAGAAGGTGTGAATGTGGCAGAAGATGACGGGGGGAAGAATGCAGGAGCTGGGGGTGCATTACGCAAGAGGGGGTGCAGTCTAGATAGAGAAATGTGGTGTCAAGGCTAAGTTTGAAATCTGAGTACAGTTTGCACATTAAAACAAAAAAGACAGTACTGTCTAGGCTGCTGGAAATTGGGAGGGAGAAACAGAAAAAAAAATAACCAAGGAGTACATTTCACCATTAGTTCAAGTGAGCGTTAGATGGTGTGCCATTCTCTTGAGATGTGATAAGAAGGGAGGTAAAGGTTTGGGGGTTGGGGCATCCTGGCACTGAGGGAGGGACTACAGAAGCTGTGTTTCAGACATGGTATTCTGAGGTGCCTCTAAAACATCTGAGTAGAGATGTCAAAGAGACCGTCAGGTATGCAAGGCTGGAGCTCACTGCCAAGGTTTTGGTTAGAGGCATAAATGTGGAAAGCATTTGCATATATTGAAGGCAAGATAGTAAAACTCCTTAAGAATAAGAAGGTAGTCACTAGTGTCAAAAATTTGCAGAGGGAATAAAATATAAGGCCATTTTTATTTTTGTCCATAGATTTGGCCAAAGTAAAGGTGATTGGTGATATTGATGAAGCAGTTTTCATGGAGCTATAGGGTAAAGTTCACATTGTGGACACGGAGAGCCCTTTATCAGCATGGCGGCCAGCTAAATAAATAAAAATTATGTCTAAGGCCTATTCCAAAACAAACTCCCAATAATGCCGGATAAAATGCATAAAACAAACCAAGTTTTCAAATGCATAAATTAGCACACAACAATAAGACAAATACTCAGAAAATAAAACCAGGACAGAAACTAAAACTAAAGTTATAACCATGACCTGCTAGTCTCCCCAGCCAGGGAGCTTGGGTTTTCATGGCTTCAGGGAGATGAAGCCATGGGCCTGAGAGAGCTGGGCAGTTGGAGTGAAGATTTTCTCCTCCCCACCCTACAGAAAGCTAGGCACTCTGGAGGGCTGCCTCCCCCACGCAAGAATGGCTAGAAACACTGAGGCCACTACACAGAGAGAGAATAGAGAAGCCTATCCTCCTTAACTTAGGCTCCAGGACATGGTTCCATTTTAAAGTGGTATCCACTATATGGTTAAGGAAAATGGCCACTAGCCCCCAGCTGCAACACCACGTAATGTATATGGCTTCTTTCTTGGTTCCTCCCTTCTCTGTCAGATCTCCCCTGGCAACACAGAATTATTATCTCTGAATCATATGAGACCTTTCCACTCTCCAAAGCTATGGAGAAAGCTACCTCAAATGTCAACGTCCGCATATCCAGTGTCAGAGTCCAGGCTCACCTCTCCTTCAAGGTGTCCAGATGAACAAACAGCCTTTCATGCCAATACTTTCATCCCAAACCAGGGCATTGTGAATATATTTTTTAAAAAAGCGAGCCAAGTCCAAACTCTATGTTTATACCTTCCTCCTTTTTTGGTTAACCTCTACTAACGGACCCGATAGTATTACTTCTGCTTGAGAATCTGAGTTTATAATGAAATAGTTATGCTATGCTCACAGTCTTTCTAGTCTTTGTAGTTCTAAATTATGAATCCCTGAGGAGCTTGGCTGGGAGATAATCTATATAACAGACAGCACACTCCATCAGAATTTCTCCTGTAAAACAACCAAGAACACAATGTTCTCACTGAGTGATTTTGCTATGCCTGGCTCCCTCTCCCCTGTAGTGGGGGCTCTAGCACAAAGATTCTTGGAACCTTGTAAAATGGCCACACAGGGAGCCTGGCTACCAGTTTACCTGTTGTATAGGGGTTGCAGCTGTGCACAGTGCTTAGACTCAGGCCCCGTTCATACTAAGAATTCCTTTATTCCATCATATAGGGTATCAAGAGCGCATTTAAGTTTATTTTATTCATGTACAATTTGTATTCTACTTATTTATTTAGTTTGAGATGGAGTCTTGTTCTGTTGCCCAGGTTAGAGTGCAGTGGCATGATCTCAGCTCACTGCAGCCTCCGCCTCCCAGATTCAAGCAATTATCCTGCCTCAGCCTTTGAATAACTGGGATTACAGGGGTTCGCCACCATGCCAGGCTAATTTTTGTATTCTTTTTTTTTTTTTTTTTGAGACGGAGTCTTGCTCTATCGCCCAGGCTGGATCTCAGCTCACTGCAAGCTCCGCCTCCCGGGTTTACGCCATTCTCCTGCCTCAGGGTATTTTTAATCGAGACAGTGTTTCATCATGCTGGCCAGGCTGGTCTCGAACACCTGACCTCATGATCTGCCTGCCTTGACCTCCCTAAGTGCTGGGATAACAGGTGTGAGCCACCTTGTTCGATCTGTATTCTACTTATTTTTTAAAAGATGAGATTAAGTAGAAATTACATAAATGTATTAAATATGTTTTTAATCTCTCAAAGTAACGACATATGCTATGTATGCTATATATATATATGTCATTGGTTTAAGAGATTAAATATATTTAAAAGCAGAATACATTTGAGAGATTGAAATCATTTCTGTAATTGTACACTAAATATAGCACAGCACTTCCTGGTAGCCAAAGCAAAATCAGAAACAAGTTCAGTTGCCTGGCTCTTTTTTTACCTTATTGAAGGAAGCATACCTGTTGTTTAAAAGAAAGACTTGATAATAATTATGAAAAAATTAACATCACCAGAGAAAATAAAGCAATTTTTAAAGGTAGTACATGTTAAAGATAAAGGCATTTTTATGTATATAAAATGTGTAATTTTTGTGTATGTTGCTTATGCCTGGAACTGCAGTGACAATCTTCCAGTTGTGTTGATGAATTGTTCCGGTCACATTTTGTAGCTTCAGGTTTCTGGTGGGAGAATGTGAATATTCATTTATTTATGACTTCCTTGGAACACTGCTAAAATAAAAATTATCTGTTGAAAAGGGAGTAAACAGCAAAGAGAAAAAGGAAATCACAAATAAAATTATCATCAAATTTTAGAAGACAATAGTTTTAAGGGACAAGTTCATGAATGAAATAGACAGAGAAAGCTGCATTTTAGAAAAGCGACTTGACTGTAGAGGAGATGACAGCCAGTCTGTCCTCCAGCATCCCAGACAAGACTGGGCTCAGGGTCCTTCAGGAGTGGTTGGAATCAAGAGAATTCTTAGAAGTCTGCAACAGTACACCAGCAGGTCACCATTCCCACCCACTGGTCCCCAGAGGAGGACACTCAGTAGGACAGCTTGCTTCTAGCAAAGCCCAATATGGCTTTTCTCTAAAAACATTGAAAAGATACATGGTGGATGCAAAGGCATTTGGGGTGGACAATGGCAGCTCAGAGTGACACCCTCCTCAGTCTGGCAAGGAGAGGGATGGACAATGGCCTGACACTAGACTCTAATGTTCTCCCCAACCTACACAGAGCTCCTAGTCAGACACTGTATAAGTGCGGGGCCGCCCAGGCGTCACCAACTGTAGGAGGATAATTGGCAAGCAGGAAGGGAAGGATCAAAATGCACAAATAGAAAACATGACCCCAGAGAAAATAGTCAATTAAGGGAATAGGAAAGAACTTAAAAGAAAAGAGAACATGATTCCTAATATATTCAACAAGATTCAAAACATGTATTAACTATGAAACAAAGAGAATAACTGAAATTAGTAAATCGAATACAGATAATGAGAAGGAATGAAAAATATGGGAAGTAAAGTTGGAAGAATCTTCTGGAATAAAGATCAAAAAGTAAAAAATAAATAAATAGGGAGAGAAAACTGTGCAGAATATTCCATATCTAATAAAAACCCCAGAAGAAAAGAGACAATAGATGGGAGAAAATGATCAAATAAATATCAGACAAGACTTTTCTAGAGTTGAAACACTTGATTTTCAGATTGAAGGCAGGAGGATCACTTAGCCTGGAAGCTGGAAGTTGCAGTGAGCTATGATTGTGCCACTGCACTCCAGGCTGGGCAGCAGAGCAAGACTCTGTCTCTAAAAAAAAGTTAAAAAGGGTCTACCAAGGTCCCATGTCTGGACACATTCTCATGAAAGATAAGGAGACCAGCTTAAAAGCTTTCTGAGAGACAGAAATAAATTCACCTATGAAGAGTGGGAATGAAAAAGCAATATTTCTCATGAGCAACCTTAGATGTTAGAAAAGTTAAAAAGAGGCTGGGCATGGTGGATTATGCCTGTAATCCCAACACCTTGTGAAGCTGAGGAGTTTGAGGCAAGACTGGGCAACATAGGAAGACTCAATCTCTACAAAAATTAAAAAATTAGCAGTGTGTGGTGGTGCATGCCTGTGGTCCCAGCTACTCAGGAAGCTGAGACAGGAGGATCTCCTGAGCCCAGGAGTTCAAGGCTGTTAGAAAAAAAAAAAAAAAAAAAAGAATGGGATAGAGATTTTTTTATTGTTATTGTTCATTTTTCTGTAAGTTTTTAATTCCCTGTTAAAATACATCTGTGACTTTTAAGTACAAATATGAAACAAACCAAATGAAGCATAATTTTAAGCAATTAATAAAGAGGAAGAAGGAAGCCCATTTGAACTTGGTGTTGGGAACAGCCAGTTGTGGTACAGGAGTGAGGTAGCTGGACCCAGGGAGAGTGAGATGCAGCCTTACTCTTCATAGCACAACACTTCTTTAAACCATTGCGTGATCCCCTCGTCTTTTCACTTCTTGCCTGCATCTCACCCCTCACTCCCAGAGACTCCTCCTGTCTGTTCGTCACGGTAACTTCAGCAGCTGGAGCACCACCTGGCGATTTTCAATGCATAAATGAGTGCTCATACAGCCTTAATATTACAAACATTGTTTATTAGATTTCAATTATAGAAACACAGTTGGGCAAAGAATGGGAGACTTAACTGAGGTGGAAAGATGTATTAAGGCCGGGCGCGGTGGCTTATGCCTATAATCCTAGCACTTTGAGAGGCCGAGGAGGGCAGATTGCCTGAGCTCAAGAGTTCTAGGCCAACCTGGGCAACACAACGAAAACTCGCCTCTACTAAAATACAAAAAATTTGCCAGGCGTGGCAGTGTGCACCTGTAGTCCCAGCTACTCGGGAGGCTAAGGCAGGAGAATTGCTTGAACCCCAGAGGTGGAGGTTGTAGGGAGCCGAGATGGCACCACTGCACTCCAGCCTAGGTGACAGTGTGAGACTCTGTCTCCAAAAAAAAAAAAAAGTATTTGAGTATGAATAGCCTTCAGATGTAAAAGTAGAAACATGGCTGATGGAGGGTGGATCCTGGATGGGGAGGCTGAAGTACATGGAAAAGATAGAGAAAAGGTTAGAGGTGCCGAGATTCTCATCCAGAAAGTGGAGGGCAGAGAGCTCCTGGAGCAAGCAATAATGCTAAATTATATTTAAAGTTAAATTAATTCAAGCTGTTGGCCATTATGAATAATACTGCTATGGACATTTGCTTACATGTCTTTTTGTAGATATGTGTTTTAATTTTCTTGGGTAAATTCTGTAGATGGAAATGTCTAGAAAAGGCAAATATATGGAGACAGAAAGCAGAGTGGTGTTTGGCTACTGCTCAGATGGGAGTGATGTTGGTTTTAAATGGGTAGGAGAACATTTCTAGGATGATGGGAATGTTCTGAAACTAGATTGTGGTGATGGTTGCACAGCTCTACAAATTACCAACACCACTCAATTGCACACTTACAGTTTTTGGCATACAAATTATATCTCAATATTATATTTTAAAAATATAATAAGTAAAACTTCTAGAAGAAAATTATAGAATGACCTTATGATTTGGGAATAGGCAGACACTTCACACATACACATGCACACACACACACACACAACACAAGTGCCAATAAACATACAAAAAAACACTAAACATCATTAGTCATCAGGGAACTGCAAATTCAAACTATAATAAGACACAACTACCAGAACAGTGAAATATCAGCAAAGATATTGAGGAACTAGAATTCTGAAGCATTATTAGTGGGAACAAAAAGTGGTACATTCACTTTGGAAAAATGTTCTGGTGGTTTCTCATAAAGCTAAATACACACAACATTTCTGCTTCTAGGTGCATATCTGCAAGAAATAAAAACATATGTCTGCAAATAACATACTTGTACAAGTATGTTTATAGCAGCTTTATTTATGATGAGCAAAAGCTCATGGAAACAGGCCATCAATAAACAACCAGAGAGACAACTGACATAGGTAGTGGCATGAACCATCTCAAAAAACATTATGCTGAGTGAAAAAGAAACGCTGTTTATAAAACATTATTTATTATACAGATTCTTTCTGTATCAGTTATAGAACAAGGAAAACTAATCTACCATGGAACAAATCTGAACAGTCATTGTCTCTGTGCTGGGGACAGTGTAGGGACATGGAGAAAACCCTGGGACAGTGGTAATGTTCAGCACCTATTCGGCTACACAGGAATATGCATTTGTCAAAACTCATTTGAGAGTACACTTAAGATCCATGTATTGAATTTTATATACATTTCATTTCAAAAAGATAAAGAAAGAAAAGGATTGGGCTGAGAGTCGTATCAACTATAAATGGGTACCAGAAATTTTTGTTTTGTTTTGTTTTGTTTTGAGACAGAGTCTCGCTCTGTCACCAGGCTGGAGTGCAGTGGTGCGATCTCGGCTCACTGCAGTCTTCATTTCCCAGGTTCAAGCAATATCCCTGCCTCAGCGTGGGGTGGTGGAATATTCTAAGACTGGATTGTGGTGATGACTGCATGGCTGACCCTGAACTCTGGATCAGTATTGCAAGCTGAAGTGTTGACAGGTGGAGTGCACTGATGTCTCCAACTTACTTCAAAACACATCAAAAAATAAGATGGACTGATGACAGTTAAAGGCACAGACAAATGAACAGATGTGCGATAAAGCAAGTAGAGTAAGATGTTGATGAAATAATCTATGTGGTGTGAATATGGGTGTTCTCTGTGAAATTCTATGAACTTTGTGTATGTTTGAAGAGAGTCATAATAAAATGTTGGGAACAATGTAAATCTATGGAAGAGTTAAAAATAATACAACTATTAAACATGAAGAAGAGAAACAGAGGAAGAGGTACTGGTGAGCTAAGTCCTTATTTCTTATTTTAGAGAGTCAATAGATATTGTCCAAATTTAATAAATCTTTTAAATTATTTTTATTTTTTTCTATTTTCTTAGAGTCAGGGTCTCACTGTCACCCAGACTGGAGTACAGTAGTGTCATCAGAGTTCACTGTAGCCTCAACCTCCCAGGCTCAAGCAATCCTCCTGCCTCAGCCTCTTGAGTCATTAGAACTATAGGTGCGTATCATCTTGCCTAGCCAATGTTAAAAAATATTTTCTTTCCTTTGGGAAATTTTGAGATAGGGACTTGCTATATTGCCTAGTCTGGTCTTGAACTCCTAGCTTCAAGCAGTTCTCCAGCCCCAGCCTCCCAAAGTGCTGGGATTATAAGTGTAAGCCACTGTGCCTGGCCTCAATTTAATAAATCAATACAGATATACATTCATATTATTTCACACAATGGAGGTAAAAAACAAAGGAAATAAGACAGAAACTACCTGAAGAAATTATCTCTGAGACATGAGATGGAGGAAGTGCATTAAACTTGGCTTTCATAATAACCTATTCCTTTACCTTTTGAATTTTTTTTACCATTCAATGTTTGTAAAAAAACAAAAAAAGAACGCAGAAAAAGTCTCTAAGCCTACAGACACATTCATCAGCTAAAGGACTGCCGAGGACCTTAGCCCAAAGCTCTCTGCCCACTCTCTGGGTCTGAGTGATGGATGATGTCGGGAAATGTCACTGCTGGAAGGAATTCAGGATCAGAACCACTTTCATCTTGTGTCAGGAGTCTGTACTCCATGGCCGTCTGGTGTCTACCAGGTGAAGTGGACAGCTAAATGTATTCAGATTATTCCAGAATGGGTCATTCTTAGAGTGGGGAAACAAGTGCCCACAGACAGTTGAAGCACCTGTTCGGTTTTTGCTGATTCCCAGAATTATTCCCTTCCTTCCAAAATACAATAGGTTCATCCCTCTACAGTTTATAAGTGTGATGATTGGGCTTCATACTCATGTGTGAGATGTGCCTCCCTCAAACTGTCTCATACCACCAGTATGTGACCTATCCCATGTGAAGTAGAATAAGACAGGTTGCACGACACGGCAATTTGAAAGTTAGTCATCATCTCAATGCAAGCAGACGGGAGAAACTAAGGTGCCCTGCACTTGACCCTACTAGCAGATTTAATCTCATTGCAATGGAAGAAGCTGGCTCTCATCTGAATTGTCTGCTTCTATGCTTGGTGGTAGTCTGTGCTGAGAAACCTGTTTCTTGCCAAGGACTCTGTGGCTCTAAGAGCCGGAGATTTGTTGATTTCAAGATTTCCTAAACAGCTTCTGGTTGAGGTTGGCTGCTTGCCATAGCATCTAGGAACTACATTGCCTTGGACAAGCACCATTTATCCATCCAGCCACTTATCTAACAAATACTAACGGAATACGGAATATAGCGCCCATTCCAGGAGCTCAAAAAACTGCTGTGGACAAGGATGGACAAGATCCCTGCCCTTGCGTAGCTGACTTTCAGTTATTTAGAGCTGCTGTAGATACATGTTTGAATGTCATGACTAATTTATCAGGGTTGCCTAGGTTAAAAACTGATTGAGGTGGAGAAGATAAGGTGGCAAGAGAAGAACTCTTTGAGGAGGTGACATTTTAGCTGGGACAGAAGGTTGAGAATTCAGCTATGAGAAAAGTAGGAAAGAGTATATTCCAGGTGACAGGGACCATAAGAACAAAGCCATAGGGTCAGAAGGAGCTTGATGTGTTTGGAAACAAAATAAAGGCCCCTGTAGCTGAATTTTAGTCACATGAGATGAGGTAGAGGAGGAGATTTGGGACAAGTCTTTTAGGGCCAAGCAGGCCTTGGTAAGGAATTTCGATTTTACTCTCATTTTAATGAGAAGTCATCAGAGGATTTTAAGCAGGAGAGGGACTTAACGGAATGTGTATTTTAAAAAGATGATTCTGGATGCTACTGTGGAGAATGGCAGACAGGAGGATGTGGATGAAAACTGAGGACTGTTTCAGACTTTCAGGGCAAGGCAACAATGGCCTGAATGTCTGTGGTGGTGATAGAGATAGAGAGATGTGGAATAATTTGAGATGCCATGACACTGTTTTCCAATTATTTTTGCCAAATCTGCCATTACTGCACCTTTGGGATGGAAGTCTCTCAGTGTGATGCTTTCTTCAGTGAATCCTGTCTAGTATTCCCCGGGACCACTCTGGAAGGAGGTATTAGTCTGCCATGCTTTTGGGAACCAGATAGCTTGCTTGGGGCTACAGCTTAGCTGGAGGATACTTCCTCATTACCTATGAACTGTCCTCATTACCTATGAACTGTCCTCATTACTTAGAAACTGTCTCATCAGACAAACCACCTGGAGCCTTTCCCCAGCTCTAATCAGACCCTGCCCCCGCTCCATCTCCTGGTTCTACTTTTGCTACTTGACCACACTCTTGGGGAGTCCGCCCCGGAAGCCTTACTGCATAGTCCCTAAGACAAGAGAATTTCCCTTTTCCCAGTTCTAGAAAAATGTGTGGGATTGCTCCATAGTAGACTGACCTATTTAAAATGCACACTCCTGTACCGGTCACAAGGGTCGGGGATGGCACAGCTGTCATCTTGAGTCAGCTGTCAATTGCTCAAGCTGGTGTGTACAGGAAGGAGCTGGGCACCAGACCCACATTGTCTGAGACCAACAGAAGGACGATTTGACAAGGCCAATTGAGATGCTGGCAGCAGCAGAAGGGAGAATGGATGGCCGGAGGGCAAACGCAATGAGATCTCTGACGTATCTTTCAAGTTGCAGCTCCTAAGCTCTCTCTTCCAGGAATCTTTCTATATCTAGTCTGCCTTGGAGAACCAGCTTCATCATGCAGTGGACTTTCTTGTCAAGAGAAAATGCAGACAAATGTTGTCGGTGATCAGGTCCGACCTTTCAGGGAAGTCTTGCAAGAGCCTAACCCACAGTCTGCAGGTTTCTGTGCATGCCCTGCGAACAAGCTCCCACTGGTAATGACTGCAGCCGGTGGTGTTGTTTCAGAAAGTTCCAGGAAGAATCTCAGCCCTGGAAAAACAAAAATGGATTTGACCCAGAGATGCCTGAGTTGGAGATGAACTTTGGAGAGCTCCCCTTGTTCGCGTACTAAAATCCCTGCCCAGGGAGGAGCTCATTCACCATTTTCCCTACATGTGAGGTATGTGGAACTTGATCAGTGATGGGCTTTACTCCATCTCCACATTCGATGACTCAGCTCACCAGCCCAATAAAAGCCAGGCTTTCACCTTTGTTCTGGGAGGCACTGCTTGGGAACTATCCCCGATGTCCTCCTTACTTGCTGCAAGGCATCAAATCCCCTTGTTAAACCCACCTTGGCTGTGGTCACTGGACGTCACCCGGCAAGCCATTGAACCCACCTGTCATGTGAGTAACAAAATGAGAAAGAGAACCTTAAGCATTGGGTCTGATTGTCTGACTGATCATCTGAAGACATGGTATGGAGACATTTATTCGACACATAATTGTAGGTGTATACCCTGGGCCAGGAGCTGTCCAAGGTGTGTGAGCCCCAAAGGTCCTTCACACCCACATGACCTCAGAAAGACCCCGTGCCCGCCTCATGGACAGAACACAGCACAGGCACAGATGGGCGCTCAGTGGAAGTTGTGAGTAAATAAATGACAGCTTAGCACATGCGTTGGTCTAGAAGAGGCGGTGAAGTTAAGAAAGCGTTGTTCTCAGAGCCCTCACAAACGCTCTTCTCATAGCAGTGCCTCCAATCAGTCACTGTGGGCTCCTTCTGCCTACAGAAATGAAGCCTGGTTTCTTCACCTGGGAACACACCACCAGTGGAAGTCCCTTGGCATCACTGGCATCAATCACCTTGCCCCGTGTAGCTCCCTGGTCTGTCCAAATCCTACTCACTTTTTAAGACACGGCTGCAGGAAGACTCATTCCCTGAACCAAGTTCCACTGAGTTGCCTCCTGCCTGTGCACTTCCACTGCGTGTGCTCCTGCCTGTGCCTCCTGCCTTGCGTTCCTGCTGTCACCCCCTGTAACTCTCCCTGCCGCCTGCATTACTGTGGACCCAGTGCTCACCTGCCTTTCACCCAGGATTTCAAGCACTTGAAAGCTGGCCTCCTGTAGCCCTGGCCAAGACCCTCCCACCCAAGACACAGAGGATGCTCTCACCAGGTCCCCGCTGGGTTTGATTTCTTTATTTTACTCTTAGAAACAGCTTCTTAATGTGTTAGACCTAAACAGCCAAGACACTATGGGAGGTCATGGTCTCTTAGCAAAAAGGCTTCCTTGTGCCAGAGCTCTCTTAGGTATAGAACGCTGTCTCATGAAACTCAGTGGCAAATCTTCCTGCAACTACTGGTTGTCAGCCTATTAATTCAGCAGCAACTCGCAATGGCCTGTAGGGTACTTGCTGGCTCTGTCTTGTTGCCACTCATGCTCCGAGCCCACCACAGCCACCAACATGCCGCTGTGGGCAAGACAGGACCGGAGACCAAAGGTTTCACAGACTCACCATTGCCATCTGTCACTGTGTGGGGTAGGGAGCGTGGAAAGGCAGGGGAAAGAGGGTGTCTGGCTTTTCTTTCCCACTGCAATGCAAACATTTCTGTAATTTCTGCAGAGTTATTAGTTAATGTGATATCGTCACTTTGTGTTACCTTTAAAATGCCCAAATTGGGTCAGTTGATGCAGTCTTTCAAATGCGATTGTGCTGAATATGTGGAAGCAGCAAATACTCAGGCTCTACTTTGAAAAGTCATCATTATCATGAATGCCTGTTCTTAATCAGTATGAACTGGACCAAATGGCTCTGCAGAGTTTTCCAGATTTTAAGGGTAAGCTCCTGGTCTGCTGGGGAGAGGGTGGGGCAAAGGAGAGAGTAAAGAAGAGTCCAGCTATGCTTCAGTGATTCACTTCACTGTTATTTGGTTCATTTAGGTTTTATTGGGGAAACACTTATCATCGACAGCCAGAGAAGTTTCTGGAAAAAACATTCAAGTAATTGATGAATTTTCAAAAAGAAAAAAAAACAAGAGTGTGATGAAGAAAATGACACCAGGATGTGCATCCTTGCTTGCAGGAATTCTAAGGTTTCAACTCACACACCAGATCTTACTGACTGAAAACAGCAAATACGCCAGGCGCGGTGTCTCATGCCTGTAATCCCAGCACTTTGGGAAGCTGAGGCGGGTGGATCACTTGAGGTCAGGAGTTTGAGACCAGCCTGGCCAATATGGTGAAACCCCATCTCTACTAATAATAAAAAATTAGCCAAGCATGGTGGCACCTGCCTGTAATCCCAGCTACTTGGAGGCTGAGGCCTGAGGCAGGAAAATCGCCTGAACTCGGGAGACAGAGGTTGCAGTGAGCAGAGATCACACCACTGCACTCCAGCCTGGGCTACAGAGCTAGACTCTGTCTCAAAAAAAAAAGAAACCAGCAAGAAAATATTCCATGACTGACTGGTGATGTCTGCCATGGGTGTGGAATGGACAAATGAAGACAAAAAGAAATTCAACTACATCATTAAACAACAAAGAGTCTTAATCCATCAAAAAAGCCTATGAGAAAAAACAAACAAACAAACAAAAAACAGCCTTCACTTACAAATTCTTCTCTAAAACCAAGTATGTTTAATGTTGGAGAGCAGCACATGGTTTCTATTGAGGTTGCTCCAATGGAGAGAGAATTCTGAAGCTGCTGGTGGCCATCTTGCCACCAAGAGGCGAGAAGCTAGCTGAAAATGAAGACAAATCAAGAAAATTAGAGCCAAGACACAGAGAGAGACTAATTTCTAATGATTTCCTTTCCAAACCTGGACCTAACTATCCTTTTGGTCAAAAAGATCCACCCTTGGTCTTTAGTTACATAAGCTTATTTTTTCTCTGTTTACTTAAACCAATATGAATTGGGTTTATGTTATTTGCTACCCAAAGAATCTTAATAAATTTATTAAAAGAGCCGAGAGGGGAATATCTTGTGGGAAGGTCACTTAATTTCTTTTGACTTTGAGTGGTCTTTTTTTTTTAATAGAATTGTATATTTAATAGCACATAGCATATTATTTTTGTTTACAGAAATACAATTTTTGCCTTCTTGTTTACTACTCAAATACAGATCTGCCATCCCTTCTTTCTTTCTTTCTTTCTTTCTTTCTTTCTTTTTATTTTATTTTATTTTTTATTTATTTATTTATTTTTTTATTATACTTTAAGTTCTAGGGTACATGTGCATAACGTGCAGGTTTGTTACATATGTATACCTGTGCCATGTTGGTGTGTTGCACCCATCAACTCGTCAGCACCCATCAATTCATCATTTATATCAGGTATAACTCCCCAATGCAATCCCTTCCCCCTCCCCCCCTCCCCATGATAGGCCCCAGTGTGTGATGTTCCCCTTCCCGAGTCCAAGTGAACTCATTGTTCAGTTCCCACCTGTGAGTGAGAACATGCGGTGTTTGGTTTTCTCTTCTTGTGATAGTTTGCTAAGAATGATGGTTTCCAGCTGCATCCATGTCCCTACAAAGGATGCAAACTCATCTTTTTTTATGGCTGCATAGTATTCCATGGTGTATATGTGCCACATTTTCTTAATCCAGTCTGTCACTGATGGACATTTGGGTTGATTCCAAGTCTTTGCTATTGTGAATAGTGCCGCAATAAACATACGCGTGCATGTGTCTTTGTAGTAGAATAATTTATAATCCTTTGGGTATATACCCAGTAGTGGGATGGCTGGGTCATATGGTACATCTAGTTCTAGATCCTTGAGGAATTGCCATACTGTTTTCCATAGTGGTTGAACTAGTTTACAATCCCACCAACAGTGTAAAAGTGTTCCTATTTCTCCACATCCTCTCCAACACCTGTTGTTTCCTGATTTTTTAATGATTGCCATTCTAACTGGTGTGAGATGGTATCTCATTGTGGTTTTGATTTGCATTTCTCTGATGGCGAGTGATGATGAGCATTTTTTCATGTGTCTGTTGGCTGTATGAATGTCTTCTTTTGAGAAATGTCTGTTCATATCCTTTGCCCACTTTTTGATGGGGTTGTTTGTTTTTTTCTTGTATATTTGTTTGAGTTCTTTGTAGATTCTGGAAATTAGCCCTTTGTCAGATGAGTAGATTGCAAAAATTTTCTCCCATTCTGTAGGTTGCCTGTTCACTCTGATGGTAGTTTCTTTTGCTGTGCAGAAGCTCTTTAGTTTAATTAGATCCAATTTGTCAATTTTGGCTTTTGCTGCCATTGCTTTTGGTGTTTTAGACATGAAGTCCTTGCCCATGCCTATACCCTGAATGGTACTACCTAGATTTTCTTCTAGGGTTTTTATGGTAATAGGTCTAACATTTAAGTTTCTAATCCATCTTGAATTAATCTTCGTATAAGGAGTAAGGAAAGGATCCAGTTTCAGCTTTCTACTTATGGCTAGCCAATTTTCCCAGCACCATTTATTAAATAGGGAATCCTTTCCCCATTTCTTGTTTCTCTCAGGTTTGTCAAAGATCAGATGGCTCTAGAGGTGTGGTATTATTTCTGAAGACTCTGTTCTGTTCCATTGGTCTATATCTCTGTTTTGGTACGAGTACCATGCTGTTTTGGTTACTGTAGCCTTGTAGTATAGTTTGAAGTCAGGTAGCGTGACGCCTCCAGCTTTGTCCTTTTGACTTAGGATTCTCTTGGCAATGTGGGCTCTTTTTTGGTGCCATATGAACTTTAAAGTAGTTTTTTCCAATTCTGTGAAGAAACTCATTGGTAGCTTGATGGGGATGGCGTTGAATCTATAAATAACCTTGGGCAGTATGGCCATTTTCACGATATTGATTCTTCCTATCCATGAGCATGGTATGTTCTTCCATTTGTTTGTGTCCTCTTTGATTTCACTGAGCAGTGGTTTGTAGTTCTCCTTGAAGAGGTCCTTTACATCCCTTGTAAGTTGGATTCCTAGATATTTTATTATCTTTGAAGCAATTGTGAATGGAAGTTCATTCCTCATTTGGCTCTCTGCTTGTCTGTTACTGGTGTATAAGAATGCTTGTGATTTTTGCACATTAATTTTGTATCCTGAGACTTTGCTGAAGTTGCTTATCAGCTTAAGAAGGTTTTGGGCTGAGACGATGGGGTTTTCTAAGTATACAATCATGTCATCTGCAAACAGGGACAATTTGACTTCTTCTTTTCCTAACTGAATACCCCTGATTTCTTTCTCTTGCCTGATTGCCCTAGCCAGAACTTCCAACACTATGTTGAATAGGAGTGGGGAGAGAGGGCATCCCTGTCTTGTGCCAGTTTTCAAAGGGAATTTTTCCAGTTTTTGCCCATTCAGTATGATATTAGCTGTGGGTTTGTCATAAATAGCTCTTATTATTTTGAGGTATGTTCCATCAATACCGAATTTATTCAGCATTTTTAGCATGAAGGGCTGTTGAATTTTGTCAAAAGCCTTTTCTACATCTATTGAGATAATCATGTGGTTCTTGTCTTTGGTTCTGTTTATATGCTGGATTACGTTTATTGATTTGTGAATGTTGAACCAGCCTTGCATCCCAGGGATGAAGCCCACTTGATCATGGTGGATAAGCTTTTTGATGTGCTGCTGAATCCGGTTTGCCAGTATTTTATTGAGGATTTTTGCATCGATGTTCATCAGGGAGATTGGTCTAAAATTCTCTTTTTTTGTTGTGTCTCTGCCAGGCTTTGGTATCAGGATGATGTTGGCCTCATAAAATGAGTTAGGGAGGATTCCCTCTTTTTCTATTGACTTTTTCTATTGATTGGAATAGTTTCAGAAGGAATGGTACCAGCTCCTCCTTGTACCTCTGGTAGAATTCAGCTGTGAATCCATCTGGTCCTGGGCTTTTTTTGGTGGGTAGGCTACTAATTGTTGCCTCAATTTCAGAGCCTGCTATTGGTCTATTCAGGGATTCAACTTCTTCCTGGTTTAGTCTTGGGAGAGTGTAAGTGTCCAGGAAATTATCCATTTCTTCTAGATTTTCTAGTTGATTTGCGTAGAGGTGTTTATAGTATTCTCTGATGGTAGTTTGTATTTCTGTGGGGTTGGTGGTGATATCCCCTTTATCATTTTTTATTGCATCTATTTGATTCCTCTCTCTTTTCTTCTTTATTAGTCTTGCTAGCGGTCTGTCAATTTTGTTGATCTTTTTAAAAAACCAACTCCTGGATTCATTGATTTTTTTGGAGGGTTTTTTGTGTCTCTATCTCCTTCAGTTCTGCTCTGATCTTAGTTATTTCTTGCCTTCTGCTAGCTTTTGAATGTGTTTGCTCTTGCCTCTCTAGTTCTTGTAATTGTGATGTTAGAGTGTCAATTTTAGATCTTTCCTGCTTTCTCTTGTGGGCATTTAGTGCTATAAATTTCCCTCTACACACTGCTTTAAATGTGTCCCAGAGATTCTGGTATGTTGTATCTTTGTTCTCATTGGTTTCAAAGAACATCTTTATTTCTTCTTTCATTTCCTTATGTACCCAGTAGTCATTCAGGAGCAGGTTGTTCAGTTTCCATGTAGTTGAGTGGTTTTGATTGAGTTTCTTAGTCCTGAGTTCTAGTTTGATTGCACTGTGGTCTGAGAGACAGTTTGTTATAATTTCTGTTCTTTTACATTTGCTGAGGAGTGCTTTACTTCCAATTATGTGGTCAATTTTGGAATAAGTGTGATGTGGTGCTGAGAAGAATGTATATTCTGCTGACTTGGGGTGGAGAGTTCTATAGATGTCTATTAGGTCTGCTTGGTGCAGAGATGAGTTCAATTCCTGGATATCCTTGTTAACTCTCTGTCTCGTTGATCTGTCTAATGTTGACAGTGGAGTGTTGAATAAAAATGGTGTTGACCATTATTATTGTATGGGAGTCTAAGTCTCTTTGTAAGTCTCTTAAGGACTTGCTTTATGAATCTGGGTGCTCCTGTATTGGGTGCATATATATTTAGGATAGTTAGCTCTTCCTGTTGAATTGATCCCTTTACCATTATGTAATGGCCTTCTTTGTCTCTTTTGATCTTTGATGGTTTAAAGTCTGTTTTATCAGAGACTAGGATTGCAACCCCTGCTTTTTTTTGTTCTCCATTTGCTTGGTAGATCTTCCTCCATCCCTTTATTTTGAGCCTATGTATGTCTCTGCATGTGAGATGGGTCTCCTGAAGACAGCAGACTGATGGGTCTTGACTCTTTATCCAGTTTGCCAGTCTGTGTCTTTTAATTGGAGCATTTAGTCCATTTACATTTAAGGTTAATATTGTTATGTGTGATCTTGATCCTGCCATTATGATATTAACTGGTTATTTTGCTCATTAGTTGATGCAGTTTCTTCCTAGGCTCGATGGTCTTTACATTTTGGCATGTTTTTGCAGTGGCTGGTACCGGTTGTTCCTTTCCATGTTTAGGGCTTCCTTCAGGGTCTCTTGTAAGGCAGGCCTGGTGGTGACAAAATCTCTAAGCATTTGCTTATCTGTAAAGAATTTTATTTCTCCTTCACTTATGAAACTTAGTTTGGCTGGATATGAAATTCTGGGTTTAAAATTCTTTTCTTTAAGAACATTGAATATTGGCCCCCACTCTCTTCTGGCTCGTAGAGTTTCTGCCGAGAGATCTGCTGTCAGTCTGATGGGCTTCCCTTTGTGGGTAACCCGACCTTTCTCTCTGGCTGCCCTTAAGATTTTTTCCTTCATTTCAACTTTGGTGAATTATGTGTCTTGGAGTTGCTCTTCTGGAGGAGTATCTTTGTGGCGTTCTCTGTATTTCCTGAATTTGAATGTTGGCCTGCCCTGCTAGGTTGGGGAAGTTCTCCTGGATGATATCCTGAAGAGTGTTTTCCAATTTGGTTCCATTTTCCCCCTCACTTTCAGGCACCCCAATCAGACGTAGATTTGGTCTTTTTACATAATCCCATACTTCTTGAAGGCTTTGTTCATTTCTTTTTCTTCTTTTTTCTTTTGGTTTCTCTTCTCGCTTCATTTCATTCATTTGATCCTCCATCACTGATACTCTTTCTTCCAGTTGATCGAGTCGGTTACTGAAGCTTGTGCATTTGTCACGTATTTCTCGTGTCATGGTTTTCATCTCTGTCATTTCGTTTATGACCTTCTCTGCATTAATTAGTCTAGCTGTCAATTCTTCCACTCTTTTTTCAAGATTTTTAGTTTCTTTGCGCTGGGTACGTAATTCCTCCTTTAGCTCTGAGAGGTTTGATGGACTGAAGCCTTCTTCTCTCATCTCATCAAAGTCATTCTCTGACCAACTTTGATCCATTGCTGGCGATGGGCTGTGCTACTTTGCAGTGGGAGATGCGCTCTTATTTTTTGAATTTCCAGCTTTTCTGCCCTGCTTTTTCCCCATCTTTGTGGTTTTATCTGTCTCTGGTCTTTGATGATGGTGATGTACTGATGGGGTTTTGGTATAGGTGTCCTCTCTGTTTGATAGTTTTCCTTCTGACAGTCAGGACCCTCAGCTATAGGTCTGTTGGAGATTGCTTGAGGTCCACTCCAGACCCTGTTTGTCTGGGTATCAGCAGCAGAGGTTGCAGAAGATAGAATATTGCTGAACAGCGAGTGCACCTGTCTGATTCTTGCTTTGGAAGCTTCCTCTCAGGGGTGCACTCCACCCTGTGAGGTGTGGGGTGTCAGCCTGCCCCTAGTGGGGGATGTCTCCCAGTTAGGCTACTCAGGGGTCAGGGACCCACTTGAGCAGGCAGCCTACCCCTTCTCAGATCTCAACCTCCGTGTTGGGAGATCCACTGCTCTCTTCAAAGCTGTCAGACAGAGTCGTTCGCGTCTGCACAGGCCTCTGCTGCTTCCCCTGTTATTTTTTAGCTGTACCCTGTCCCCAGAGGCGGAGTCTACAGAGACAGGCAGGTTTCCTTGAGCTGCTGTGAGCTCCACCCAGTTCGAGCTTCCCAGCAGCTTTGTTTACCTACTTAAGCCTCAGCGATGGCGGGCGCCCCTCCCCCAGCCTTGCTGCTGCCTTGCGGTTAGATTGCCGCAGACTGCTGTGTTAGCAAGGAGGGAGGCTCCGTGGGCGTGGGACCCTCCCGGCCAGGTATAGGATATATTCTCCTGGGGTGCCGGCGTGCTTACAGCGCAGTATTGGGGTGGGAGTTACCCGATTTTCCAGGTGTTGTGTGTCTCAGTTCCCCTGGCTAGGAAAAGGGACTCCCTTCCCCCTTGTGCTTCCCAGGTGAGGCGATGCCTCGCCCTGCTTCAGCTCTCACTGGTCAGGCTGCAGCAGCTGACCAGCACCGATTGTCTGGCACTCCCGAGTGAGATGACCCCAGTACCTCAGTTGAAAATGCAGAAATCACCGGTCTTCTGTGTCGCTTGCGCTGGGAGATGGAGACTGGAGCTGTTCCTATTCAGCCATCTTGCTCCGCCCCCCCGACTTTGAGTGGTCTTATCTGTCAATGGAAAATAATGAACTTATCTGTATTTGTTTAATAGGATTGCAGTAGAAACCAGCCAAGATGAAAGATGTCAGAGTTCCTTGAAAAATGTATGTGAAATTTCAAAAATTAAATTCCAGTGGGATATGTGAGTGTGTGTATGTGTGAATGTGATTCGTGTGTATTCTAAGGAAGAGGACTAGGTGATGTGTATTTCAGATAATGAGGTAAATAATCCACTATCTTCTGTTTTTGATTTAGGTTTTGGAAACCCTGGTCCATAGAAACATACTGCTATATATGCTATTCCTGCCACATCCACCAAAGCCAGGAAATTCTTTTCTTTGTGGAATCCACTTTTCCAATGGAATTTCCAATATGATTGAACACTTTGATTATACATGTATTTTTTTTTATGGTATCTCACTCAGCCTGGTGTGCCCAGGCTGGAGTGCAGTGGCATGATCTCAGCTCACTGCAACCTCCACCTTCCGGGTTCAAGTGATTCTCCCTACTCAGTCTCCAGAGTAGCTGGGATTACAGGCATCCACCACCACGCCTGCCTAATTTTTGGATTTTTAGTAGAGACGGGCTTTCACTGTGTTGGCCAGGCTGGTCTCAAACTCTTGACCTCAGGTGATCCAGCCACCTCAGCCTCCCAAAGTGCTGGGATTTCAGGCTTGAGCTCCTGTACCCAACCAGAATATATATGCATTTTTGATTATGTATTTTCTTACAGCACTCTGAAATTTTGAACTTAGTGATTTATTCATGTTGCCTGCAATACCCCCTATTTAGCACTGAAATGCTCTGGCAACATTATGGACTATCCCCCCAAAATTCATATCAACATGTGATTGCACTGGGAGACAGTGTCTTTAAAGAGGTAAGCTGAAATGACATTAGTAGGGTGGTCCCTAGTCCATTATGAATGATGTCTTTATAGGAAGAGAAAATTTGGACACACAGGGAGAAGACCACAGGGAGGAGATGGCCATCTACAATTCCAGAAAAGCAGCCTCAGAAGAAACCAATCTGCCAACATCTTTATCTGCAACTCCCAACCTCCAAAACCGTGAGAAAATTAATTTCCGTTGTTTAAACCAACCAGACTACAGGACTTCATTATGGCAGCCCCAGAAAATTAATACAGACAGCAAACGGCCAGACGTCCCACTTGAAAAAAATGGATCCAGGAACAGAAAAGTAAATGTTGTGGGAATGACGTTTGATGGCAGGGTTTTATTCTGCAGCTGCCTACAGGAATGACAACAGAAAACTGTAAGATGGTGTGTTTCAAAATAAGCTCTGCAGGAAACCAGTATGAATGCTGCTTTAAAGAAAAAATTGAGGTGTGTTTTCCTTCCAATTATGTGACCAATTTTAGAATAAGTGTGATGTGGTGCTGAGAAGAATGTATACTCTGTCGATTTGGGGTGGAAAGTTCTGTAGATGTCTATTAGGTTCACTTAGTCCAGAACTGAGTTCAAGTCCTGAATATTCTTGTTAATTTTCTGTCTCTTTGATCTGTCTAATATTGACAGTGAGGTGTTAAAGTCTCCCACTATTACTATGTGGGAGTCTAAGTCTCTTTGTAGGTCTCTAAGAACTTGCTGTATGAATCTGAGTGCTCCTGAATTGGGTACATATGTATTTAGGATAGTTACCTCTTCTTGTTGCATTGATCCCTTTACCACTATGTAATGGCCTTCTTTGTCTCTTTTGATCTTTGTTGGTTTAAAGTATGTTTTATCAGAGACTAGGACCCCAACTCCTGCTTTTTTTTTTTTTTTTTTTTTTGCTTTCCATTTGCTTGGTAAATATTCCTTCATCCCTTTATTTTGAGCCTATGTGTGTCTTTGCACATGAGATGGGTCTCCTGAATACAGCACACAGATGGGTTTTGACTGTTTATCCAATTTGCCAGTATGTGTCTTTTAATCGGGGCATTTAGTCCATTTACATTTAAGGTTAATATTGTTATGTGTGAATTCGATTCTGTCATTATGATGCTAGGTGGTTGTTTTGCCCGATAGTTGATGCAGTTTCTTCATAGTGTCAATGTTCTTTACAATTTGGTATGTTTTTGCAGTGACTGGTGCCAGTTGTTCCTTTCCATGTTTAGTGCTTCCTTCAGGAGCCCTTGTAGGCAGGCCTCGTGGTGACAAAATCTCTCAACATTTGCTTGTCTGTGAAGGATTTTATTTCTCCTTTGCTTATGAAGCTTAGTTTGGCTGGATATGAAATTCTGGGTTGAAAATTGCTTCTTTAAGAATGTTGAATATTGGCCCCCACTCTCTTCTGGCTTGCAAAGTTTCTGCCAAGAGATCCACTGTTAGTCCAATGAGCTTCCCTTTGTGGGGAAAGATGATTAGGTGTCTTGGGGCTGCTCTTCTCAAGGACTATCTTTGTGGTGTTCTCTATATTTCCTGAATTTGAATGTTGGCCTGTCTTGCTAGGTTGGGGAAGTTCTCCTGGTTAATGTCCTGAAGAGTGTTTTCCAACTTGGTTCCAATCTCCCCATCACTTTCAGGTACACCAATCAAATGTAGATTTGGTCTTTTCAGATAGTCGCATATTTCTTGAAGGTCTTGTTCATTTCTTTTCATTCTGTTTTCTCTAATCTTGTCTTCTCACTTTATTTCATTGAGTTCATCATTGAGTTCATCGATCTCTGATATCCTTTCTTCCACTTGATCAATTTGGCTATTGATTCTTGTGTATGCTTCATGAAGTTCTTGTGCTGTGTTTTACAGCTCCTTCAGGTCATTTATGTTCTTATCTAAGCTGGTTATTCTAGTTAGCAATTCCTCTAACCTTTTTTCAAGGTTCTTAGCTTCCTTGCATTGGGTTAGAACATGCTCCTTTAGCTCGGAGGAGTTTGTTATTACCCACCTCCTGAAGCCTACTTCTGTCAATTCGTCAAACTCATTCTCCATCCAGTTTTGTTCCCTTGCCAGCGAGGAGTTGTGATCCTTTGGAGGAGAAGAGGCCTTCTGGCTTTTGGAATTTTTAGCCTTTTTGTGCTGCTTTCTCCCCATCTTTGTGGATTTATCGACCTTTGGTCTCTGATGTTGGTGACCTTTGGATGAGGCCATGAATGGATGTCCTTTTTGTTGATGTTGATGCTATTCCTTTGTGTTTGTTAGTTTTCCTTCTAACAGTCAGGCCCCTCTGCTGCAGGTCTGCTGGAGTTTGCTGGAGGTCCGCTCCAGACCTTGTTTTCCTGGGTATCACCAGCGAAGGCTATAGAACAGCAAAGTTTGGGAAAGTTTGCATACTCTAATGCCCTCCTACCCAGCCTTTAAAAACTGATTTAAGGATTTTAGGAATCCTAGAGAAAAACAAACCAGTAGTTTCTTATTACAAAGAGAGAAAAATGAATAACCCTTGGCCTCAATAAACAGTCTTTAGCCTGCAGCTGAACTGGCATTCCATGGAGCACACTTTCTGGCATGCATGCTTAGTGGCGCCTCCAATGTGCAGAAAGTCAGCTGGAAGCGGAGTTGAGTTTAGATGAGAAGTGAAGCATGTCATGCTTGGGCAGCCAGCAGGACCCCATCAGTCTGCATGAAAATGCTGCTCAGAGCATAATTTGCAATTGCAAATATATGGAACCAACCCAAATGTCCATCAGTCAACAAGTGGATAAAGAAAATGTGGTATACACACACACACACACACATATGTACATACATACGTACACACACACATACACACACACACACACCATGGAGTACTACTCAGCCATAAAAAGGAATGAAATAATAGCATTTGCAGCAATCTAGATGGAATTGGAGACTATTATTCTAAGTGAAGTAACTCAGGAAAGGAAAAGCAAACATTGTATGTTCTCCCAAGTGGGAGCTAAGACATGAGGACACAAAGGCATAAAAACGACACATTGGACTTTGGGGACTCAGGAGAAAGGATAGAAGGGGTTGAGGGATAAAAGACTACACACTGGGTACAGTGTACACTGCTTGGGTGATGGGTGAACCTAAATCTCAGAAATCACCATTAAATAAATTATTCATGTAACCACATACCACTTAGTCTCTAAAAACCTATTGAAATAAAAACTAAATTAAAAAAGAAAAATAATGTTTTTCAGAATAGAGAGGGCACATTTCAATAATTAACACACACCTTAACAGCCGCTCATATCTGCCACACAGATAGGAAATTGTAATTTCTGTGTACTGGGGCTTTGCTCATAGCTGTTGTCGGGGTTAACAAAGTACCTGCTTAATTATTGGTAGTTGGGAATACCTGGGGTTGTGCTCATGTGTTCATAGGTCTTACATTCCTCAGAGCTCAGAAACGGCCATGCTCATGTGAGAAAGGGCGCGGCGTGTTGGTAGAGGGGAGCAAAGAGGGAGGCTGGGGGAGCAGATTGAGGCCAGATGCTGCAAAGACAGGAATCACCCTCAAAAGGCCGGACTTGCTCTGGCAGGGAGTTGGGAGATGACGAAGGGCACTGAGGTGTGAGGGTGGCCTTTGGTTTTAATCAAAAAGAAGCCCATGCCAGCATCTAACTAAGATCTTAGCACCAAGGGAAGGAATGGGAAGCAGAGGAACTAGAAAGCAGGTGCGTTAGGAGAAAGTTCTGACCCAAAGGCTTTGGCCAGGTTTGGGGAATGTGGAGAAATTCAGGGATGAACAGGTTCTTCGTGGTTTGGTGGGACAGAGAGGAGGACGTCTGCCAAGTGCCTGTCACTTGATCAGGGAGTCAAAGGAGAGCAGAGTTTGGACCAAGAGAGGTTCTGCGTTAAACACCAAGTGTTTATGAATCAGAGTAAGAGTTCCCCTTGCTGAATCTGCCTCTTTTATCTTGGCTGTTCCACAACATAGATTCCATTGTACAAATGACCATATGGACATTGTGTGATGTTCTAAGCCAAAAAATGGCGCTGGCAGTTCCAGCCCATGAGTATCTTTTGGCAAAGTTCTAGTGTGAGAAGGAGTTCCTGCGTAGCGCTGTCTGTCAGACTCAGCTCTGCAGAAAGGCTGGAACCACAGAGCCCATGAGGGTACACTGCTCACAGGCAGGGCTCACACATGCTTTACCCCCAGCTCCCATGCCCAAGCAGGTCACACCGACTTTGAGGCACTTCCTTGGCCCTAACATGTTTTAAAATTTGGATCATGCTTCAAGTGACTCTTTTGAGATTGGCAGTGTTGGAAAGAGTCTAAGGAAGGGAACTTAGTTTTAAAATAGTTTTAATTATAGAGATGACAATCAGTACAGATATGTCAGGAAAACATGTTGGAATGTCCTGAGTGACAATGATGATTCCGTGAGCTCAGTTCACATTTCAGGTGCTCTGGCCTCTGACTTCTGGCATTTAGGAACCTGTGAAACATACGAATCTATGCACACGAAAAATCCAGGCACTAAGAACTCAGCCTTGATTAGCCATAAGTGTGCTCTCTGTAGAAGGGGAAAATAACATTTGTAAGGAATATGTTTAACCTGTGTAAGAAAATGCATGGTTTTAACATGAAATATAAAAATTGGTGGTGGCACTAATTGTAGTCTTTTTTACCAGTTCATTGAAGTTGGCTCAGTGGGCTCTGTTTCTCCCACTCTTCTCTGGCACCACATTTAACTGTTCTGTGTAGTGTAAGGTCTGCAGGATGAAACAGCACTCCTTTTCAAATAGTGTCTAATGTGAGCCTCAGTGATCCAGACCGGCCTCTGAGAAGTTTGAAGAGTTTTCGAGGACAACGACGTCTTGAACAAACTGCGAGGAACACTCCAACTTTGTTTATAGATGAATTTCCACATGTTTTTCTTCTGCAAGGGTTTTGGAGGGGTAGCATGATGGACTTCTTTGTACAGAATATTTTCAGAAGTTGTGTTAATGGAGAAATTTCTTTTGGGGCTTAAGTTTCTATTTGCCTTTTGTGACATGGTTTTTAAAAAACAACAAAAAAACTCATTATCTTCCTCTCCCACAATTATAGCCGTAGAAAGGAGATAAAGCAGGTCCCACGTGGACCGGTGGCTGGGTGTGCTGCCGGGATAGCTAAGGCGCCCCTTTTACAAACAGTCTTTAACATGCAGTCACACCCGCAATCTCGGTGCTGGGTGATAAGATTGTATTCATTACACCGTTGAATACAGAAACATATTTCTGAAATAATTTTTCTTGTCTAGAATTACACAGAATTCCGCTGAGTGGCACATTCAAAAGAATTTTTATTAGGAGGGTTCCAATGAACTGCTCAGCGGCAGAGGGACTTTATATTTAATTTGATTTCTCAGAGCCAGGTATTGTGGAGAAAGGCATCAGATAACCACGGAGTGCTAGTTAAGGGAGGGAAGCCTGCAGGGTTCATGCTTTCAAGCCCCGCAGCCAACAAGCATTCACTGAGACTCTCATTCCGGAGTAGAGACCAAGGTGCCTCGAGATCCCAGTGAGTTCATGAGGCTTCCTGCCGCTTGTCTGCTTACATGTGGTTACAGAAGTGGCACAGTCTTTGTTACTGAGGCTGGATGACAATCAGCTCTGCCCAGACCTTCACAACTCATGTATGTGGGCACAGGACTTGGGCATAGAGAGAAACCAAGTGAAAATTTTGTAGTAAAAATTGTGTCACTGTGGAGAATTCCCCTTTTCTCATTTTGCTTTGGCATAAACAAAGATCTTAAAAACAGTTTAACAGCACGTTGGGAGGCCGAGGTGGGCAGATTGCTTGAGGTCAGGAGTTCGAGACCAGCCTGGTCAACATGATGAAACCCTGTCTCTACTAAAAATACAAAAGTTAGCTGGGGGTGGTGGCATGTGCCTGTAATCCCAGCTACTCAGGAGGCTGAAGCAGGAGAATCGCTTGAAACCTGGAGATGGGGGCTGCAGTGAGCTGAGATTGTGCCACTGCACTCCAGCCTGGATGACAGAGTGAGACTCCATCTTGAAAACAACAACAAAAAAGTTTAAAATATTAGAAAGTCCTATGAGACTATCGTGAGCACCTTTGCAGAAAAACAATCTAGTGGTAGACTCTGAGGCTGGTCAGCAGTGGGTTAATGGTGTCCCCTAAAACAATATGCCCACGTCCTAATCTCTAGCATCTGTGAGTGTGATCTTATTTGCAAAAAGAAGTCTTTGCAGATGTAACTGAGTTAAGGCTCTTGAGAGAAGCAGATCATCTTGGTTTAATTTATGGGCCACAAATCCAAGGGACAACAGACACAGAGAGAAGAAATGAGGGCCATTGAAAGTGGAGGCAGAGACTGGAGAGAAACTGCCCTGAGCCAAGGGGCACCTGGAGCCACCAGAATCTGAAAGAGGAAAGAATAGTTCTTTTCTAGAGCCTTGGGAGGGAGCATGGCCCTGCCAACATCCAGCTTCTGGTGTCTAGAGCTTTGACAGATCACACTCTGTTATTGAAGCCACCGAGTATGTAAGAATTATCCAACTACAATCTCCAAGGGTGCAATGGTTGAGCCTGCAAATCACATTTGAGAGTTAGAGGATGTCAGAGCTGGAAGGGGTCTCAGTCTCCTCTTAAAGGGAAGATGTTGGACAAGCTACTCCCTTGGACCTGAATTCTAGACCTGCCCTGATACCCACAGGCTAAGTGCTTTTTCAAGAAGCTGGTGGATCCTTTTTTCCAGGTTGCTCTAGCTTGGTCTAGAAAGCTCTCAGGATCTGACCCCAATTGCCTCCTTCCATAACTTCACCTTCCACCCCCTCCTCCTGGCCCTCCAGCCACAGGAACTTTTCTGAACATGTTTCTGATCCTGCTGTTCATATGCTTTTCTCCACACAGGGCTGAGAGAGGGACAAGGCATCCTTTAAACCCAGATCCCTGTCCACTGGCCGTTCCCTGATCCTCCAGGTGGGGTTGCTCTTCCCCCGCTCCCTCTGTGCATTGTATGCACTGTGTGGATTCTGACCACACTCTACGGCTACTCACAAGGCCCTGCAGACCTGCAGGGTCTGTCCCAAACCTTCCTCCTAGAGTGATCTCTCATCACTCATACTGCAGCCCCTCAGATGCACCAGGACCCCTCCACAGGGCCTTTGCACACGCTGTACTTTCCCTAAAGTCCTCTACTCCGCTTTGCAATGGCCTTGGATTATAGTGAAAATGGTCTACATCTTTGTTGGAATTATTTGTTCAATATCTGTGTCTTCACTGGGCAGCAAGCCCTGTGGGGCATAGATTAAAACTGATTTTCTCCTATTGTAGAGCCCAGCATGTAGCAGATCTAACAAGCAAAGACTGTGGGTGACTAGATGTTAAATCTATAAAGATCATCCTCCATGACTTTAGGAGCTCCTCAAGGGTAGGGACTTGTTAATTTTATATCTCTGAGATGTAAAGATATATAGAGAGCCTTTGTAGAAACCATAAACTTTGATGCACTAAAGTCTCTAGAGGCCAGGCATGGTGGCTCACACTTGTCATCCCAACACTTGGGGAGGCCGAGGTGGGAGGATGGCTTGAGGCCAGGAGTTGGAGACTAGCCTGGGCAACATAATGAACTCCATCTCTACAATTATTTTTAAATTATTCGGACATGGTAGTGTGTGCTTGTAGCCCTACCTACTCAGAGGTTGAAGTAGGAGGATTGCTTGAACCCAGGAGTTCAAGGCTGCAGTGAGTCATAATTGTGCCCCTGCTCTACAGCCTGGGCAACAGAGCAAGGCTCTGTCTCTTTAAAAATATAAACAAAACAAAAAACAAAAAAAAAGAAGTCACCATGCGTGAAGAGTTTCTCCTTGCCCTTTAGATATGACACCAACTTCTACTGCATCTGTAAACCTTCATGTTCCCTCTGCTCCCTTGGTTTCCATCCTCATCTCTTGCACTTTCCCTTCTGCCAGCCCTGCTTGGCAAGGCCTTCAATTTTTCACACACTGGCCTCTACCCTGCTTGGGGCCTTGAGCAGGCTCTTCCCTTCCCTTAGAACTCTTCTCCATCCCCTTCCTTGCTTCTTTGTGTCCTGGTTGATTCCCAGCTGTCTTTTCAGGCTTTGAATGTCACTTCCTCAGAGAAAACTTTGCTGACCTTCCAGTCTAGCTTTCAGTGGCTAGGGACCACCTTCTAGTTTTCCTGCATGGTTTACTGAACTCCTAGCATGCTTTGGCATGTATGTCTTTTGTTGAATGCATGCCTTCCATAAGCTCACAAAGCCAGGCAGAGCTGGATGGTGGCTGTCGGATTTCAAAGATCTCTACTCTTGGCACTTCACTACGCAATGCTCCCTGAAGGAAGGGAAGTGAAAGAAACAGAAAAGCAGAAAGTATGCATGAAGCCTCTGGAAGAGGGCCACTGTATGACTTCCGAAGCCCCTGTGGGCCTCTGCCTACCTGGCAGGAGAAGCACACCGTGTCCCAGAGAGCTCAGGGAGGAGGCAGGACACTAGGCATGGCTTTGGTGTGACCCTGGGTTGTCTCCCAGCCTCCTCCCTGGCCCATCCACAGCCCCTGCTTGCCACAGAGCCAAGTAGCTTCCGTATGCCGTAGGAACTCTTATACCCATTTACAAGAGAAGCAAACCAAGGTGAGCAATGGGCAGACCTGGAGCTGCCAGCATGATTGTGTGATTGCAAAGCTCCTTCCAATAACCCTGTGTCTTATAAATTAAGGTGATGGTGTGAGCTGTGTCCAGCACCACTGAAAAACAAAATGCCCTAGAGACAGTGCTGTCAAATGGAGCGACAGACAGGTAGACAGACAGAAAGGAAATCATCCCTTTGCTACCACCCAGGATGTTGCTTCCTCTCAGTCCATTTCCCAAATCCTCCTCTCCCGCACCCTATCATCTTGTCAGGGCTTACCCCCTCCCTATGCTCTGCGCTTTCATTAATTTCTTATCACCTATCCCTCAGCTGTAATCTAGGACATTGTAAGGACAATTAATTAAAGTGAGAAGGTTCTTAAAAAAAGGTATTGACCTGCAATTCAGCCCTTTCTCTCAGCGAAATCAATCTTCAGATTACAGGTCAAGAGGAGACAGCTTTAAAAACGTGTCCAGCCAATCGGTTCTTCAGATGCGTTCATGAAGTCGCACCAGCTGTGTATGAACCTGACTGCATATCTTGCTTTCTGCCTAAGAAAAGCACACCTGACTGAGTACACGTGGGAGTGCAGCTTGTTTGAAGAATCTGTTGCTATAGAAAGACGGAAGAAAAAGATAAAATATGTATAAAAGGAAAAAGCATCTATTGATTTATCTATCTATCCATTATATATATACACATACTTCTGGTCGTCAATCCTGAGCAGGGTGTCTGCTGTCAGAGATGGGCAAGGATGGGTGCCAGCCATTAGGGAGCTGTTCCAGGGAGGGAGCCCGACCACACTCTGGTCTTAGCCAGCCCAGTCAGCACTGGAGAAAGACCTCATCCAATGCTGAAATAGAAGGTGCTAGTGTATGCATTACAATAGCAGGTGAGTAAAACTGTCTGTTGTACAACATGCTGATGTAGGAGCTTTGCGATTATCTAGCCTAATGTGCAGATAAGGAAATCAGGGCCCTGGCAGGTACATGACTTGCTCAGTCTTGCTATATGTGGTCCATTCCCAAAACTGAAATTCAGGACCTCTGACACCCAGGCTGGGCTCTGTCTAAGACATGCTGCCATTTCTCAGGGGAGAAATTAAGAGAAGCAGTCAGGCGTCTTCCTGTCTGACCCCAACACTGGGGTTCTAATCTCCCCTAAACTCACACAGCATCTCCCCAACCACTTTTGCAGAGAGAACAAAAAGGAAGATGTTGATTTACCCGGAAAGCATCTGTCACTAATAGTAACACGCAGCTTTCAGTGAGGGTTAACTGTATCCAGGTGCGGTTCTTATCTTCTTACAAGTATTAGTGCATTTACAAATAAAGTGTGGGAGGCTTAGAAAGGTCAAGTGGTTTGTCTAAGCTCACAGAGCAAGTCAAAGCTGGAACCAGAATTCTGGGATTAGTCCTGTGTTACAAACAATTCTTTATTGCCTCAACAGACAAGGTGCACATTAATTTGAATTACTTGAGCTAAGCTGAGTGACTTGATTCCTGTTCCTTACATTGATGAGGGTGCCAGGCCTGTGTCTGACCATTGCCAGGAGCTTGAGGGCAGAGATAATGGAACAAAGAGAAGTGTACGACAGCAGAGCACCGAGAACAAAATCTCTGACTTAGGTCAAACAGAGGCACGGTTGGGTTCTGCCGCATCTCGAGAAAAGTTACTTAGGCTCCGTGATCATCAGTTTTCTTATCTCTAAAATGGGCATAGTAGGATTAACCTCTTAGGGTTCCCAGGGATCTTGGGTTGCTCTGCACACATTTCCAGGAACATGCCAGGCACCTGGGGAGCAGTACAGCTCCTTCATGAGGTCCTCCGTCATCATGAACAGATGTTAGTAATCATGACTGACACAGATGCTGCCTAAGGGATGATGACGGTGGTGATGGTGATGATGAAGGTGTGGTTACACTGCTGCTGTGACAATGGGATGACAGTGAGGGTGCAGAAGAAAGAACATGGCACGTGTCAGGACCATTTAGGTCAGTGGTTCCCAATGAGGAGTGATTTCACCCACAGGGGATGTTTGGCAGTGTCTGGAGACACTTTTAGTTGTTCACACTGTTGAGGGAGGTGCCACTGGAATCCAGTGGGTGGGGGCCAGGGACCTTGTTAACCAACCCTACAATGCATAGGAAAGCCCCCACAAGAAAGAACGATCCAGCCAAAATGTCAGTGGGGCCCAGGTCAAAAAGCCCTGGTCTAGGAGGATGGGAAATCTGAACACTGGAGGTAAGTGAGGAAGCTTCCAGGGGCTTTATTGACTGCTTAACACGTCTCTTTCAGCTACTGCTTTTAACTATACAGGAATCTGCACCTAAAAGGAAGAGGTCAGAGTCCTCGACAGTTGGGAAGACTATAGTGAAGCCATTCCACATGATATCCTCCCTACACTCACAGGGCAGCCTGGTGCAGCTGTGTCTCCGGTCCCTCCAGGTCCACGTGGAAACTGTCCGCTGGTTTTCTGGATGTTCAAGAAGGCCTCTGCTGGAGCAATCTTGCTCTCCCAAGCCTCTGATGCTGTCATGGGTGCAGAGAAACAGCGGGGGAGGAGGAGGTCAGGGGAGGAGGAGAGCCACCCATAAATGAAAGAACACTGGAACATCGATGAACGCTTTTTCACAGCGGGGGAGCTGTTTTGCTGAGCCCCAGCACTGTCAGGCAGACCCTTGATTAAACCTGCGCAACTGCACGGATGGATGGCCCTGCTTAGCTCCCATCAGCAACTCTGCCATAAAGGAAGAGGCGCCACCGAAGTTGTGAAGGGGGCCCACGGCTGGCGGCTGGGTATCTGGAGGGCTGGCACCCTCTTCCTTCCCCTAAAGCTGGCTCCAAATCCCAGACTCAGAGCAGAAAGTTTATTCTATGTTTTTCCAGGAGATGGGGCCGGGTGGAGATGAGAGCAAGGGGAAGGCGAGATTCCCTGGGAACGCCCTGTTGTTTTCCTCTCTGGGAGGCCTGGGGATGCAGGTTCCAGACACTGCCCTGGTTCTTGTTATAGGGACATGGTGAGTCCTCACCAAATTCCAAATGCCTCCACAGAGAGGGAGGCTCTGTGTGGTAATGAAACCTGCTCTATTCATTTCGTCATTTGGAATTCTCTTGAATGGCTTGTGAGTTTTCTGTTATAGAATCAAAACCACTTTTCTTAAAATGTGAGAGGCGGTAGTCTATTCTGGCCAAGACTCCCATATGATGCCAGAGAAGCCACAACTCACAGGCCCTGTGTCATCTGCTGCTGTATGCAGATGAGAAAGTCTGTCTTCCTGGAGGGGAAGACAGATGAACGACGCGATGAACAATGTAAAATGTATGATGACAAACTAAGCCACCACCGAAAGCTGGCTGCTCACTCCACAGAGGGAGAGCACTTTGTGGACAAGACCTCATCCTTTCTTTCTTTCTTTCTTCCTTCCTTCCTTCCTTCCTTCCTTCCTTCCTTCCTTCCTTCCTTCCTTCCCTCTCTCTCTTTCTTTCTTTCTTCCCCTTCCTTCCCTTCCTTCCTTCTTTTCTTTCTTTCTCTTTCTTTC